>NC_142092.1:31771186-32072020 GCF_054644295.1 Miniopterus natalensis | reverse complement strand
CCTAACATCAAATACCAATTTCCATTCCTTTCAAAGTCTAGCCCCAGTGTTCAGCCTGGAACTCTCCTTAAGGATCTTCCTTTACAAAACGGGCTGAGCACCCCACGCCAGGTCCTAAGCTTGGTGCTGGGGAAAGCTCCAGCACCTGCTCACATCTGTCTCCCTTGCCCCGGGAACCTCACTGGCCCCTCTGCCACCCCTACCCCTCCTCCATGGCCAGTGATCCCGTTGCCAAGCTCTGGCCTGCTTTACAAGGCTGAGCACCTACAAGCCGCAGCATCTCTTCTTGGTTCCCATCCTGGGTGGGAATCACACTTACACTTGGTTCTAAGTTGTTTCACCTCTGTTTGGTCCCAAACCAGAGAGCAAGCAGTGTAGACGATGCACAGCAGGTAAAGAGGCTAGTAAGTCAGCACACCAGGTAAAGAGACCAGCAGAGGAACACATCCCCCTCGGCCTCCAGTGGCTCCCACAGGCCTGTCCAAAGTCCTGTGGTCCTCGCAGCCTGTGCAGTGAGGAGCCCGCTGACTGGGGCAGCTCCAGTCCCCAGTGGTCCCAAAAGATGCGATAACAAAGTATATACCATGCAAGTTAAAGCAAATAGTAATACGCCAGATTTTATCAATTCTAAAACTTACATATCTTTACATCTTTAAAAACATATTCATGTCTTAATTTGTGAAGTCATAATTTTGATTGGCAGCAATTTTCCTGTCAGTAATGAATAAAATGATGCGTTTACAATTGATGGTGTCAGAGAGACAAGAAAATGTTGTGCATTTTTTTTCCTTTTTTAACACTCTTCTGCATCTTTTTCACTGAATTTATCTCCGAGAGCATTCATATCCGTGCACAAGGGGCGGGCTGCCTCATTCCTTGCGACCGCTGCATGTATCCCGCTATGTTGTCCTAACTTATCTAAACAACCCCACACTGCTGGGACACTCTGGTGCTTCCCAGTCCATGTTTATTTATCGGTGCCAAAAATGACGAAAGCCAGGAGAAGGGTGAGAGCCCAGCGCTGTGGAGGGAACTTGAAGGTTTTGTGGAAGATGGGAAATTCGGTTGAAGACGGAAGGAAGGGGGAACATGAGACCATCAAGCTGCTCTTCGGGTTTTGATCTGGGCGGGCCACGCGACAGCTGCTCCGCATCTTCCTTGGAAGAACGTGCACATTTTCAGCAGTTCCCAAGAAACATTTGCCTGGAGCTGCTTTTACCTGCCCAAAGCCTATGCGGGGATCATGGAAGATTAATGCCCACCTCACTGCTGGAAGAGCACTGGAAGCAGTCGGCCCTCGCCTCATTCGGGCTGACCTGGCCCATGGAAATAGACCTGCAAGGGGAGCTACTCAAGGACTAACTTTGGAGGAGGAGGAGGAGGAGGAGGATGAGACTGAAACTTGCAGTGGGTTCCTGGAGAGAAGTAACAAGTGTGAAAGCTGAAAAATGCAGACCAGGGTAAAAGAAACTAACAAAATCAGCAAGGTGAAATGCAAGTGGCCCGGGCTTAAGAAACGATCCATCCTGTTCTGGTCAGTCTTGGGAATGCCAGGATTTTAGAACAGGACCGTGACGCCAGCATTCCAGTTGAGCGGGGAGGCTGGCTGCTTCCTTAGCTCCTTGCCCACACCAGTCCCCGCTGAGTAGTGATAACTGCAGCATTGCTTATGATTTGCCCTCTTTTAAGATCTTTATAGATAGATAGATATAGGGATAGATATAAAGGATTTAGCTACAGGTTCATTTAAATCTCTGCAACAACCTCATGAGGAAGACACTATTACTAGTCCTATTTTACAGATGACAAAACAGAGGCTTAAAGAGATGACCTGACCAGGGTCACTTAGCTAGTGAAATAGTCAAGCTGGGATCCAATCTCTAGCTCCAGAGCCCTTGTTCTTAACTAGCACTCCAGCTAGAACTCTAAAGATTATGTTACTCACCTTTGGGTGAGACCTCCTTCCCCAGCCAGTGAAGTAATATACACTGAATAAGTATATTAAATAGGACTGAAGGGGACCAAAGTTTTGCCACCCCAAAATGTGCCCTTCAGGATATGATTTTAAGCTGGTTACTAAGAAGCAAAAGACTCAGAAAGAACCTGTGACCCTCTCCCTTTCCTGCCTAAAGAGATTCCGAGAGAAAAACCTGTTTCTGGAAGGGAATCAGCATACTCACTGCAGTTTTCACCTTAGCCTGATTTGAATAAAGTATGGTAGACAGTAAGGATCCGTGTTAAAACCTGTTCTGCTGGAATCTCCCCTCTCTTCTGCCGTTGATGGGTTGCCTAGCAGGAATTTGTTGGAGGCTACCTGTGAATTGCCTGTTTCCCCTTTGAAATCCCAGACCCATCCCCACTACCTTCTCCTTTGACCAAAATGGCATATAAACCTCAATTGCCCAATGTCTTTTTGGGTCACATTCCATGGACCCCCAAATGTACATTCATATATTAAACTTTGGGCATTTTCTCCTGTTAATCTGTCTCTGTTCATTTGATTACTAGCCCAGCTAAAAGAGCTTAGAAGGTGGGAGGAAAATTATATCTTTTTCAGCCCCCAAAGAACACATACTGCCAGTGCCAATCCAGCATCTCGCCCTCCCCCCGGATTCTCTGGTTTCTGTGTGTGTGTCTGGCATCCCTCCACAGCATGAGCCACACTCCAGTCAGGGTTCCTCTCAAACCCCAGTCCGACCACACTTCTCACCAGCTTAGGTCCCTTCCAGGTTTCCTGTTGGCCTTTGGGGTCAAGTATACATCTTTAACACGGCTTACAGTGTTCAAGGAGGCTCGTCTCTGCTTAACTGCTACAGCCTCACTAACCCACACTCCCTGCCTCTTAAACTATATACTCTGGCCTAGCACTGAGCAATGGAAACATGACACATGTAAAACTTTAAATTTTCTAGTAGCCACATTTTAAAACATGAAAAGAAATAGGCGAAGTCAATGTTAATGATTTATTTTATTTAAACCAATATATTCCAAAATGTTATTTTAACATGTAATCAACAAAAATTATTGAGATGTTTTTCTTTTTTTATGCAAAGTCCTTAGAAAACAGTATCTTTTGTACATGTGGAGCACGTTTCAAAGTGGACTAGCCACATTTCAAGTTCCCGTGGTCCACATGTGGTCATCATATTGGACGTTACAGCTCTAAACTTATGGTTCTCAAACTTTAGCTGCATTAGAATTGATTGCCTTCTGAACGTGCCCTGACTGGGGATCAAACCCACAACCTAGGTATGTGTCCTGACCAGGAATCGAACCCACAACCTTTTTGGTGTATGGACAACACTCCAACAACTGAGCGACCGACCAGGGCATCGCCCCTAGAGTTTTGATTAAGTCTGGGGTGGGCCAAGAATTTGCATTTCTGTAAAGTTTAAAAGTGATATTGACACTGGTCCCTGGACCACACTTTGAGAACCATGGTTCTAGATCAGAGCTTATAAACCGGTAGCCATAGGTTGGATCCAGCTGGCTAACCATTTTATTTAAACCACACAGCGTTTTTAAATTTTTTTAAGGTAATTACCAACATTTGAAAATAGATTCCCCATAAAACTCTGGACTCCAAGCTTTTGTTAAAAAAATGTATAGGTCTGATTATATAGGGCTATCTTTCTGCCTGGCAATAAGCAGCAGGAGCCAAATTTTAACTTCCCTCTCTCAAAAGGTCACGAAGGCCCGCTGCACTCTTACAACACCAGGGCCCCTGCTGTAATTGAGTCGCATCCCCAAACCCAGACCTTCTGGATTTCCCAACACCTAAATTCACCAGGCTCTCTCTTGCCTCCGTGAGCTGGTACATGGGGTTCCCTCTGTCTGGAACCCGTTCCCAGCGCCACGGCCAGCCTGGTTACCCCACCCACCCTCAGGCGTGAGCGGGGACGCACTCTCCAGAAGGCCTGCCCTCCCCGCCCTGTGACAGCGCAGGGGCTGCTCCCAGCAGTGTTCTCACCCAGAACTGCGGATTCCCACCAGCTCGCCTGGCTTTCTGTGCTGTGAGTTTCCTGAGGGGAGGAAATCACTTTTCTCATTCACCTCTGTATCGTAGTGTCTAGTCCAGAACCAGACTGGCACCTGGCTGGTGTTCAAGAAATATTTGTTGACCAAAAGAATGAAGACAGGAAACAGCTGGAAGAGATCTTTAATATTTCCCAACGTTGACGTTCCCCTAAGGGCTGAAATGGGATTTTAGCTTTATTCCCAATTCCAGAGGCAACAAGAACAAAAAAGCAAATGGTAAATTTTAATTAAATTTCTTTTAAAACTGCAAAAAGAAAAATGGAAACTCCTGAATTATTTAAAATAATCCACTTGTTTGAGCTCCATTACACCCTGCTCAATTTACTGAAAGCCAGAAACAATAAAATAAGCACAATACTATTACATTATCAAATTACAGACTCCTGCTCTATTTACCGCATATCCTGCGTAGCATCTTGTACTCTACCTTCATTTACTGGTTTAAGAGGAACAGAAAATTCTTTCCTCAGATTAAGAGAGTCAATGTTGTTTTAGAGATTCTAGAAATTTGGCACTAAAAGTTTACAAGAGAGGAGACAGAGAGATTTCATATTCACACCAGCCAGTGTACTGGGCACTTAGGAAATCACAAAAATATAAAAGGTAGAAATTATGTTCTGAAGGACCTCATCGGTAGAAAAGATAAGTCATGGACACAAGTAAACATAACATAAGGTTGGAAGAGGCCAGTGCCAATGACAAGTCAAGAATAGCATGTGAGAATTCAGAGGGAAGGAAGTTCTTCCAGCCTGGGACAAGATCTGGAAACCTGGCCTGGCGAAGGCCGCATTTGACCCTATCCTGCAGTAAGATTCACAAAATCTATGTCCTTCGACAAATCACATTTCTTCTCAAGTACATTCAGAAATATATTTTCAATATGTTTTTCAAAATGCATAATATATGGACAAGTAGGTTAGTTTAATAGAAAAAGTTTGAAGTCCCTGGGAAGCAGCATTTTAGACCCAGCTTTGCCAAAAGCTAGTATGTGACCTTCAAAAGTCTCTTAATATTTCTGGACCCGAGTGTTCTCATGTGGAAGCTGAGCTGATAATGATCTCTAAAGTCCTCTCTGGCACTAGCATTCAAAGAGTGTCTAAATTCTAAATTTTCATGCTGATTAGACTTTTGTGGTTAAATGCAATTAGTTTTGCCATGTGCTTCACAATAAATTCAGGCTTTGCAATACTTCATTATGCACAGAGGCAGGCATGTCATTGCTTAGGAGACAAATGAACTGTCAGCTTCACATGAAGAAAACGATTAGAGATTATGTGTCTGGAGGGGAGGAGTAACTCTTACATTCAGAAGTGAAATAATAACTTCAGAAGGTCTTGAAAAGACTATTGAAATGTTCTTTGGAGTCAGATAATTTAAAAAAGGAAGACTACAGGACTAGGTTCACGATGCAATGGAAAGAGGGAACGTACCCCATTAAATAAATGTCATTTCATTAGTCCTGATCAGGTAAGGGGTGGGGGGTGGGGGGCAGGGGAGAGGAAGGAAGAACAGACTGATACATTTTGTCCAATTTCTTAAATCCTTAGAAATGGCATTCAATCAGTTTTAAGAAAAGCCTTTGCTAATGAGCATGACCAGAATTTGCATACTGCCTTGTTTACTTAACACCTGTTTGTCACTAGTGAGGATATTTGCTTTGAAGCGATGCTCAAACAAATGGAATTAAATAGCCCAGGAGGAAGTAGGTGGTGAAATCTACTGGAAAGCCCCTGTGTCACTAGGGCCAGTGATATTTCACTCATCCTGGCTACGCACCAGGTGGTGTTCAATGACACTTAGGGACAAAGATGGAGTCACTCCCAGATACATCAAAGCTACTGTCCAAGAAGCAAGACCTTGAACAGAAGAAACCTCAGACTGATTTGTTTTCAAGAGTCAGTTGCTCACTGAAATTTAAGAACCCAGGAAAGATTCCCAAACAGTGAGATGCCTAAAGTAGCACTGGCATTTCTGTGTCTTTCCTTTGGAGCTACAGTAAAAATAGTCTTCTTTCTGACCCGTGGAATGAAAACAAGTCAAAGGCAAGAGGATATACACAGCTTAGGGGACACCCAGGGCCTTGGCTCCCTGCTCGTCCGAGTGCAGGCGCTGGCTTAGCTGCCTCACAGTGGGTTTGCCTATTAAAGCAGCCACAGCCAAGAGTGTGGAGCCCCAGCAGCGAACATGGGCTGGGAACCTGGAGAAACACAACCAGGACACGGAAAGGCTTGAGTTCTTTGTAGCTGATCTCAGGTGAGTTTGTCCACAAAGAAAGTAAAGAAAGCTAAGGCGGAAAACAGGAGGAGACAGGGGATCAGAGAAGTCACCCAAGGTCATAGGACTAGTGGGTAGATTCAAACCCATTGTCCTGCTTCCTACTTAGTTCGCTGGATAAAGATAGGCAGGGATTTTATTTTACTTGGAAGGGAGAGTGGAATGGCAAGATTTGGAGCCCTGTGCATCTGGGTTGAATCCCAGTGAAGTGTGAGGAAATGAAGTAATGCACGTGGAGGGCTGGACATGTACATGCCACCCAGGGAGTGTGAGCTCTGTCGTTCTCTCCCACCCCAAGCTGTCTAATGGCAACTTCACTGGTAAATCATTTCCATGTTCACTACAAGGTTCAAGAATAGCCTTTCTTAACAAAATGCAAGCATATGGCAAAGACAACCTCTGTTGTGATATATCATTAAAGCTTTTCACCCCCTTCTTACTAAATAATGATAATACTTGCTAAGCTTATCGTGGCTTAGTATGCACTAAACACAGGTCCAAGTATTGTTCTAGAAATAATCCTCAGAATGAGTATATAAGCAGAGACTGTTGTGATTTCTATTTTACATGTGAGGACAGCGGACACAGAGGGTTAAACACCTTGTCCAAGGTCACTCAGTAAATGGCAGAGCCAGGATTCAAGGGGACAGTGTGGTGCCAGAGCCCTGCCTAGATTTTAATCCCTCTGCAAGGCCTTTTCTGACATGTTATTCTTTATTCTTTAGTAAGTGATTATAATGTAGGTCTAAGACGTTATTAATCAGAGTAGAATCAACAAACACAAACACACCTAAGCTCATTTATCATCAACTTTAGAGACAAATTAAAATCTATCCTGGAGAAAGAAACAGTACAATCAATGAATTGGTCTATCGCTGTCAATGTCTCTTCATTCCCCCAGATGCTCATGTTTCCACAATCGAGCCTCAAGAGAAGCCACAATTCAGTGCCTCACATATTATCCTGTGTATTATCATTCAATCAAAATAGTTATTTCGCTCCTAATATCAACAGATTATTGTGTAAGGCATGTTGACACAAGTAGGGAATGAAAATAAATACAAAATATGGCTGTGATATTGAAAATATACTGAGAAACCTGTGAAAATTATTAGAGCCAACATGATAAATGAAGGAAAATTAAATATCACTAACTCACTATTATTTTTGGTTCAGTTCAGGACAGCAGACATTTACCAATAAAGAAATAGAAGGGGGAGGATTTGTGTCTAAGAAAACAACCTTCAAGCAGCCTCAAGCACTCTAGAGGCATCATTGAATCATAACTATAGATATTCCGGTTATTAATAGATATTATTAATATTGCAGTTGCTATAATTGGGGAGCCTTGCCAGCCCATCCTTCCTTCCTTGGAATTTTCCTTTCAGCCAAAACCCCCCAGTGGAGGGGTGAGCCTGGGCAGCCATCCCTCCAATTCAATCATCACACAGGCTTAGGTAGCCAATCAAATTTTCCTTTTTGTGGGATTTTGAAGTAAACACATGGAGACCACATTTAAGTGTTGCTGGAGTTGGGTCAAAGGCAGAACCAAAAAATGATAAAACAGAGACTTTAAAATAGGAGGAAAAATGCAGATGCCCATAGAGGTTCAGGGGCGAGATCAGGCTGACTCTGGAGAGACCCAAGAATTCCTAACTTCACAGTTTCAGTCCCTACTGAGCGGGTTGAGGAAATAAAGACCTCAGACTCATAGTGTTTAAAATAGCACTTGGTCAGACTCATAGTGTTTAAAATAGCACTTGGCTATAGGAATTGCCTTGCCCAAAGAAAGCAGGGAACAGATCATTTTGTGGTCAGCAGGGACAAAGTCCCTAGAGAGTCTCAGGCAGAGGAGAGAGCATATGTAACTCTGCTTGAATGGGGAAGGCAGCCTTAAGGACATGTGCTAGCACATTGTAAAAAAGTATTAGAAAGTACTACAGCCCCTCAGCTTTCTGGTGGGACAACTCTGTCATTAAATCATTGTGTTAAGAATTTTAGTTTCTTTCTCCACAGTCATGGAGCGCAAACTTAGTATGGATGGGTTGATTTCTTTATCTACCTGGGTGTCCTTGGTTACTAGTCCTATGTGTTCAATAAGATCATAACTGCCTTTCACTACTTTCGTTGCAGCCTTAGGTTGGGTTCTCCCAGAAGTAGACCAAGACAAAGATTTGAGTGCAAGTGGTTTGGGAGGTGGCTCCAAGAAGCCCTGGCAGGGGAGTGGGAAATTGAACCGATGAAGGGAAGAAAGCCAAGGCAGTGTGTGTTGAGATGATTAAAGCTGTGGGTCACTGGGGTGCAAGCCCACCAGGGACCTCTAGGAGACTACGTAGAATATGGCTCAGAGTTGTCCCACCGGAAAGGTGAGGAGCTGCCATACTTCTCCATTGACCCCTCCCTGCCATTGTTTGAGGCTCCTCTGCAGAGATGGTTAACTTCCCGACACTCTGTCCTGTCCCGAGTGGGCCTCCCATGTCCCTGAAGCCAGAGATAGCCCTTAGGTGGACTTGCAATAAAAAGCTATGGCATGTAAGAATCAGTGAGTGCTGGGGAATGTGAGAGGGGCACCAAGAGCATCTCACCCATGTCTCTTTTCTTAAGCTCCAGTGAGCCCCTCTTCTTTGCAACCAAGTGGTCTCTTAATAGAACAAGTTCCAGTAGAAAAGCCTTTGGTAGCAGAATTTAATTTATGGTGTTTCTTTAAAGAAATAAATCTTCACTTCACTTTCATTCATTCTAACTGACCTTTCCTCTCTCAAGCCCCCACTGTCTGAATTAGAGTCATTTTATTGCATTACTAAAAGTTGATTCTACATTATAAAAATTTCAATAAAAGTCACAGGAAGGGAACTGAAATTAGACCTAAATCTAATGGGCCTGACAGTTTCCTTCACTAGCAAAATCTCCTTTTATTAATTACTTCTAGGCTAGGGCAGAACTGTGTCATGAATTAGGATAGCTGTACAGGCCATCCATCTCCCATACTAAGAATTAACGACATCACAAAACCAGACAGGAATGACTAGACACATAATACTAAGTATTTTAACGTTCACTATAAAAAAATAGCAAGAGGGATCAAAGTCAACAAGAAAAAAAATTTGTTTTCCTGTATTGAAAAAGGGAACTGACTCAAAAGGCCAAGGCGCAAATGTAGATAATTTATAGTCCTACCTCTGCATTTCTCTTGCTACTAGAATGCGAGTCCTCACTTAACACCGCTATGTATCATTTAATAAGAATGTTAACCCAACTATTGTATCTAGGGATAGATTTTATAAGCTAGAAAATGATGACACAATTCTAGACCATACAGGGGGAAGGCTGGGAATTACCAGGGTGTGGCCCAGTGTTTGGAACGAAGGGACTGATGATGTGTTTGTTGACTGACTGGATGAATAAACAACATGTGCTAGCTTTCCAATTAGGGGATTTCAGTTGTAGCAAAAATAAACAATGCCAAAAAGGTCTCTTCTCTGTCATCTTTTGAAAACCGATTATGATTATGTTGCACTATTTTAATTCACTTACTTAGAATCCTCAAGAGTCTGATGATTGAAAAGGACCTCATAGTAGATTAGGGTACAGTGGGTAAGGTGCTAGGTAGAAATTTAGGGGCTGGAACAAACTCTCTCTAGTTACAGGGGTAATCTTAGATGTGTCACTTCCCCTCTATGGTACTTACTAAGCTCTATTGATCCTTCGGGTCTTATTATGCTGAGCTGTATGTCACCAGCCAAGCCCTTACTTCACTCCAGATCGGAAGAGCCAGGCATCCTGTATTATAGTGGTGCTCGATAGAGAAGGCCCGAGTGCTGGAAAGGTTAGCTTCCACTAGTGAACTACTGAGATGAAGGAGGGTGCCTCTGGTTCTTGGCTTTGTTTCTGTGATCCACATTACAACCCACTATATCTGTGCTCCGGGGAATTTAGAAATGAACCTGTATCCAGGCTTGGGAAAAGGGCACTGCATATGGCCAAGCATCTGAGCACTGCTCGACTTCAGGCAGGGGGTGCTATTCCCATCCACCTCTGTGAACAGCAACCGTTGAACTTGCAGCCGCAGTCCTGGGATAAGTCACGGGCTTAGGCGATAGTCAACCAGGATAGATATATGGCATTTAGATACATTATCAGAAAGTTCCAGAAATCCTTTGGGTAAAAAAGGGAAGGGGGTGGAATTCTAGAGATCAAGTGGGACTCAGACTCATGCCATTTGGTCATTACAGGGGAGGAAATGTGACCTCCAAGGGCTGGAGAAGTTGGGGACATCCAGCTTACAACTGTCTGCTCCCTCAACCACTCCCCTCACCCCCATTTCTCCTTACCACAGCCGTCCTCACACTCTCTGCAGGCTGTGACCACCCCCCTCTGGCTCCTTCCTCTCAGACCAGCTCTGCAGGGCTCTGAGCTCCCCTCATGGGATCCTGGAAGAATTCTCACCCAGCTTCTCTTTCTCATTCTGAGAATCCCATCAGCCGCAGGCTCTTTTGTTTCTTTCTAATTTGTTGTAAAAGCAGGAGCTATGAGTGTGAGCTGAAAAGAAATTCAGGGGTGTGGTCTCCTTTTGCGGCCAATTTAATATGGGCTTAGTCTTTGTTGAAAACCCTATTTTTAACCTATGTGGTAGAACATTCCAGCGTGAAAGCAATGTCAGATTTCCCAAAGGAGGTTTTGGGGATGAAGTGATGAGCTGATAAATACATTCAAGAGCTACCTTCCCAGCTCCAGAGCGTCACGTGGGATTGCAGCAAAGTAGGCCTGGAGCACCTGCTGGCCTCAGCAACAGGTGGCCCACGCTGACTGAGCGCCAGCTCTGCGCCAGCACTGTCCTGTCACTGGGAAGGCACCTCCCTGGCCTCTCACTTATGCTCCATCAGTGCGTCCTAGTGGTATTGCTGTCGAATGCCTCGCGTAACTTTCCTTGGATTTGCTCCCCCCCCCCCCCCAAGCAGCACCTTGATGCTCTGCAGGTATCGCTCAGACACATCGCGGGTTCAATTCCGGATCGCTGCAATAAAGCAAGCATCACAAAAAGTGGGGTCATCATCTTTCTGCTGGTGGAGGGCCTTGCCTTCAACGTGTGAAAAACACAACTGTGAAGCGCAATGAAGCGCAATAAAACAAGGCGCGCCTGTGCGCATTAGCCTCTCAACAGTTGTCTCGCACCCACACTTGCCTCCTCTAATCCATCCTCCAGACAGAAGCCCGAAAGATCGTTTTGAAATACGAGCCTGATCACAGCGGCCCCTAAAAGCCCCTCAGTGGCTAACTGCGGTTCTCAGGACCGACATCAGAATTCCTAGCAGACAGCAGAGCCCCGGGATCGGGCCCCAGCCCTTCCTCCAGGCGCTCCTCACTATCCTCTCTCCTGTTGTCTACATTTTTGTCAGCCCCCGTAGTTTCAATTCTCATTTCCAGTTCCCTCCTCCCACAGGGCATCTGCATATGCTACTTCTCTATTTGGAATGGTGTCCCTCCGTCTTCACGCAGAACCCCCTGCTCACCCTTGAGACCTCACTTCAAAACTCACACCCTCAGAGAGCTGCCCCGATTCCCCCCACAAGGGCAGGCTCACAGTGCACGCCCATAGGACTGCCCGTCTTCCTGTGGCATTTCCCATGACGGCACCTTTACATTTTTTATTCATATCAAAATAATACATGAATATACTTTGGACAACCCCAACAGAGACAGAAAGCCATACTCGAAAACTCGGCTTCGTGCTTTCACATCCATGTGTGTTCAAGGTCAAGAAGCAGATCGTTAGCCCTCCCTTCCAGTGACTGCAACTGCCCCCAAGGGAAATGACCATTGTTTTCGATTCTAACACGTAAGTGAATTTTTGTTTTTAAAACTTCCTACAGTTCACATAAAGCATGAGGCCTCAGACCCCTTCCCACGATGATCTTGGTACGTATCCTCTTGCCCCGTTTTCTGATATATGTGCATACAGCTAAATGATGTGTATGTGGAAATGTGTACTTTTATCATCACATTGTAATTTTGCATTTCTTTGTGTGACAATTTCATTTTCTGTCCCTGCCACTAAACTGTAACTCCACGGGGACTAAGCCAGGGGTGGTACCTGCTCTTCATTTTCTCCTCAGCACCTAGTGAGGGTGGGAAACAAATGATTATCCAGGCGCTGGGTCCACAGGACTGAGCAAGGCGAGCAGGCTGTCTCCACTCTTCTCTTTCAGAGTGTAATTGTTCAGAAATTTGTCTTAACGCCTCTCAGAAGTGATGTTCTAAAGCCACAGTCTCCGTCCTTCCTCCCGAGACGGCCCACCCCTCAGAGAGCTCTTCCCCACTGACTGACACCTGGGTGAACGAAGGGGCCTCTGTAGGCTTCCTCCCACCCGCCACGGCTCAGCCCCCACTCCAGCCCCTCTGGGGGATCCCCTGGCTGGGATCTTCCCTCCTCTTTTATCCTACAATGCTCAATACATCCTGTAGAATTAGCTAGTAAGACAAACGTCATGGAAAGAGCTTCATGCTTGGGCATCAGTAGACATAGGTTCAAGTCTTAACACTGCCACTTTCCAGCTGACCCAAGGCAAGTCACTCCCCCAGCCTGGGCCTGTTTCCATATCTGTCAAAAGAGGGGGTTGGACTGATAAAAATTCTAAGTCCCCTTTTGGTCTAGTAGTCTATGATCTTTAGGATGGGAGGTACCTATGTGTACGAGTAGACAGCTCACCCCTGTACAGATGGCCCTAAGTCCCAGTGATGGTCTCATTCCCACAAGGGAGGCTGACCACTTCTGAAGCCGTCTGGTTTCTTCATTCCACTAGTCAGCCTCACCCCAGCTGTGCCCTTGAATGAGACGTACTACAAACAGTAATAGCAGAAGGTAGGCAAACAGATCTTCAGGCGGCTTGACATGGATGATCAATAATATCCTTGTGAAAATGCCAGCAAGTTCGGCATTTTCTTTCAAAAATTGCTTTCTTTAGAAAATTGTCTTTTGAAACACCATGACCTGATTTTCAGGGACGGGCTGATTACAAAGCCTGGGGTTTCTTGCCAAGAGTTTTTCTGACTCCCACTTGATGATTAAAGACAAAGAAAAAAGCAAAACAGTAAGAGCCTTCCATCCTTTATCTGATTGTATCAGGCTGGATGCAGATCCCTGGGAACTAAGCCTGCTGTCTGCAGACCGGGCTAGCCATCAGCATATACTGGGGGTCAACAGACCGTGTGGATCCCAGATTTCATACTCAGGGTACTTGGCACCTGGCAACATGAGGAGCCTCCCTTCTCTGAGCCATTCTGGTGTGTCGGGCTGCTCCAGTTCTCAGGATGAGAATGACTCCCTGGGACTCTCCTCACTCCCTGAGATCTCCAAGGACCCTCCATGGGTCTTTATGAGTTCTGTGGACCATTTTGAAGCTCATCTCTATGTCGTTGCCTAATTTAATTCTAACAGAAGCATTCAGATTAGATATTTTTGGCCCCATTTTACAGATGAGGAAACTTAGTTGCCCAATTCACAAGACTAGGGCAGAGGAGAATTAGGTTTTAACTCATGTCTTAAGATGCTAAACCTCACAGTGTTAGTGACACCAAGAAGAGCTTCCAGGGCCTGCTGTCACACTTTCCCCTGGCCCCTGATTATGAGAAAAGTCCAGGGCACATGGTAAAGTCTGTCATTTAGGCTGGACAGGGTAACTACCAGCTCATTCTTCCCTTGGGGCCCCTTATCCATCACTGAGTAGGAATGGGGTTGACTGGGTACCCCTTGGGGGCGCCAAATCTCCAAGCTCCTGTGGGCTTTGCCCAAAGCAAAAAACACCTGGCAAAAGCAGTTCCTCTGATCCCTTTTCAAAAGAAGTGATGGAGTTGGAAAGACCTGGCTTTGGGCAAAGGTGAGCATGAGGCTGAAGCACACCTGGAAGTTTAGAAGTGTGGCATTATTTTAGTCCAGAGTCTAGCACCAAGCTTCGTACATAGTAAGAAGTGTGGGAAACACCAATAAATCAATGTATAAATACATGAATCAATAAGATGGGGAGAAGCCCCTCGAAGGCGCCATTGGTTTCCTTCATCCTCAGTGTGGTTCTGTCATCTGCTCACATGCTCAGGCATCCTGTATCCTCAGACACACACTCAGATTCTTCCCCAACACTGCAATCACCTCGAGCTGCCCTCCTTGCCACCAAATCTCTGGGAAAGAATAGTTCACAATCACAACCTCCAGTTTCTCACTGTCACGCTCTGACTCGTGAAGTATGACTCCCTCTCACAGAACAGGACTGAATCTTCTAATTTTTTTCTTCTCAGCACCTGGCACATATTTGATGGCATGGAGGATCCCTTCTTTTTGGAGAGTCCCTGCATTCTCTAGATGTGCCTCATCCACCCCACACAGGAACTAGATACCCCACTCTGCAAGCTCATCTACATTGACGCTTCTCTGGCTGCCAAGGTAAGGTCAAGTTAAAGCTCTAGGTGCAGAGTGTGTGCAGAAAGCATATTCTCTTTCCTATGAAGCCACCTTTCATGGTCTCCCCACCTCAGTCTCCTACATGAAATAATTTGAACATGAAGTCAGCAGTTGATCCAAGGTCAAGGTATGTGCAAGCTAGACAATGGCGTATGAGGTAACCTGGACCTAAAAGTTCTGTCCACATGGGAACCAGGGGGCCCAGTTACAATGTCTCTCTTTCATGAGTTTGAATCAAAAAATATAGACAGAACCAGGTAAGAACAGAAGCAGAAGCTGAAAGGCCATGAGAGAGAGTGGGGATCAGGAAGAAGCTAATGTTTGAAATAAGCCAATGCTTTGAGAAATGAGAAACATTAATAAGTGGAAGCTCTAATGGAGAGAGAGGAAGGTAAGCATAACTGAAGCAGGAGAACTGAGAAATCACGGTAAGAAAATGAGAGGTAGCTGAGTTACATGTATGTTAGAATGTCACCATGAAGATCCATTAGCTCCTAAATCACCGGGACCTTAGCATAAGTCAACGTGGATCTAGAATGGATTGCTGCCAGTCACAGCTTTAGGGGACTGCCACAGAATGGTCTCTCCTCTTGGTTACCACGGAGATTTGTGTTCCCCTTTTGACCTGTCATTTCAATGGAAAACCCTTTCAGTTGGAACTTTCTGGGGAGACTCTCTTATTTGCAAGCACATAAACCAAACCCAGGTATGTTATACAGATGTAGATGAAGATTTAGTCTTTCTACAGACCTCTGAAGGAAAAATTAATACCCTAGAGAGCTCAGAATGTTGTAACTAGTCCTACCAACCTCTCCACAAGACACAGGGCCAGTTGAATTCATTGTTTGACAGAAACCTGGGAAAATAATTTGCCTGTGTTCAAATGACCCTATGATACGACAAAAGGTGTCATGACTCCTCAGCCCAATTCTTCTCTGCACTAAACCCTGCAAACTTTATTGACCTCAGTGATATTTGCCATTCCCCTGCTCAGTTCTCCCCTTTTCCATCATTTACATGGGGAATCTCACAGTTTCAGAGATGAGCTCCAGCAATCATAATACCGCAGGCATTCGGGAAATGCCAGCGAGAAGAACCAGAAGGTCTACAGGGGACTGAAGTGTTATTTTGGGTCACAATGGGACAATGAAGACAATGATATCCGCAGGTATGGAAATAATGTGTCCCAAGAAAAATTAACCCAAACAAAGCAGAGTTGAAGAACCCTGCTGCCTACTAGACCATGCCCATCATGTTTAGACAGCCAGATCTGAAAACCACACCTGCTTTGCATTCCCACACCCTCTGCAGTTCATGTAGAAGGTGCTCAGCTTAGTGACTCAAATCCAGAGCAATAGTCAATCAATTGTTTATTAAGTGACTGCTTCTTCCAGAAAATTCTACTTTCTCTCCCAAGATTCAGCAAGGCAAAGGCAATATGACCTTCATAAGCAAGAAACTTGAGATTCCACTCAAAGGAAAAACTTGCTGATTAAATGAAGTTCAAAAATCTAATTACGAGTGGAAAAAGCCTTTAGCTAAATGATTTAGATCCAGGGCTAGAGCACAGCCACTTTCTTTTTCATGTACAAATTCGCTGTCAGCCTCTGCCAGGCTTATCTGGGGAATGAGATGACCTCCAAAATTTAGGAAGAGCTAATTGCCTCAGTATCAGACCAAATCCAAAGTAGGTTTTCCAAGAACAGGAGTTTCTTTTCGTTCCACATCCTTGAAACAATGGTTCATATCTGGAGACACCAAGGGGTAGCTTCTGGGAGAGGGAGTTAGAATTTCTATTAACATCCAGCCTCTAAATACTCTGACTAAACATACAACGCAAATAAATACAGTGTGCTGGCCATGTAAATGGAGTTTCAAGTTTCCTAATTTCATCTTCCAACCAGGTTGCCAATTCTGAAAGCCTATTACACAGACATTGCAGGGATCTCACTGCTTTGGAGGCAGTTAAATAAATAAATAAATAAATAAATAAATAAATAAATAAATAAATAAATAAATAAATTCTGTCATCTAAAATAAAACCAGAAGAAACTTTGAAGATCACTGATTTAAGCCCTATTTTACTGGTGAGCATTTTAAGCCAGAAAGCATTTAGTTTACTAATCTGGAGAGGACACCAAAAGGAGGCTGATCATTTGTCTCACCTCCTGCCAGTTTTGTTTGCCTGTGTCGGCACCTTGGAGATGGTATGGTGCAGTGGTTAAGTGAACAATCTCTGTGTTAGACTGTCAGGGTTTGAAGCTCTACCTTGCTGCTTACTACTTATGTAACCCTTGTAAGAGGATGGAAGAAAAAAATGAGTTAATGTGTGAGAAGTGCTTAAAACGTCTGGTGTATAAGTGAGTGCTTATAGGATGCAATCTAACATAACAGGTCCCTCAAAAAGCTCTTTCTAGGATTGTGAGATGATACCTACCAAAGGCTGAGCACAGTACCTGGCACACTGTGGTCAATAAAAGTGTTCTCACAGTTTTACAAGAAGGGTGAGAGAATGGCCTTCTTAAGTCTAAATCATTTACTGACCAGGGAGGAAATAGTACTGAAGATCTTTATTTCAAAGTAAGGACATTTTGGTATTTGGAAATACTTTTGTAATTTACACAATATTGGACATAAAAGATCAACAGAAAAGCCTTGAACGATTGCTTCCTTTCTAGAGTGTGCTTAAGGGAATTCCACAGCAATATCTATCAACCATGCTTCCACTTAACAGGGGAGTCCAGACCACAACTATCACCTTGGCCTCTTTGGTTAAAAATTATGACTGCTTCCTTGGTAGGAAGGATTGAAAAGTTCCCATCAGAGCCCATGTTTTGGCTTTTAGCACTGAATTGTCATCATGTTTAGTAAACCCCACATAATTCTCAAGCTAGGGTGGGGAGTCACTCTATCAACAAGTCTTTCATCATGAAACTAAGTTAACAATTCCCCGAGTGCTGTTTAAGTAGGTCCCTGGACTAACTGGGGTCTAGCTGACAGTTGAAATGAAGGTGTTAGAGCTCTGAGTAGAGCAAGCTAGGCCAGAAGCTCCTTCCTGATAAGACTGCGCTTTGAGTGACCTTCATGGTACACAGGTCATTCAAACCTCATCCTTATACCTCTCATCTCAGTTTAAATCTCTTTCCCAAGATTCCAGTAAAAGTCCCACAATCTAGTCTCGCTGACCTGGCTTGAGTCTTCTGCCCATTCCCGAACCATACCTCTGTGGCCAGGCTGGTGACGGAGTGGAGACAAGTGACTGTTTTACCAGATTGGGTCCTGCCCACTTTGAAACCTGGGAGCAGTGTTAGCCCCGTCCAAATCACAATAGGAAGGGGATGAGGGGGATACCCCACGGAAAATCTGGGTTCTCTCATGAAAAGAAAGAGCTTTGGGTGTTGAGCAGGGAAACCAGCTGTAATCCACTCCATCGGGCCCTCCTACTACTTACTCTGTGGGACCTTAGTCACCCACCCGGCCTCTCCGCTCTAGGACAGTTCTCTCATCTATAAAATGGGATCTGGGCTAGCGTATGTATAAGGCTCCTCTGAAGGACTGGTTAAAACGCAGTTTCTTGGGCCCCATCCCCAGAGATTCTGATTCAATAGGTCTGAAGAGGGGCCCAAGAATTTGACTTTATATCAAGTACCCAGGCGACACTGCTGCTGCTGAGCTGGGACCACAGGGAGAGTAACTTGAAGCAACTGATGGCTCCGTTGCTGGCCCACAGGAATGCCGGGCGTGGTTCAGTGTGCTGTGAGTGTCCTTGCTCTCAGCGGCGGAGAGGGTGGAAGGGCAGTTCTGAGACTGTGGAGGGAGTTAGTGGGAGCAGGTAACACTTTGCGTAATAAAAGTAGGGAGGCGGCGACAGTGCCTCCGACAGGCTCAGGCAGCAGCTACCCTACGGTGCTGATGCCTGTTGTAAGTACTTGCAACATCACCAGTTTTTCATCTCCTAAAAAAATTATTAGGCTGTTCTAGGTCAACAGCCAACCTTAAGTGCAGTATGGATTCTACCAGATTTATGCCAGTCATAAAAATATGATATTGATGATTAAATCAGGAGAAGTGGCTGCTCTTTTTAAAACAGCATCTAATGCAACTGAGATCTCTGAGAAATGAAATGTGGAGGAGGATGCTAGGGCCTGTTGCTCTAATTTGAAGAGTCTTTGAGCTTAGTGAAACTGCCATGTCAGCGCACCTTCCCAGGGTTGTGTGTGATTTGCTGAACTTTCTCAAAAACATAAAGTAAATGAAATTAACTTCTGTGGCAATATCACCATATGTTTCCTGTTCCCTACCACACGGGTCTGGCTATCTCACCCCACTGAGGAAAGCTGGACTCTAAGGAGGCCTTGAGAACAGAGCACAGGCTGCTTGTGTTTAAGTGCTCATCATTAAAAAATAAACACTGGCCTGACTGCCAGTGGCGAGGTTGTGATTCCCCGCCTCTCCCCCTCCCCTCTCCCCTCCCCCTCCTCCCTCCCCTCCCCCCTCCCCCCTCTCCTCTTCCCTTTCCCCTCCCCCCTCCCCTCTCCCTTCTCCCCTCTCCTCAGGGCCCCAACTCCAGCCAGCTGGCCTGTGTCATCTCTCCATTAATGTGCAGCTTGAAAAGCTCCACTACTGATGGACTCAGGATTGGGGGACCTGCCACTTATAGTTACTGAAATGCACTGATTGCAATTTTAAGTGTGTAGGACACAAATATGCTGCAAATAGCGCAAGGTGTCTTTAAAGCAGCAGGCATGCCTCCTAGGAGTCCTTGCTAAGGAAGCCTCCCAGGGCCACCTCCATTTACCCCAGGGCTGTTACTTAGGTGGCTCTTCATTAAGTCCCTCCTCCAGCTGCCCCCCTTCCCTGCCTCTGGCTTTCTTTTTTCAGGCCCCAGATGCCCTATAGAGGCTAAGAGCTGACTAACCCACCTGTCTTGGCACTTGGGCTGCTGGGACCTGGGCGAGTGAGGCAGACTGTCCCAAGCAGCTGGGGAATCTGCAGCTTTCTTGAGCCCAGTGTGTTCTGATGGCAGGTTCAGCTTAATGAACTCTCATTTCATTTCCATGTGTCACTAAATAGGAGTCCTAAAAGCCACTGCCACAGAGCTTCTGAGAGAAGAAAAGGGTAAGGGCAGGAGAGCAAAGAAATACCTGGGCATTTGAGCTCAAAGTGTCAGCTCAGCTCCTCTGGATTATGGCGGGATTTGCTTGAGACCAACCAGAGGGAACTTGGGAACTGGACATTTCAGATGAGGCCTGAAGATGATACAGTTCTTAAAGGGTGACACTGGCCTTAATAAGACACTGGGTCTGCTGATTCCTCTGCCTCACCAGCTGTTCACTACCCATCACTGAGCATCTTTCCACCAGCAGCATGTAATTGGGAGCAGGGACCTAGGGACCCTGGGACCCTGAGGAGCCCCGTGGTGCCTCCCTCAATGGGCTTATGTTCTCAGCAAGAGCCCAGCACCGATCAGCATGTCCGTGGGCAAATGAAGGGTCCAACTGCGACTAAGCTGAGATGAGGCGGCTGCTCTGCCACTATGTAGAGGGTGGGCCCAAAGTAGGTTTGCAGTTGTGAGTATGCAAAATACAGAGTTTATTCTTGTGTTATTTATTAATTATTGTATTATTTCCCATACAAACAACTGTAAACCTACTTTTGTCCCACCCTGTATAACAGTCAATTTATACTTCTTAATCGCTTCCCCTTTTCACCCAGCCCCCCTAACCTAAAAACGATCAGTTTTTTCTCTGTATCGATTAGTTTGTAGTCTTTTGTTTGTTAATTTATTTATTTTTTTAGATTACATATACTGTAAAAATAGCCACAGGGATGTAAAGTACAGCAGAGGGAATAGAGTCAATAATATTGTAATAACTATGTATGGTGCCAGGTGGGTACTAGACTCACCAGGGTAATCACTTTATAAGTTACATGAATGTCTAATCACTATGTTGTATACCTGAAACTAATATAATACTGCATGTCAACTGGAATTGAAAAATAAAAAAAATTAAATAAGCTGCAATCCCCCTATTATGTACAATACTCAGAGTGCCTGAATATTTCTTACTGACTCCCACCTGATGGCTTGCCAGTATCCTCTATGTGGGGGACAAGAATCCACATGTAGTGAAGTGGGCAGTAAGGCTTGAGGGCAGGAAGGCTACCAGTGTGAGCTCTTTAAGGGCAGAGTCAGTGTCATTCATCTTTGGGCTGCAGAGGTTAAGGTTAGTGATGAGAACATAGGTGACTGATAAATATTTGCTAAATGACATTGGGTCATCCCTACCTTTCACGTGTATTGCACCTTCCTACTATTACACAACAGCTTGATGTATTTATTCTTACTGGAAGCCTGTGCGGTACAGCAAATATTTTTCAATTCTTTGAAGGCACAGATGGGTTAAATAACTTTCCCAAGGTGACAGGGCAAGTAAGTGTCAAAGTGACACTTAAGCCAGCTGCCAAGGTGGGGGAGGTGGACACTGAAGAAAATGGAGGAAAATATTGAGACGTGCCAGGTCTTACATTTGTGTCTGTTTTAAATTTGTGTTTACTTGAAGCATCTTAAGAAATGCTAAGGTTTTTTTTCAGCTGTAAAGGTGAAAATACATAATGATAAAGACCACCGAGGTTATGGAATAAATGCCCTCCTCTGAGCCAAAACTCATCTAAGATTTTATTAATAATCTGGTGAATAACAGTAGAGTGATCAGACATCACCATAAGGCACAAAACATCAGGAAAAAACAATATCAGTTTTCTATATAATGAAAAATAGAAGCAATCACTGTGTCACCAGAAATTATTTACCATAGAAGCAGATTCTTTTGCTAGGAAAGTAAACATTTCCACCTTGATCAGTACTGGTCTGCAGCAGGGGACTAGCACAATTAACACGATCCCTTAATTACTTCTGAAGGCTATGGAAGACTATGGAAGCCAAGGGGGGTAAATATTGGTTCTTGGGGTACAAGGGGTGAGAAAAATTTTACTCTTTTTTTAATGTATAAAGCACAGGTATAGCTACAGTAGAAAAACACATATATAGTATATCTGCGGTATTCAAATTTCCTGGGAGGGAGGACGATTAGAAAAAAATATGTATTTCAAAAGGCTCCCTCTGGAGGTGGGCATAATAAAACATAGGTCGAGGAACATGGCTCTAGTTCTATGTTCTCTAACCTGGCTACGCACCAGAATCTCCTCAGAGTTTTAAAAATACTGATGCCTGAGCCACTCCCAAAGTTTCTCAAGTAATTGGTCTGGAACAGGGCCTGGGCTTGGTACATGTAAAAGTTCCCCAGAGGAGTCTAAAGGGCAGCCAAGCTTCTGAACCACTGCTCTAGATTGCAGGTGACATAAGTCCTGCCACCTTCCACCCCTGGCCATGGTGGATGGGACTAAGCCATCGAGGGACTCTTCTCCACAGAGCCCCAATTTTTTCCAAACAGTGTGCAGCCAAGAGGAGTTGATGTGTGATGGTGCCCTTGGGCTAGAACAGAATCCACAACCCACAGGCTAAGGTTTTAGCACCCATAAGTGTCTTACTGTCATTATGTCATTACATTCTTTTATTAACCTTTTATTGATCAAGGAGGAGAGTAAAGACAAAACTCGGTGGGGACTGAGGAGAGAAAGGAAGTTTGTTGAATATCTAAACAGAGTTGTGCAAACGTATGTTTGGTTGTATCTATGAAGGGCTGGCTGATATTCTATTTTCTTTATAAAATATAAAGGGCAAATTGTCTCTTTTGGAGGTAAACGGACACATCCACCAGGCTGAGAAATAATCCCAACAGGTCTTATTTAATCGCAGGCCTCTTTGAGAGGAGAGTGGTTCGGTTTCACGTTAGTATCTGTGGTTAACACGAATACATTCAGGAGGCATGGAGTGAATGGTCATTACCAAGAGCAGGGATTAATATCAGGTTTCAGTGAAGTTAGATCTTCAAGTGGAAAGTCAAATGAAACAATTTCAAGAATAGGAGTTTCTGATTAGCTCCTCTAGTTTAAGAAAGGTTGTCTGTTGAGGTAAATATAAACAACAAATGCATTCTATAAGAAAATTTAGACACCAGAAAAATGACAGTTTTCCTTGAATTTGATTGTCGAATAGGAACATAAAACTTGCTATTTTTTGATCACTTAAAAGAATCTGAGCTAATCTTATACACAAATATATACCTGTGTGTGTGTGTGAAATAGTTTTTGGAAACAAAATGGCCAATGATTGGCTTGGTCATGTGCCCAATGGTTATGTGACCTGTCCCACCAAGGCCACTGGAAGTCAGGGAGACAGAGAGGAAAGAGACTGCAGATGAACACTTCCTATGCCCCCCATAAGCTGGGCACCGTCAAAGCCAACAATTAGAAAACACCTAGATCTAAAGTGTACAGGTAAGGATCACAAAGAGAAGATGCATTCGTTTCTTTGATGGTGACCAAATTGTTCCTGAAGAATTTGTCCTACGAAAGGAAAGCAGTTTATTTGCTTCCTTCTATTGACCTTGGACTTGGAGGTCGGAGAGCATAACTGATGTGAAAATGGTGAACAGTGTACAGAGATAAGATTCTTCCCACTGACAATGCCCTAACTCAACACATCCCTTCTTGCTGAGAAATGTGTGTAAACAAAACAGTCACTGATCACCCCTCCTCTTCAGAAACCCCCGCTAAACCTTTATGGTTTCCTTTCTAGTGAGCTCCACAGCAGTCGGAGTAACCAGAGACAGGCAATGCCAAGAATCAGTGCTCCTGTTTGCTGGGACCCCAGGTACTCGTCTGCCGTTTACAGGTCTTCAGCTCCTTCAGGGCCTTCATTTCACAGAGTGGTGGGAGAGGCTTGTAAATGTGGGGCTGGGGAGGGGAGGGAGGCGGGAAATATTACCAGGCCAGTAAGAACCTTGACCATCTCTGTTATTCATTCTGCATCAAGCAACCAAGATAAGTGCTGCTGTTGTTTAAAAAAATATACTTATGTGTTAACATATTCTTTCTACAGCCCTGCGTGAACACTTGAAAGGCTCTTGACCAAATGGTGAGGATTTACATAGGTGAACTGTGCATTTATGAAGCAGGATGAGTTGCTGCAGCTACGGAGACGAGTTTGGAGACTGCATCATAATAAAATTTAAATTAAGCGTGAATATCTTTATTCATGAGTCTGGATTCCTGGGAGAGAGGGTGTGGATGCCTATATTCCTATTTTTTAAGCACTTACATTAATTACAAAACACTCAAATACATATTTGGTCTACAGTTAGTGCCTATTCTTCTGGGGCCTAGAGTACTTTATAATCATTAGCTCATTAGCATTAATAAAAAAGCATCTTGTCACATCAGGCTCCAGTGTTACCACTGAGTCGATTCTAAAATCCAACGATGTGCCTTGCTTTGAGCAAAGCCTCCTTTATTGCTGGCTTCTGTGGATGCAGCTGACATCTGCCCTCCTCCATCTGATCTCATTATTTCTAGTCTATACATCTGGCTGGCTTTGGTCCCCTTGGTCCTAGGTCATCCTGCCAGGTAAATACTATTGTTTCATCGTTTCCTTTCTGGGAATGGGGTTTTGTCTCAGCTTGGCTTGATTTTGTGTTTAAGGACTAATGCCTCGGCCCCCCCAGTGAGGGTCTAAAGCTTTTGGAGCCCCTCACTGGGTGACCTTCGCCTGCCGGGGCCATTTTTCTTGAGAGCTTCTCTTGGGGCCCTGAACAGGACTCTCCAAGCTGGGCTGGAGAGCTTGGCTGACAAGCCCCGTGATTGTTCTTGGAGACCTCAGGTCGCTGTGGGGAGGAGCAGGCCTTTCAGGAATCCAGGAGACTGAGACTTGAATTCCGATGAGAGGGGAAAGGCACTGGGGAGAAAGCAGGCCTTGATGTATGCCCCAGTGGACAAAAGCTGCTAGTGTCAGCTTGATTTGCAAGATCAACATTCATGAGTTCGACTGCTTAGAAAGGGGGATTATCTGCAAACCAGGGCCTGAATAGAAGCCATAAATAAGTGATTTCACACTACCAAGCAGGAAGAATATTTCCCCTCCTAAATTATTCCCTACAGCATGTTCGGCCCCTCCCAGGTTCCCACCGCGAGCCCTAGGGGATGGCGGGCTCAGAGGGTGGACCTCAGAGGGGCCGAGACTGCAGACGGGTTTCCGTGAGGGGACCGGGTGCAGGGCTCCCGAGAGGCACGCACTTGGCTTCCCGAGATCTACTCCGGGTTTTCCTTGGTGCTGCTCGGCGGCCTATTCCGGGCCCACCAGTTTCGGACAAGGTTTTCCCTCTCACCCGCGGCCGCTGCTCTCGGCTGGGGTTCCCCGGCGGAGCCGCCACAGACGCACAGCTGAGAGCGCACTCCAGTGTGCTCCCGCATCAAAGGCGGCGGGGCCTTTTCATCAGCTGCCTGAGGAGGGACACGCTCCCAGCTACCCGCATTTGTAGCTGGGTTTTCTCTGAAATGTAAATGTGCCCCCTGATGCAAAAAGAGAGGGTGGAAGGTGCTTTTCCCGCCTCAGTGCAGCGGGTTTCTCTTTTTCCCCACCCTCCCGCATCCTTTGTGTACGGGCCGTGTTAACCCTATGAGGGGCCCATGCTTGAGCTTTCCTCTCTCCCGTGCGGGTGTCACTCCCTTTGTAGCCTGACTTACTTCTTCCAGCCGCCGGTACCTCTCCCAGGCCCTGGCGGTAGTTGTGTAGCATGACACAGATGAACAGCCACAGATGCTGTGTGTCACCCGAGCTTGGTGTGGGGAGCGGGGCAAAGGCACAAGCTGGGTAAGCTCCCTGTGCACCGCACAATCCTTGAGCAAAGCCTCCTGCGCCCTCCCTCCCTCAGCAAAGCCCACTGAACTCCAGCCGCTGAGCCAGGCTGAGCCAGCGGGCAGCCTTCCCCAGGGGCTATGCTGGGTCTCAGAGGAGTAGAAGTAAAAGGTTTAAGAGCCATCCTCTTACTAGAATGTGCTCCGGTGTTTAATGCTGATGAATTACCCCAGGCGCTGAGTTTGGAAATGACTCCAACCCTTTTACCTTGGGAGCCTCCCACTGTTTAGGGAAAGCATCAACCTTCTCAAAGGTTTTGTGGGAGGGTGAAGGTTGGGGGGAAGAACTGAGGTAAGCAGAGAAGGGAAGGAGTTAAGCTTTGTTCCCAGAGGACTGATTTTGTGAGGGAGGGCAGAACCAGCAACAGGGAAACATGAGGCAACATGTCTGTGCTGGATAGAGGTGAGGGCCATGCAAGGGCCAAACCATGGGGGACAATAAGGCACAGGAAAGAATGTGATGCCAGGAACCTGCTGGCCCTGGGCTGGGCTGGGCTGGGCTGGGCTGGGCTGGGAGCAGAGTGTACCTGAAAATGGTCTGCAGCGTGAGCCTGGCTAACTGGAGACACAGGATGCACCGAGCAGCGTGTGCTCGCTGTGAAAAGACACAGGTATTTGCAGAATGAATGTGAGACCATGCAGATGCCTGCTAAGTCTCCAAAGCTCAAGGAAATTGTTCCTTTTTGACAGTAATTCAGTCTGGACAGTGGGGAGATCCCAAGATTCACAGGCATCCCTGTCCTGGGGCAAGTGTCGCCAGCTGCTCTTTGAGAAATTCCCAACCACTGGTTGCCTGAGGAGGCTGAGCTTCTGTGCAGCACCACGCACAGACATCTCCAACTGGCCAACAGACCCTGTTTATTGAGAAAGCTTTCTACCTAAAACCTTTAGGCTTTCTGTAAATACGGACATTCATATGCACAGGTTTACTCACTGCAGCGTTATCATCATTGCAAACGATTGGAAACTACCTAAATGTCTAAACAGAGAGTGGTGATATAAGTTATGGCATAAAAAAGAATAAAGTAGACTCTATAAAATGATAGTGTTTTCCAGACTATATTGTTAAGAAAGCAAAGTGTAGTCCCGGCTGGGTGGCTCAGTTGGTTGAGCGTTGCCCTGTACACCAAAAAGTTCATGGGTTCAATTCCCAGTCGGGGTGTGAGCAGGAGGCAACCGATTGATGTTTGTCTGTCTGTCTGTCTGTCTCTGTCACACACAGCAAAAAGTCAATAAAAAAAAATCCTTGTGTGAAGATAAAAACAAAAGAAAGCAAAGTGTAAAAAAGCATATAAATATATATATACATATATATATGCATAAAGTGTGCTTGCTTGTGTGAATAAAAAAAGGGAAAATGAGAAAAATACACATATCTGCTTATCTTAAAAGAAAAAAAAGAAATACAGCAGGAATAAACCAGAGGATGACCAAATGGTCACCTCCAAGGGGTGGGTGGGAACAGGTGGAAGAGAAGGTGAGAGAGAGTAACACCTCTCTGTGTATAGCTTTCTATGATCCTGATTTTTAGAAACTTGTTAATGTTCTACATATTTAAAAAGAAATGAAAACAAATATGAGAGGAGAACATATATTATAAGCCAATTGAAAACAAAATTTTATTTCAAATTAATAATCACACTGTAAAGGAAAATAGAAAAACTAACCCAACTACTTTATGAACAACCATTAGACAACTCTGACAGATTTAGGTAGGGTGAGCTGCAGGGAGAACTATAAACAAATACTAAACTTTTTTTTTTTTTTTAAATATATCTTTTTTGATTTCAGAGAGAGAGATAGAAACATCAATGATGAGAGTCATTGATACGCTGCCTCCGCCATGCCCCCTACTGGGGATCCAGCCTGCAGCCCAGGCATGTGCCCTGACCAGGAATTGAACCACGACATCCTGGTTCATAGGTCAATGCTCAACTGCTGAGCCATGCTGGCCAGGCAGAACTGCCCTCACTTTTGACACTGATTGCAAGTTCAGGTGGTGCCTAAACACACCCTCTGTTTTGTCAAGTCACTAGAGGGCCACAGAACTCACTGAAAGCTATCACATACTCACAATTGTGGTTTATCAAAAGAAAGGAATACAGATGAAAATCAGCCAAGGGAAGAAGCACATAGGGCAGAGTCTAGGAAAAGTACCAAATGCATAGCTTCTAGTTATCCTCTTTCCATGGAGGAAGGAGCGTGTGATTTCCCTGCTTTTGGTGTGTGGCAGAACACACTGAGTGTTGCCAACCAGGAAGCTCACCCAAGCCTCGGTGTCCAGAGTCTGTACTGGGAGCTCCATCACCTAAGCCCAGGTGACTGCCCGCCTAGCTGATCTCAGTAGCCAGCCCCCCAGGAATTCAAGTTGTTACTGCATGACCCAAAGCCCCCACCCTAAATCACACTATTGGTGTGGCTCAAAGCCGCAACTATCTGGCTGACTCAAGACCCTCAAGCAAACAGAAACATTCTCATCAGACATGACACTCCAAGGACTTAGAGACCACTTTCCATAAGCTGGGGGCAAAAAACAGATCTCTCTTTGAGCAAGTTAAATTCTTTACTACACCGAAGGGAAGACTTTAGGCAAACCTATGATCAGAACAACAGTAAATCACCCAATAATGAATGATCAATAAGTCTAGGACTATATTGTTTCAGAAAAAGTAGAAATTTGTCCATTTTGCTGGTAATTTTTATACAAATATCTACTTTTGAGAAATGGAGTTGTGTATTCAGGGTAAGCATGTGTGGGAAGTGAGATTATTCAGCATGATTAATCCAGATTATTCACATTTTCTAAATAATTTCTTCAATTCTCTTAATATTGTCCATAAGAGTCAATCAGTGTGAATACTCCACTGACCGAATGTTTCTGTAATTGAATGTGATTTTCTTGATTTCTCAGATAAATCAAGCACTAAACCAGAAATGGACCCATGGCTGTTCCCTGTTACTGTGTAATAAACCACTCCACATTTAATGGCTTGAAACAAGTAGCTGTCTTGTTTGCTCCTGATGCTATGGGTCAGCCATTTGGGCTGGGCTCAGGTTGGGAGTTCTTGGGGTCACTGCATCCATCTGGTGGTCAACAGGGTTGGATGATCTAAGATGGCTATCTTACATACCTGGGGGTTGGCAGGTTGTCGGTTAGGGTGCCTGTTCTCCTCCATGGGGTCTCCCTATCAGACCAGCTCAGACTTGTTCACAAGAAGACAACAGCCAGCAGGATGAGCAGAGGCTATAGGCCTCTTGAGGTTCAGGTAAAGATGTCTCACACCTTCTTCCCCCCTGCATTCTATTGGCCAAAGCAACCTCCAGCCCAACCCAGATTCAAGAGAGTGGGAAAGCCACTGCCTCTTGATAGGAGCAGCTGTAAAGAATTTGTGGCCACTTAAAAAAAAAATCACAAATCCTAACCATGATTTTTCCCCACTTTAAATCTCTAAATAGATGGCTAGGCCTCAGCTTCCCTAGAGAAAGAAGAGTTTTATGCCACAAAAAATACAAAACAAAGTAGGTTTAACTTTCTAGGATGTTATTTAAAAGCATTTTCAAAAGCATTTGAATGGCTGGTCAATGTGTAATGGTACTTTCTGAGTTGGTAATAATTGGTAGGGGATTTGTGTGTGTGTGTGTGTGTGTGTGTGTGTACTTTGCACAATTAGGCAGAGTCCTTTTATACTGGAGACACTTGCACCTTTTAGAGAGTCTATACAATGGTTCCCTGGCCTGCGCACAATGAAAATGCCCACTTCAGGCCTGGCTCATGGGGCTGCCCCGAATGCCCTATATTGTCGGGGAGGCCGCTTCCCTGGAGAACAGGCTGGGAAAGTAATGCCCTGCCTGGTGGGAGAGGCTTCCCGAAACAACTTGAGCTGCTTTATAAAGGAAAATGTTTAATCGATATTGCAGTTGGGCTGTCAAGCGAGTTTAGTTGGAAGGACGGAGCATTGATTTTGAGGATGAAACACATGTGGGGCCGGAGGCGGGCGGGCAACGAGTTAAGCTGGGTGGTGAGCTGAGCTGTGGGCTTTTACTGAAGCTGTGTGCACAGCATTTCCCTGGCGCCCTGGGACTTGCATTTCCAGGGAAGTAAAAATGAATCACTCAGGAACAGAACTAAAATTTCAAATAGTAAAAGTTGTCCTCAATGATCTTCATCAAAGCAGACCTGAGTCTTATAATAAAATGCTTTATTCCCCCTGTGATATTAAAATTTCATTTCTCCAAATGACTCGGTCTCTTTTCAGGCTCCCCTGGGGAATGAGCTGTGTTTGCCTTCGTGGCCAGTGGCCAGCTGGATGGCTGTGTTTTCTGATTTCTACCTGTTCAGACTTCTCTCTCCTGCTGCCCTGCCTAAAAGCAGGGCTTGGTTTCGAAGCACTCTGCCCTGTGCCCAGGAATGATTAGGAGCAGAGAGGAATCACCTGCTCATATCAGCAGTGAAATATTTTCAAGGAATTGACCTTGGCGTTCTGCCAGTTGGAAACCATGGCAACCACTGCTTGCCTCTGGACAATTATTTCTCCTCCTAGCATCCCTGTCAATCAGCGTGGGCTTCTTCCAACTTCCAAGGCTGCCCTCCTTAGGATATGGCAGCCAGATTCTGTCCTAACAGTGGGATGACTTGGTGTTGGGAGACCCAGGGAAACATTGGACTTCAGGGCTCCAACCCAGAGTCCCCAGGCAAGTAACGACTACTAGTATTTATATGGCACTTAATATCTACTGGGAACTTTGCACATATTGTATTAGCTCATTTAATACTTGCAACAATTCCATAAGGGAGGTACTACTGTCTTCATTTTACATGTGAGGAAAGAGACACACAGAGGTAAGAAACTTGCATGGGATCACGGAGGCAGGCTCTCGAGCCCAGGCAGCATGCTCTGGGATCCAGTAAAAACACCCAAAGTTCTGCCCCTCATTAAAGATGTTAACAGCTTTCTGGCTCGAGGGGAGATTGCGGCCCTTCGCAGGCAGCCTTCCCCTTAGACTCCGTCACCTCTTGCCATCTCATTGTCTTGGCTAATAAGATGCTTGTATTCATCTGGGTCTAACCACAAAAAAACAGAAAACACTTGAAATATTTAAAAAAGAGGGAAATTTACTACAGGGCACTGGTTGCTCAGGCGATGGAGAGGTTGGAGCCAAACGTGGGAGGGCAAGGTAACCCAACAGGAGCAACAGCAGGCTGGGGAGCCAGAGAAAAGGGCCGTGTTCCCAGAGCCCAGTGACTGAAGTCGCCCAACAAAACCAGGAACCCAGCAATGTTGGCTGCAGGCAGCTGGAGTCACAGCTACTGCCAATAGTCTCTGAAACCTCTCTCCTTTCCAACTCATTGTCCACACCACTGCCAGGATGATCTTTGTCAACTCAGATGGAATCCTGTCATGTCTAACATAAGAAACCTTTGGTACTGCCCCCCCCCCCCCCCCGAGTGGCCTTTATATGCTAGCATCTCTGAGCTACATGACTCCTTTCAAGGATATAATAGTTTATCATTCTTTTTGTCTTTGCTTAGTCTGTGCACTCAGCCTTGAATGCTGTGCCAGTCAAGGGCCCAGCTAGGGAGAGATCAGACACTCAGACTGATGTGTAAGGGGACTGAGGAACAAAGGGAAGGTTGCACAGAAAGGGGGAGGGGGCAAGGGAAAAGAACCTCAAGGGCCAATGCATTAACCTAGCGTCAGACACAGTGGAAACATGCCACTCCAACACTGGTGTTGACACAAAAGCAGCCGGTCCTGTAGAGACCACCTTGAGAAGAGCAGGGACCTTTGATTTAACTTGAGACTGAGAAACAACTGGCCTGAAGCATCTTCTTAGGAATGAAACCAGGAGAATAAAATACACTGACCACCCTCCTCTACCCCCAAGCTCCTGCAGGGGCTACCCACTGACTGGTCACAACTTAGAGCCAAAGGACAGGAAGCCTATTGACATGGTTTATCCAGGTCAGCTGGTTTTGTCACCCCAGCAGGGGGCAGAGGTGAGAAGGATGGGACCTGGAGGGGCAAACAAAAAATACCCAGCACACATGCCCTCTCCTGACATCTCTACTGCATATTTCTGTATCCATTCTTGCAAACAAAGCCCAAGGGATAACCCAGCTCTCCCAAGCTGGGACAGTTACACGTGGTCTCCAGTCCTTTCTGTCCCTGGTACATTGTAGATGGTAAATAGCCAGTGTCTGCTAGTATCCCTATTAGACAGCAAGTTCCTTGAGCACATGGACTGTCTCTATTTATAGTTATAATATCTGCACCTAATTCTAGAGTATTTTTTGCACTCAAAAAATTTGTGGTGGAAGAAATGAATAAACCATCTATGATAACTCCTGTTCTCCACAGGTGACGCTTTCCATTAGCTCTGGAACAGCATCTTCTTTCACACAGAGGTTGCCTCTTTATACAGGTTTTTATGTTCTTAATTTTAAAAATTATTTTTTAAGAATAAGCCAACTAAATCTTTTCTGTATAAGAACCAGCCAGACTTGATTAACCATGAACTTATCCCCCACAACTGGTTATTATATTTCCAAAAGAAAGGCTCTGATAAAAACTCCAACTTATACCCTCCCATCTTGCTAAGGAGATATTGCTGTTTCATTTGAAGACAAGATTTCCTGTCCCATCTTCCTGGGAGTCTTGGTGACTGGAGTATGTAGACGAGTTTATAGGATTCTAGGATGTTTGTGAGCAGCTGCTGGTTCAGGCCCACTGTAGGTATCTACCCAGAACTAGCTCACTTATTTTTCATTTGATTGAAAGTTAACTATCAGAAGGCCAGCAAGTTAGGAACAAGGGGATTTGGGGCCACATAGCAAACTGAACTCTTTTCTGAGGAAGGAAGTAGTGATCAAGAAAGAATCTGGGCTTTCCTAGTGCCTACACCTCACATAAAAGCTCTGCTCTCCGCTTTCCTCTGGGCTGATTAAAATTGCTAATGAGGCAAAATTATGAGTTTACTCCTGATGTGAGGCAGGCAGCTCTGTGTTTGTAGATTTGAAATATCTGAGCCAGGAAGGGTCTTAGAGGTCATCTAATTCAATTCCTCCATTTTATAAATTGAAAAACAAAATCCCGAAAGTCAGAGAGGTTAAGTGACTAGCTCCTTGTCATAATTATGCCTGTGGACCGCTTTTAACCCAGATCATCGCATGCCCCCTCACGGTTAGAGAAAAGACATTCAGAGCTCACCCGCTCAGGGCCTGCCTCCCACGGGGCTCCTCCTTCCATGGGGAGGCGGCTCCTGCTCCGAGCAGGAGCAAGGGGCCCGCGTGCAGCAGGAGGATGCGCTGCACCCCGCGTGGCCCCGCCAGTTTCCTTCTGCCGCTTGCCTCTCATCTGCTAATAAAGCGGCTCGCGGACCCACACGTTTTACTTTAATGTTTGAGGGCACAATTATGAATAACGAAGCAGCAAGCGACGCCACAGCTGTTTTCTGAGAACGCGATGGACTGAAAAACGTTCTGCCATCAGCCAGCCTCCCCCATTTCTAGACTTGCCTGGAGCCCTCGGAGCCCGCCTGTGGATGGACTGAGGCCCACGATGATCCCTGTTCTTTGAGCTCCGCAGTGGCCTGACTGGCTGCTCTACCCATATTTGTTTTCTCAAGATGATTTTAATGAGAGTGGGGAGAGGAGAGAGGAGAGAGGATTTGTGTGGTGGATCGGGAGGGGTGTAGAGAACTGGATGTTTTACTGTCCTGGTTTTTTATCAGTTCTGTCATTGACAGAACTGTAGATTTCTGTTTCCCTGTCTGTAAAACGGGACAGGCTGGACTAGGTACATTCGAAACCTTCTCTCAATATTTCCATTTTATATCCTTCTTTGAGACTAGAGGAGTGGCAGCAATAAGCTGAAGCTCTATATACAGGGTGGGGCAGAAGTAGGTTTTCAGCTGCTCATATGAAAAGTACTACATAATTAATAAATAATAATACAAGAATAAACTCCGTGTTTCACATACAACTGTAAACCTACTTCCGCCACACCCTGTACAGGGAGAAAACAAACTTGAGTCTCCTTCCCACTGAAATGGCATGAACAGGCCTCTTCTACCTCTTTCAAAGAAACACTGTGTATATGCATCCACTGACTCGGTTCTATCTTTACAGCAGAGCGGTGACTTGGCCAGCAACGGAGGCCTACCAGATGACAGGCGAAAATGAGGGGTGACCTGCAGAAAGACTTAAACCCTGGCTCTGCAGACTCCGATGTCTGGAGAACACTGCACAAAAGAAAGTGCCATGTTTCGGGCTGCCTTGCCTTGTACATCACCTTGCTCACGGTGCAGTTTTTAGCAAGTGAAACTAGTTGGTCTTTTCTGTGAAATACCTCCATTTCCGTATCTGTTATCTTGGCAGACCTGAAGCACTTCTGGCAAGTAGAACCAGCTGTCTCTTCCCCCCGTAACTATTTGTATCCACTCATATCCATGGAGACTCCTGGTCTTTGGGCAATCATTTACTATGTTAAGCCACTGAGATCTGGAAGTTGTTTGTTACTGCAGCATGCATTAGATACTGAACTGGCTATTACAGCCAGGAGCCGGGCATGTAAATGGAAGACCCTCTTCTTCTCTTTGGAATAGAAGCCCTGTCTCAGAAGGCCATCGGTACCCAGGTCCCACCAGTTGTGCCTCTTCAGGGACTCTGTCCCCACCCCGCTGTTGTGTTAGGTACCCAGTATCATACCGTCCTAACTGTTCCCTAATTTCCCCCTAACTCTAAGTCATTCTTTACCCCACCCTTGGGGTTCTCTTTGTAAAACATTACCTGTAACAGAAAACACAAACATTACGCATTTACACTCATCTAAAAGGAGCCCGAGAACCAGGCCAGCAAGCAGCTTGAACAGGATGGTGCCCCGGGCCTGCCAACACATGCATCACCACTGTCCCTGTGTGCACCTGCCGACGGCCAGCCCTCTCGATGGGGAGGTGACTTTTCTTGGCTGCCCACCAGAAGTAACAACTTCCTTGAATTCAGAAACAGGGAGTGCAAATTCCAATGAAGTCAATCGAGACAATCTTACACCCAAACTCAATTAATGTTTTAAAAGTCTTTTCAATTTCCTGTCTTTATGAGCATTTGTCTACCTGAAGCAAATTATATTTGCATGTGGTGTTCATACTTTTTTAAAAAGGTGTTTTTAAATAGTAAATTTTAGTTTTTAACCCACGATAAAAGGTTTTTATGCATTTGAGTAGGTTCAGTCAGCATGCAGATGGGGCAGGCAACTAATAGGTTGCTTTTTAAAAAAAATAGATGTATATGTGTATGTATGTATATTTACACACATATGTGTGTGTACATGTATATATACTTATTAAATATATAAATCTACATTAAAAAATATAAATATATATTTTTAGTTATTGCTCAAAATAAGTGTCAAGTTTTGTGCCATTCTCTCACCTAATTAGGGCCCAGCTTGCTGGATGCAGAGAGTATCTTGCTCCCCTCAGTATAACCTAGTGTCCTGCCACAGAGCTCATCCTACACAGGACAGTGTTTCATTAGTATGTGTTTAATAGATGACTAAAGTCATTCACTGTGGTTCTTCTCAGACTGCACATGTGTGGCCTGCCTGTTTTGTGCCCGACTGGCATTTCTGGGCCGTATCAGTGCTTGTGGGTCTTGCTTTTTGTCCCCTAGAGCTTCTCATGCTTTTGCTCAAAGATGGCTGAAGGCCAGCTAAGCCAGTCCGCTCTTTTCCCTTCTCAGCTGTCTGCAGCCATGGCCACTTGTCATGTTGCTTAGTGTTTTAATTCAGTGCATCCTTGGACTATGCATTCGCCCCCTTTGGCTTGGCAGTAACTGGCTGTATTTCATCAATTAAATGTAGCAGGGCTTTGCACAGCGCTTTACCCCCCGAGTCACCCTGCATGGAAAGAAAGGGATGAATCAGAGATGAAAGCACAGTTTAAGGCAGTAACTGACTGGCACAGAACAAAGACCATGCCATACTTTAGGGAGGGCTCTCCTGCCTGGTGACTTTGCCCCTTGGGGACAGGCAGTTTCTTGTTTCTGTGTCGGTGACAGTTATTTCTGTTGAACTAGAGGTGCTCTATTCAGTCCCTGATGACATGAAATCAATGCATCCCAAGATTTGGGGTAGGCTCTGGGGCTTGACACCTCGGAGGAAAACACCGATTAAGGATTAATGTGATATGGGAACACCCAAGTCCAAACAATGGCATTGACCCAGTGCTGATATGTGGCTGGGTTAGCTCAGCAGCATTCTGGGGTCCACTGAGAGCTGGGGCTCTTTGATTCCTAACCTTTGAACAGGGGTGAAAATAGAGTTGCTGGAAAGCCTTGATTCACGCTGTGGTGGTGGTAGCAAGTTCAAGATCAAACGGCCATTTCATCTTCAAAGACTCCTGAGGCCTTGCAGCACTGAAGGAGACTAGGGCAGGGAGTGTTATTTTAACAGTCATTTGATCAAGGGCTCAAGTAACTTTTTCTAAGTGTCTTGTGCTAAGAGGATAGCGGACCTGTCTTCTTTGTGTAGAAGCCCCTCCCAAACTATCCTTTTTGAGAAATTCCAACCCAGTTTATTAAGACTTATCTGTGGACTCAGAAGTGACCATCTTTGTAGAGACCCTGGGTAGTGTGTGTTCAGAGATGTGTCATTCACACCAAAGATGCGTGCTCACGTAGCAGGTGTCTTCATTTCTTCCTCCAGGTGCCCCTGAGATGATGCAAGACCCACTGAAATTCCATGTTGTTCTCTGACTTCTGAAGTTTCAGGTGAACGACAGAAGTCTGGGAAATGGTCCTGAAGAGGTGTTTGGGACACCCTTTGATTCTGAGGAGGTGTGTCAGAGCCTTCACCGGATGATGGTTTTAATTGACATAACAATCTTCAGATACTTTGCCCATATTCTTTACACAACTCTCCTAGTAATTTTGTAATTCTTGGTATTATGCCAGGAAGAAAACATTAGACAGATGCTTACAACATCTCTCTTTGATCACCTACTAATCTCCTTGCTTAGCTCAGGACTGACTGTGTACATCAAAACCAAGAAATCACAAACACTGGGATCTGGAAATCCTGATGCTCATGCACCAGGAAACTCTATGCAGAATTTAAAACAGATTCAGAGGATGTTCTTTCCCCTACTTTTTCTAATTTCATTACTTTGAGAAAGTAACATTACTTCCTTGGCTTTTATTCAGTTTTCTCATCTGAAAAATAAATGGGTTGGGCCAAAAGGTCCCGAAGTATCCTTCCAGTTCTAAACATTCTTAGCATTTTTTTCATGCATTACTCATCAGCTGTCAGTTTGCAATATTTGCAATGTTCTTGAGGCAAATAAAAATTGAGACTGTTCTCAGGACTCTTCTGTTTAAAAAGCATTATTTATACATGTTATTTTATTTGTTCTCCCCCTCCCCTCAAATCATGTAAAATAGGTTAGGTAGGGATGACTATCTTTCCCACTGACCGATGGAGAAACTGAGGCTCAGAGAAGTTAGGTGGCTAGTCTTTGATCCGCCTCCATGAAGCAGGGTCAGGGCTGGAATGAAGCCACAGGACTGCAAACCCAAGCTCTGTCTTCTCCGCCCAGCAACCCCCTTGACTCAAACTTGATCATGAAGAGTCTGGGAAATTAAAGGGCTGCTAAAATCTCACATATCACAGTCACTGCACACTCTGTAAATCTGGCCCAAATTCCATCTTCCAGGCCAGCTCTTTTTGGTTTTGTTAGGGTGTCCCGAACACCTGTTCAGAGGCGGTGAGAAAGCTGAAGCTTTCACCTATTCCCCCGCCTTCAGCAACTCCTCGCGGTCTCTAGGGCTCTCCCTTTAAAAACAAAATCATCTACGAGGCAAAAGACCCGGGGAAGAACTGCTTGGAGGATGAGCCCGACAGCTCCGCACTGCTCCCTCCGCCCCCCTTGCATTCTCCTAGAAGCCAGCCTCACGGTGGGAGCAAAAGGGGCGGGGGCCAAAGCAAACCGCCCCGACCTGGGCCCAGGCCTCGGAGTTGCTCTGGTTTCTCTGTGCGTTGCCGCTTAAAGGAGGGTGTTTAGGGGAGGACGGGAAAGCAGTTGCGAGCCAGGCCTCAGGTTAGAGGTGGGCCCCGGGTGGGTGAGGTTTTTTCACAGGCACGCATGTGGGACGGAAAGGAGTCTGAAACGGCACCATCCTGAAGCGGGCTGAGTGCAGAGCTGGGCTCTGAAGTCGGCCCGGAAAGCGTGCTGCTGGCCTATGAGAGAGGTCTGGATGCTGGGCGCGGCTCTGGCAGTACATGCAAGGCTCTGGTCTTCTTTTTTCTCCCTCAACTGTAAAAGGAGGGATGGTGAGTAGTATCCAACCAACACCAATATGGCACCAACTGTACGCCCCCCCATGCCAGGCTCTGATGGTGCAGAGATGGACAAGATGAAATGATGGACAAGGCCTGCATTTCTGTCATTTCTTCTGAGCACATCCTCCCTCTCCCTGAAGGGAACTCCCTTCCTCCCTCTTTCCCCTGTATCATAAGTGCAGCTCTGCAAGGGCTAAAGGTCTCCCAGCTTTTGTTTGACTAAAAATGTCTTTATTTCACTTTCATTTTTGAAGGCAATTTTTCCTGGATGTAAATTCCAGAGTGGTAGGATTTCTCTCTCCAAATATTCAAGATGTCATTCTTTTGTCTTTTGGCTTCTATTGCTTCTTTTGGGAAGTCTTCTAATTTTTGATCCAAGGAAAGTAATGTGTCTTTTGATCTGACAGCTTTTAAGATTTCCCCTTGCCCTTAGAGTTCGGTGGTCATATTATGATATGTCTGGGTATTGTACTCTTTGCATTTGACCCACTTGTGTTTAGTTTACATAACTTCTTGAATCTGTGGCTTGATATCTCTCAAAGTTTTAGAGAACTATCAGGCATTGTCTCTTCAAATATTGCTTCTTTCCCTCTCTCTCACCTTCTACTGGGATACCAATGACAAGAGTGTTAGACCTTTTTCTCGTGTGTTATCTGTCTCTTGTTCTTTTCTATATTCTACATTCCTTTTTCACTCTGTGATTCAGCTTTGCTATTTACTGTTGATTTAACTTTCAGTTAACTAACCTTTAGTTGATCAATACTCTGTTAAATCCACTTATTGATATCTTTATATCAGTTATAAATTCTCAATCATTTAAAAAATAGATTCCAGCCCTGGCTGGTGTGGCTCAGTTGGTTGGAGTGTTGTCCCGTGCACCAAAAATGGCAGGTTGGATTCCCCGGTCAGGGCACATACCCAGGTTGCGGGTTTGATCCCTGGTTGGGGAGCGTGCAGGAAGGAGCCGATTGATGTGTTTCTCTCTCTCTCTCTCTCTCTCTCTCTCTCTCTCTCTCTCTCTCAAATCAATTCAAAAATCAATCTTGGAAAAATTCATCATCTTACTTTCCTGAGCATGGTAAAGCCAATGTATGACAGATAATTCCATGATCTGATTTACCTACTGATCGGTCTTTATTTTCTGTTTCCACCTCTTTGTCCTGTTTTGTTTCTTTAACCAATTTTGGTCTCTTGCTAGACACACTGTGTGTGAACAGTTGGAGAGGCTGCACATGATGTGGCCTTCTTCCAGAGAGAATTTACCCTGTCCTCTGCAGGTGGCTAGATGAGGGGCAGTTCACCTCAATCCAATTAGGGGCCAAGTGAGCCTCAGTTTCCTTCTAATTTTTCCCTGCCCCTAGTGTGTAGTCCTTTAGGGTTCTCAGATGAGATCCTGGGGTGTTTAATATGACCTATCCTGAACTCCATTTTTGTCTCCCAGGACTAAGAGACTGCTACAAACTCTACCCTGATTTTTCAATTGTATTACCTTGGATTTTAAGCCTTTTATCCAGTCATCAGAAACCTGGAGAGGAAAAACCTCAAAGTGTTGGGCTCACTTCTCTGCTTTTCCCTTTCTTCAGAGCCCAGACTACACAAGTCCTAGATGCCTGGGCAGGCCCACACTTGAATTTTTCTCTCTAGTTCCAGAGATTGCCAAAAGCTCAGCCAGCTTCTGTCACTCAGATTTTACCCTTTGTGTAGCTTCTCAGGCACTCAAAGTATGCCCCCAAATTGGCATATGTCCTGAGAAGAAATACACAGTGTTGAATGCTGGGGTCACATTAATGAGCTCCCTTTCTTTCTGGGATCTTGGCCCCTCAAATCCTGATTTTCTAAGTTGATCTCTGATGTCCTGAAGTAGATAAAATTTTTAATACACCCTTTCTTGACTCATTGGCCTATTATAAGCTACCTCACAGTAGAAGAGCAAATGGAAAGTAACACAGTACAGAGGTTCCCAACATAAGTAATCAGGAGTGTGTGAGTGTGTTTGTGTGTGTGAGAGAGAGTGTATGTGTGTGTATAGTAAGTATTTCAGTATTTTTTTTTTTTTCTCGAAAAGAAACTTTAAGCTGGATTTTAAAGAAAAGGCGATAAACAGAAGTCATAGAAATCATAAGTAAAGGTAGTATATATACATATAAATAAATCCTTTTCATTCATTCATTTCTTCCAAGATGTATTTATCACCATCGTGCTATAGGCCATCCTGTGGGATAGGTGCTCCTGATGAAACAGTAAATCTCTTAGAGTTTAGAGATTAGAGCTTAGAGCAATCCCATAGGCTATGGGAATGCAGACATAAGCAGGAAATTACAATATACAGGGGTGGGCAAAAGTGAGTTTACAGCTGTGAGTATGCAAAACACATAAATTCTAGTTATTGTATTATTTTTCCATACGAACAGCTATAAACCTACTTTTGCCCACCTCTGTATTATGATCGAGTACATACAAGGATCTGTTAGGTTGAAGCAATAGACCTAGGTAGAGAATAATACACAAAAATGAAAAATAAGGTTGATCAAGTGAGAGAGAGAGAGATCGCAAGAAATGAGGTAAGACATTAGGAACAAATGATGGAGGACTATGCTCGGGGGAGAGGCTGGGATTTGCATGGCAGGCAGTAGAGTTTCACTCCACGAGCTGGGCCATGTCAGAGCATCAGTGTGTGCGAGGAAGACTATCCCAGCCGTGGAATATCAGATGGACTGGAAACCAGACTAGAAACCCACGGGGAGGGAGACCTCTGGATCATCAGGACACAGCGAAAGCACATCCAGTGTCAGAACTAACTAGATTTGTTTGAGTCTAGTACTTCGGGTCATATTCTATTTTCAAGTGATGCTGAAAGATCCAGAAGCAAGGAGGCCTCTGGTCCCACTTAAATATCACCTGTGACTTCTAAGCCCTTTCCCCCTCCCTTTCCTCTTCCATTATTTATTCTATTTCTTTCCCTTTTCCATTTGTCCTCAATCCTCCCCTCTTTCTTCCTTATTTCTCCTGCATTTTCACTTTTTTCTTGCTTCATTGCTTTTATCAGCAGCATTGCCACTGGAGTAGTGTGGAATCCTCTAAGAAAACAAATCCTGGGGAACCTCACGTCATCCCTAGATCTTCACAAACCAGCCCAGGCGAGTGACACGCAGCCCTCAGGGTTTTACTGCCTGTGTGCTCCACTGTGGTGATTGGCTCAAGAACAATTATTTTTTTGTGCTGCATGTTTCCCCAGATTTCCCTATTTTGTGTCCCTAAAGAAACACAGAAAGTCGGAGAATCAAGGCCCTGCTGTGATCCCCTCTGCAGACTGCGACTGGAGCTGGCTTTTGAGAGCACGTCCTCCTGGATCCGCGTGGCAGCTCAGCCCGCTCTGCGGGGAGGGCACCTCAGAGCGCTGACTGTGCATTAACCCGGCGGCCCCCTCCAGCTCTCATCGCCTGTTCCTTTACTGTCAGAAGCGCACACAGTTCAGATAATTAAGCACTTGCGAGGCATTTTACATTTTCATGATCAGCAGTGAATTATTTTTGAATGTGCTTGTGCCATATACTCCAAGTTTCTCACCCACTTTGCAGATGGGCAGGGGTGGATTTGTCATGAAGTAAACGAGGCTGGAGCTGGACTGTGACTTGTAGGAGCCCTTTCCAACGGCCCAGAAGGAGCCCTGGCAATTTTGTATTTGCAGTTTCTACTCTTTTTTCTTCTTTTTAAAATATATCTCTAGTGATTTTAAAGAGAAGAAGGGAGAGGGAGAGAGAGGGACAGAAACATCAATGATGAGAGAGTTGTCATTGATCGACTGCCTCCTGCACAACCCCAACCGGGGATCGAACTGTGATCTCCTGGATCATAGGTAGATGCTCAACCACTGAGCCATGCCTGGCCAGGCTATACTCTTTTTCTTAATGATAGGTGACACCTAATTTTATAAAGCTTGAGGTCCCACAATAACGGAATCTACCCCCTGGAGAAACTAAAATATTCTTATCTGGAGACTTATGAAATGTAGCAAGACTCTTTTTCCTATGACTAGGCCGAGTCTATGGCCATTTGCATCAGATGCCGCCCTACCTTTAACCCTCACTTCAGATGTATAACTTTGGGTTCCCAGGCAGTTTGTCCCTCATATGTAGGTTAGGGCGCTTTTTGTACAGATCTGTTTCTTGAGTGTGGTGGTCACGAGACTGTGCCTCGCAGAATTCCAACTACAGGGAGCTTCGCTGATCTAGGGGCCAGCACCTGAGCTCTGAAACTCGGTGCCATGTTTGTACCCAAGGCCATGCTTCCCACAGGCTGCTTCCAGCTGGCAGCCGGTGCAGCAGGAATATTGAGCAGAGCTAGTCCTGGGAGACAGAACTTTTCTGATGCACTTAGACGTGAGAACTCCCTGACAGTAGCGCTGCACCTTCCTTAGACTTCACAGCAATTGAGGATGTTTCTACCCAACATTTCTTCCCTTTCACCTTCACTAGGGGTCAGACTTGAATAACGGCCCGATGGATTTCCCAGCTTTCCCTGGCTTCTCCCCATCTGTCACATGGGCATTTCCCTTAGTAACATCCTTCTACATTGAATCCTGTTTTAGCATCTGCTTCAAAGGATGCAAACGAACACACTGAGTTAATTGGAGAAATAGAATTGGCTGTTAGAACCATTAATTAAAGTCCCACCAACTTTTCAGGGATCTGAATAAATTAAAATTTGAAACCGAAACAAACTCATTGTCCTTCCTGTCTTTAACTTTTGCCCACACTTGAAATATCCTATTCTCCTCCTCTATCTAAATCCTGCTTATCCCCTGAAGCCCAGCTCCATCACACCTCTTTCACGAACCTTCTTGGTTCTCCCTCTTCTGAATTCTCAGGGTCCTGGGCCTATGAACATACACATCACACCAATCAACCGTGGTGATCGCCAGCCCATCTTTAAACCTCCGGAGGTCTACCTAACCACCTCTCGATGCACTTCTCGTGCAAAGCTTATAGACCAGTGTTCCCCAAATTATCTTTCAGTGACAGTAAAAGCTAAAGTGTAGTTTAGGAGAGAAACATTCCACAGTCAAATAAATTTTGGGGGAAATACCCACTGTGTACTGTGGCTCTTTCTCAGATATTTAAATATACACCAGTATATCGAAGGCTTAGAGATAACCTATGGAAATGGCTTTAACTCTATATCCCCTCCACCTATTTCACTGGGGAAACATTTTCCCATAACATTTCTAATAGCTACAAGATTTAGTTTACTTTTTGCAAAACAAGTTGAGAATTATGGTTGAAGATACCCCTTTCAGGGATGCATTTGTAATAAGCCATCCTTTGAACACGTTTAATAGGAATGGGAAGTGGGCAAATAAGTCAGTAACCTTGGCAGGTGGGGGAGCCTCTGGACCTCAGCCATGAGAGCAAAAGGAATGGGGTCAGGAATAGAAAAAGGGGGAGTGCACAAGGCAGGGCTTGGGAAAGCAGGCCTAAGGGTGATGTGAGCTTATTCTTCCTGGTTACTATTTATTTTTTAAAAGTATGTTTTTATTGACTTTAGTGAGAGAAAGGGAAAGAGGAAGGGAGGGGGAGAGAGACCCACACATCAATCGGTTGCCTCCTGTATGTACCCTGACCCCAGGGGACAGAACCGGCAGCCTGGGCATGTGCCCTGACCGGGAGTTGAACCGGTGACCTTGTGGTGCACAGGATGACACTCAGTCAGCTGAGCCACACTGGCCAGGGCCTGGTTAATGTTTAAAGAGGATGGCAACTGATTCTTGTTCCTTCTGCTCAGGAAGCCCATAGTCATCACTTCAAAGAAACAGAGTTCCAGGCACTGCTTGCTTTGTAGGCTTTCTGAGCGTACGCATCCTCTGCTTTCCAGCTAGATTCTAATGCAAGACTGGGGAAAATATCTTATTCTTAATTTGCCTCAACTCTCAGATCTCCTTATTCATTCAATTATTCCAATAAAAATGTATTAACCCCCTACTATGTGCCAAGCGCTGTTCTTGGTACTGGGGATGCATCGGTGAAAAAAACCCAACAAGGTTCCTGTTCTCATGGAACTCGCATTCTAGCTGGCAAACAGAGAGCAAGCCAAATAAAGAAACTGGCACATAGCAATATTAATACCAAGTGCCATGAAGAAAAGAAAGCAGGATAAAGGATTAGAGAGTACACTAGGCAGAGTAGATCCCTAATAAATATTCACTGATTGATTGTTTCAGTGACTCTGCTGCCTTCAAAGAGACTATAATAAGAAGAAGGTGCTAGCCCAGCTTGCACAGGCGTGATCATTTTCTAAAATGTGAGGACATATTGCGCAATTTTCTAAAACTGAGTGGGCAATACCCTGACATCCTACAGAACCCTGTTCCTGCATCAGCAGGCGAACATTCAAATGTTGCATCTCTGCTGTCAGAGTGACACATTTAGCACAATTCCTCCATGGGTGAGCATCCTGAAAATGCTACCTCTCCCACCTCCTCGTTTTACCCATTACCCCTTGTAATTACTGCAGTGACTTCAGATTAAGACGTTAAAGTCAAAAATGTTTGTGAAAAAAATTGGCAAGCTGTCACTTCTGAATACCCAGCTGAATTGCCTAATGAACAATAATGCAGAAATGCTTACTGAAAGAATAAATAAAAGCTCCTTGTTGTGCAATAAATTCTTTTCTGCGAAACACCACTGAGAAAACCGGCTCTGGGTCTATCACATTTCCCTCCAAGTATTCAGGCCATTTTATTTAATTCTTTCCCATGCTTTATTCTTTCCCAGAAGCTGGTGTATGGTCCTACCCTATTGTTCAGCGTGACATATTAACGCTCCAGGAGTATATGGGGAGAAACACCAGCGACATGGCTGTTGATAGGAGCAGCCAGTGACTAGAATAAGTGATTAGTTTGGAAAGCGGCAGCCAAAGGGACGTGTGCACAGTGGGCAGAGAGCTTTATTTTATTATCCGTTAGTCCAAAGAGAAGGCTTTTTATTTATTTATTTTAAATCTAAAGACCTAGATTTAAGGGTCTCCATCTTGCTCATAGCAGGGGGTCTCTGCTCATATAAAAAGGGATAGACATGGAAGGTGATCTCTGTACCACATAATTCACTTAGGGTTCCACATGGGCCCTTATGTTTGGAGCAGATCTTGGGCTATACTGTAAACCAGAGGTCACTGTCACATCAGAGTAATTAGCACGGCATTCAGATAATTAGGCAATAACCATAACCTCTGTTCTGCATATTCTACTTTGTCTGCATGTGTTAGAACTGATACATATATTGTGATGTCATTTGATTCCCCAAATAATCCTGGGAAGTGGAATATTTAAAAATATTTAAATATTTTTAAATATTGCCTATTTTTAAAATGAAGTCATTTATATTCAAGGAAGTTAAGTCATTTGCCCCAGGTCACACAGCAAGCAAGGGGCAGATCTAGAATTCACATACATCTTGGTGTCCCTGACTCCCTAAGTTTGGGCTTTAGTCACTCTTTTATACCATCCCCTCTCCTTACCCAGGCTCAGAGGAGGAACAACAGACACTATCCATCCACCTCCCCACCCCTTAGCCCCCTACCCATGGCTCATTACTATTTATTATTTGAACCTTCCCAATGACTTCTTTTTGGTCTTTAAAAGAGAAGCTTGTTAAATCAAAGGAGTCCTTCCTAACAGTGGGATTACCAGAAGTTTATCGAGAGTGTGGTGGTGGGGCAAGAACTATGGTGTAAATGGTGTTCCCTGAGACGTCCAGTCTATTTGTTCAAACTTAGATTTAGCTTATATTTATCAAGTTTTTAATAAGGGCCAAAGCCCATGCTGCTCATCTCCTTCCCCCACCATGATCAAGATCTGGAGGTAAAGTTTGCCATTTGAAAGTGCAAAAATATTTAGTTCATACTGTGGCAAAATAGTAAGAGGCTTGGAAAATTCCTTGGCAAGTGGAATGGAGAAACTGAGATGAGACCATTAAACAAGGTCAAACCGTTTGGGAAGCTTGCAGCCAGCCTGTGAATTACAAGACCTTATCTTCCCTAACCAAGGACACTTGAGAGCAAATGGTTTATACCTTCCTCCCCAACCAGAGAATACATAGTTTAAATCATCCTGGCCTGGGAAAAGGGAGAACAGAGACCTAATTAAAGCCATTTGTACCAGGGAAACCCAAGGACAGGTAAAGTGTAGGGGACAAACAACAAAGCCCCAAAAGCGTTTGGATGATATCACTTGGGGGACGTTAGGCAGAAAAGATAGCAGCTAAAACAGGAAAGGGGGGAAGGGGGAAGAGTATCTCACCCACTAAACAAAGAAGTCAAGCATCTTAAGACTTGCCAACATTGGCTTTAAACAATGTATATGGGGATTTTGAAACCTAGTCTGCTACCCAAGATGTCAGGCAAGAGAGCTTTAAAACCTATAGCGGGGAGGGTATAAACCCCTTGAACCCCTGCCGGGCAGTGCGCTCAGACTAGCTGAGTTGCCCACTTGTGCTTTATGCCAAGTGTATTCTTAATAAATTTGCTTGCTTTGCTTCAAAGCTGCTGTCTGTCACTTGTCTGAAATCTTTCATTCAAATCTGACAAGAGCTGAGGAGGGGACAGCCCCACCCCCTTGACTCAGAGGGCTGTCAGGTAACAATACTACTTTTAACAAGAGCAAATTAGAAAAAAAAATTATAATCTTTTCAGTGATTTCTACAGTGCTGGGAATTCCACAGTTTTTAAGCCTCTCTGTGAAAGCTGCCTACTGATGTTTGCTAATCAAGCATCTTTAAAGCAAGGAAATTAACTCATTTGCTAAAGGCCACCAAAGTTCTTTCTATACATCCAGAAAAAGGCATTCCATCCAAAACTGAGATCATAATTTCAACTTAATGCAAATTCTTGTTTGCCTTTGGGATTAAAATTAGTGTGTATCAGGAATGCTAATTTTTTAATCAACAGCATAGATGACAATAGTGGTAATGATAGCTATGACAAAAAAGATGAACACGATGCTAAAAGCTTGTTTATATTACCTTAGGTTTTACTATAATCTCAAAAATCAGCAAAATTTGTCAAAATTTTTAGAAATATCTCATTGAATGATTTGCAGCAGTCTAATTTCTGATCAAACAGCACTACTGCTGAGATGTGCATGCATTGCTCACTGTGCAAGACAGAGCAGAAAAAAATAAATGAATATAGATAAGAACCTGATAAAGAAATTACAAACAAGACTCTTTATAATTGAGAAAGAAATTGGAAAGCCTTTCCTTTGAAGCACATCTGTTTTCAAACCTATTTACCATATTTGTCATCTCCCCTTTTCCTTTTGTCTATTTGTTCTCTTTTATTATTATTTTTTGGTCTGACTCTTAATTTTCTCTCTCTTTTTTCAGCAAACAAAGCAGTGGAAGAAACAGCATCGTAGATAATGAATTGCATTATTAATTTGGTTTGTTTTCAGGATTCTGGTCTGACTAAACATATTAAATGAAGTTCCAGGATTTAATCAAGGGATGAAGGCTGCCAGGAAAAAGAAAATCAACTCTGCAGGTGAGTAAGCTGAAAATAATTGGCATTTAGAGCTGTGTATTAGGGATGTTTGGTCCAAGCTCTTTCAAGAGGGGATAAAACGAAAATGATGTGCTTGGTTTGTTCAAAAGTCAGATCCTTATAATAGAAATAGTAGAAAGCTTTTCTGATTTATTCTGGTGAATCATCAATATCTGGAGTCATCTGCACTCAGGGCCTCTTGGGAGAACATTAATTGATTAAAGGAAGCTGCAGTTATTGTCCAGGCAGCATGGTGCGTCCTTCTGAGGCGAGTGGTCCTGACCTGGGCTCTTCATCCTGCCCCCTCGCAGCTCCAGCTTTCACGAGACAGGACGGATCTATTGCCAGAAGTCAAATGGTGCCAGAATGAAAAACTTTACCACTTCCTGAACCCGAGTGCCTCCTGCTAGGAGATTTGAATGTGAGCACCTTGGCTAGCATCTCAGGTGCACACTTGTGAGATTTCGCCAATAATTCAAAGCAAACAGAAGGAAAATCAAATATTCCTACTGTGCTGTAAAAACTGAAATGAAAAAAGAACTGTTGATTCTAATTCCTTGACCCAGGACTTCAGATGCTGATAATGGTCTCCAGGAATAAGCACCCACTGAGCGCACCCCGGAAACGTAATTGTCCTTTTGTTACTCAATACTTATAGTCCTCGGTGTGCACTGGGGCTGCTGGGCCCATTTAAAGAGCCACTTCTGGAGTCCTCAGTGCCCCCAGAGTGACAACAGGTTAGGAAACCCGCACATGCCGATACGGAGAGGGAATTGCTTTCCCTTGTCTTTTTCTGCGCTGCCCTAGAAAGATGCAGGCCCTCCTGGCCTTCAAGGTAAGGGCACCAGTTCCCATTCATTGGGGTTCCATGTCTATTGAGCCATCAACATGTACAGTGAAAAAAGGAGGGATCTTGAAGATGGGGTAACAAGGACAAGGGAGATAGTCAAAGGGGGAAGTGTCTGGGAGAACTGGAGACTTCCTTTAGAAGTGGACAGAGGGGCCCTAGCTGGATAGCTCAGTTAGTTAGAGCATCATCCGGGTATGCCAAGGTTGTGGGTTCGATCCCCGGTCAGGGCACATACAAGAATCAACCAATAAATGAATAAGTGGAGCAGCAAGTTAATGTCTCTGTCTGTCTCTCTCAAATCAATAAATTGAAAACTTTAAATAAATAAATATGTAAGAGTGGGCAGAGGGGTGGAGCCCTCACTGGGTCTCCTGGAGGGGAACTGTTGGAGCCTCAGAACTACCTGGGTGCTGAATCCTTGCTCTCTTCACATCACTTCTGCAAGAATAAATGCTCCACATTCACACCACACTTGCAATGAAAGACTTCATTTCACTAATATCCTGGGCCACACCTGAGATTTCACAGCAGTGCTGACCCTGCCTGTGCCTGGGACTCATGCGGGGCCCCCTCCTAACGTATCCCCATGGGCATTAGCCACCCTCCCCACACCCTATGTGCAAAGCCAGGAAAAGGAGAGGGTCCCAAGTATCTAAGGTGTGAATAGGGTAAACTAGGGGTGGAAGGAAATGCTGTTTCCTCTCTACTTGGGGGCTGCCAAATGCTCATTACACCCACAGAGAAGGGTCAGTATTTGATGTTACCCTGATAGGACAGCAACAAGGACCATGACACAACAAGCCCTACATTGTCAGCCTGCGACTTGCTCTACCTGCCCCTTCTATTCAGGAGGGATTTCATTCTGCTTGAATTAAAGTTAGTGACAACCACACAACCCGCCATGTCCCTTGACCTCTTGGTCAGCTCACCATCTATATGGATTCATGAGTCACTTTCACCTCATGAGTCAGTTTCACAGGAGGTCAGACTCGAGGAGTCGTGGTGGCTGGTGTGAGAGCAAGGGCACCAGAGTGAAATGTGTGCTTTGGGGGAGGCTCAGTTGGTTGAGATCGCCAGCTGGCTTATAGCATCTTAGAAAGTTATAAGACTAATGATTTGTTTTCTGTAGGTTATTTGAAAGTGGGGGAAGAGGCTATATACAAAGAAATCAGCAAAGGGCCAATTGTTTTTTGGATGTGGTGTATAAGATTAGCATTATGAGATTTTTAAATTGCCTCCTACATACTCTGCTTTTAAATAGTACCTAGGGTATGACCTTATCTGCAGATGCAGCCTTCCCCTGAATGCAGTCCAAGACAACAATGAATTTCCAATGCCTGGTGTTACCACACCACTTTCAGCCCTCAGCCTACAGGTAGAACCCATCAATTATCCAGTCACTTGCCCTGGAGCTATGCACCTTCTGTGGTGGAGACAGGAGAAGCAGGGTCTGCCTTCTTCCTGCACATAAGCCCCCGCAAGCATCACCAGGCAACTGAGAATGTGTGGGTGATGGGTCAATGCTTTGACCCCTTTAGTTATATCAACCAGAGCAGAAATTAAGCACATGTGGCAACAGCCAATCACAAGCATCTGTTATCGTATTTGAGACTTAGTCATGCTTTTTTTTAATCTCTGATAAAAATATATTTCACAGAGCAAGCATACAGAATCCTCAGAGAGTTTCAAACAAGAGACTTAAGAGTATAATTATCCACCAGAAACTTTCATCTCAGGAACTTTAAACATCACATAGGTTCCCTTTCTTAGTCCGATAGACGGGGTGATACAGAGAAAGGGCTCAGAGCCTTGTCATTTTTTTGCTTATGAACAAAAGACTAAAGTCACTCTGCTGATCCCAACTGCTTCCATTAGGAGAGTAGAATTCTTACATGGGTGCCAGGAGCCTTGGACTTAGGACTTCCACTAACTCCCATGCTGGGGACAGTACACTTGGTGCTAGAGGAACACTCTGCATTGCCACCTCCATGCACAGGGCTCAGGTGTAAAAGCTCTTATAAAACAATCGGGATGCACACTGATTCATAGACAGTCTTAACCCAACAGGCCGATTTCACGTAAGGAATCAAGGCTTTCATTGTCAGAGTTCAATGTTAAAGTCACATCCCAATATTCCATTCACTTGGAGGGAAAAAAGATGAGACCCTGGGATTTTCTAAAAAGTGGAAGGAACTATTAGATATGGCCTGAGGCCTTTTTATTAGATATGAGTAGGTTCAGTGGCATACAGTAGAAAACCTAAGAAGTACCAGTTTAGCATAAGGGTCTTATTTGTTCTCAGGAAAAGAAAACCTGGCAGGTAGGATGGCTCTAATAAGTTCAAAGGGTTCTGAACCCAATTTTACCAAGTGGTTTTCCTTACACCAACAAGTTCTCAGACACCAGCTGGGTGTCCTACAATTCAACTCAATTCTGACACTGTCTACAGGGAGTTAGCATCAGATCCCACAGGATAAGGGTTCAGTGTTACAAGATTGGCCCCCCTCCCCCATTTCAGATGCCCCTCGCAGGCCCAGGTTGTCACCTGTGCTTCTGGCCTGCTGGCTTTCAACTGCAGGTTCCAACAATCCCTTCCTAGAGTTCAGTTAACTTGCTAGAGTGGCTCACAAAACTCAGAAACATTTTACTCACTAGATCACCAGATTATTACAAAGGACAGTAAAGGACTGTTACAGATCAACAGCCAAATGAAGAGACACAAAAGGCAAGGTGTGGGAAAAGGGCACAGAGCTTCCATGCCCTCCCAGCATCTCGTCATGTTCACCAACACAGGCACTCAGAACGGGGTTTCTATGGAGGCCCCATTACATAGGTGTGATTGATTCAATCATTGCCATTGACTATTTTTTTTAACTGAATGTATTGGGGTGACATTGGTTAAAAAATTATATAGAATTCAGGCATACAATTCTACAATATATCATCTGTATATTGTATTGTGTGTTTACCACCCAAGCCAGGTCTCCTTCCATCACCATTTCCCCCCATTCCTCCTTTTTACCTCCCCTCCCCCTCCCTCTGGCAATCACCATACAGTTGTCTGTGTCCCTGAGTCTGTCCCCTTTTTCCTTTTTTTTTCTTGGCTTAATTCCTTCACCCTTCTCACCCGGCCTCCAACCTCCTCCCCTTGACTATCGATTCAACCTCCAGTCCTTCTCCCCTCCCCAGAGTTTGAGAGGTGGGACTGACAGTTCCAACCCTCTAATTACTTGATTGGTTCCCCAGGCAACCAGCCCCCCTCTTAGGTGAACTTGGGGCTTTCCAAAGGTTGCCTTATTAACATAACAAAAGGAACCTTGATCTCTCTCCACTTAGGAAATTGCAAGGGTTTTGAAACAGGGATGAAGAACAAATAAATATTTAATATAAATCACAGTACCACAAAGTTAATGTCAAAAACCCAGACTCCTTCTATCTTTATGTTCCACAGGGCTTGGCTTCTATCCTCAAGGTCATCTTTAGTTCAATAAATGGACATTGCTACTGCAGCTACAGAGCAATGTTTCTCAAAATGTGGTCTCTAAAGGAGCATCAGCATCACCTGGGAGCTTGTTAGAAACACAAACCCTTGAGCTCACCCAGACCAGCTGCATCAGAAGCTCCGGGGTGGGCCCCAGCAATTGGTGGTCTAACAAGCCCTCCAGGTGATCCTGATACACCCTCAGGTTTGAGACCCACAGATCCAGGAGACAAGAAGGAAGACAAGGGGGAAAGGCACAAGGGTGCCCACAGGCTGGGGCAGGTTCTGATCAGGAGGTTTCCAGAAGCACCAGCCATGACTTCTGGCTTTTTCCCCCCTGTACCTTCTAACCTCCCCACCTCCCACCCCTCCTTCCCACCCACACTGAAACTGCAAGGGGGCCTGGGAAATGTAGGTTTTAGCTGACTACACTGCCACTGCCAACCACAAGGAGATTCCATTAGAAAGAGGCCATAGATACCAAGTAAGAAGTCCCTGGGAGAACAGTATCTGTAAAGCCTAGGGCTGGGCACATTTTAATCATTGTTTTGAGCCAGGCATGTTGTTGGTCCAGCGATTGTTTCAGTGGGAAAATGATAATCTGCATTCCACTCGCAATTTTGTTCCGCAGTAATAATATCCAACACCTAGATTTTCTACAACATTCAACCCAAACACCTATATAGGTTATCTACAACATTCAGTCCAGCTGAGTGCATGTACTCTCAAGACGATTTTTTAATCACAGGAATTATCTTTAAAGTTTAGCAGCGTTTTCCCTATTTCAAGCCCTATTAGGTTTTTCAAAAGTAGGAAAAGTGGGTAGCTAACCTGACAGGAACGTCTAAAAGTTACTTTTGGACATCTATTTACACTTAATTAAATATTGTTAATATGCTTTTCACATCCTTGAATGAAATAATTGATCGGCTCACGAGGACAAAAGATAACCCAAATGGAGTAAAACCAGATTCCAGCTCAACAGAACACTCTCCACCTTCTCCCTCTTTCTTGTCAGTGTTCTACCTTTAGAGAAAATTGCCCAGTGACAGAGTGGCCAGCTTAATCAGGAATCTAATTTAAAAAATCAACTCACCGGTGTTGCAACTGCTCAGAGCAGATTTGTTGTCATCTTTTACTTCTCCACCTACAGCCACAGATTTGTATAACAGAGTTTGTTGTTCAGAATCGTCTTCGGTAAATTCCCCAGGGGAGATATTGGGTGGTATTCTCAGGACCAACACCTGTGTGGCCTGAGACAAGCGGGGGGGGGGGGGGGGGGGGGAAGAGAGAGAGAGAGACAGAGAGAGACAGAGAGAGACAGAGAGAGAGAGAGAGAGAGATGTTGCGCTACCTACGGCTGGGTGGGTCAGAGGACCCAGCCGACCTGCAGGATGCTCCATAGCCGCCCTGACCCTTGGTGTTAGCCCAGTTGAGGCAGGGGGTGGAGCCTCTGTGCCCCACGCTGCCCGGGCATTGGCTGCCATTGGCCTGGGGGAGTGTAACCTTGGGTGAGGCAGCTCCCTTAAATGGCAATTACTGGAGAGGAATTGGCCTGTGCTTTCAGCTGCCAATACTCCCCATAGCTGGGGGAATGAGTACGTAGGTCCTGAAGGGGAATCAGGGTGTCTGGGTGCTTCAGCATAGAAATGATCTGAATATTTAGTTCTAGTGTCAGAAAATATCTCCAATCATCAGAGACACTGAGTAAAATCCAAGTCCTCACCGTAACCTACCTACCTCACATATGACACCACTTTTTGGCATCACCTCCCAGACTCACTTCTCCCACCCCCACTTTGTGCTCTTTAAGCATGTCAAGCACCTCAGGGCCTTTGTATTTGTTGTTCCTCCTGTCTGGACCAAGCTTCTCTGTAGATAACCATAAGACATGCTGCCCCATTTTAATCATACATCTGCCCAAATGTCACCTTCATAGAGAGGCTGTCTTGACCTTCTAAAGTCTTCCCATCGCCCTATAGCCCCTTACTTTATCTTAATGTTTACTGCTACCTGACATTAATTTATATATTTCTTTTTGGTTTGTTTGGTTTTTGTCTGTCCCCCAACTATAAAAGGAAAATCTATGATGTCAGGGCCAGTTACTTAGTCAATCATGTAGAATAGCCCTAACGTAGTGCCTGGAACACAGTAGAAGTTCAGTAATATATGGTGAATGAAAACAAATTCTCTCTGATGAACTGACTGAAGTTTTTAGACAGAAATTTTAAAAAGTTAATTATGTTCTTTAGGTAACAAAAAAAGTTTTAACCATTGCATCATAGCTCTGACCAACCAGAACTTTGAAGGAACTGTTACTATGATAACTTGTTATCTTGCATCAGTTAGTAATGAATATTTATAATATTAATTTATCTGTAGTAAATCATCTTCTGCATTTTTCATTTAGTATATTTATGTATTTCATTGCTTTTATATCTTTCATCATTTTTTATGCCTCAGTCACCTTAACCAGGTCCTACAGGGAAAAAGAACAACTGTGATTCAAACTTGGAACAGAAGCAAGGTTCTATTGAGTTTTTTCTTTTTTAATGAAAACCTTATTTTCAGTTGATGAACACTAAGGCCAAGCAAGTGATTTCAGTTGTCCCCGTAGCAGCATCATAGGGCCTTAGCTGTGTGTTCCCTGATGAAGCAGCTGTGTGTTTCCTGTTGCTAGGAGCTGTGCTCCATCTCCAACCTGTTAGCTGATGCCCTGGGGCTCTTTTCAGACTGCGGGCATAGAAAAATGATGGAGCTGGCACAGCTGAGAAGGGAGAGGAGGACCTTGCCGGGGGTGGCCTGGTCTCTATTTCCTGTCAGGTCAGCTCAGTGCCTCAGTAGTCTTGCCAGCCAGGGCCAGAAGGTGACAGGACTGGTCTCTTGAGGGACCTTGTAGGACTCTGACTACACTCAGAGTGGCTACTGGGCCCAGAGCACAAAGTGTGGCCCCAGGGTGGGGGGCTGACTCACATCACCACAGCCACTTTGAGTCCCCAAGAGCTAACAACTTTGGGGTCACTGGAGACAGAACCCTTGGAGCATGGGCACTAGCATTCTGTGATGGGCAGCAGAAAAAGCAGGGACACTAGTGAGTTTCCTTTCTGGACACCCAACTGGGCAAGTGGGGTGAGGCAGGAGAGAGAAACAGGGAGAGGGGTGTGTGGCAGCCTTCTTTCCAGTCCCTATGGACACAAGGAGCACCCCTTGAGCCTGCCAGCAATAATGGGGGGGGCAAGGGGCACCGGAAATCTGTTTGACTGTCTGGACAGAAAAAGGGCCACGTACTAAACCTGACAAGCTCAGGGGAGGCCTGCACGGTGGCCTTATAAACTCAGAGACCTAAAGAAACCACAAAGGATGGTCTGAAATTCAGAGGTTCTAATTCAAAGCAATTCATGGTGGGTAGTCATGTCCTGGGCCAGTATCTTTCTTGACAGAGGTCAACCTTTACCTTAACTGAGCCTGTCATATTGTCTTTTTGCATCTAGGATAACATACCTTTGGAATGTCAGGGTAAGTTCTTTTTTCCCCAGACCCCTCAGGGCACAACCTCCCACCAGAGCAGGAGACCACAGAGCCCCTCACTGCTATTGTCACTGTGTCCATGGTTAACTGTTAACTATCCTGTACCCACCTATATAAAAGGAGGTGTCTGTTCCTCCTCTGATTGTAATGTATAAAATAAGGTGCAAAACTGCCATTCTCTGGAGCATTTTCTCAATCAGTTGAGATTTTGCTTCCAGGCAATTGTCAGTTTGGCTCAAATAAACTCATAAAAATTCTCTACAGGTTTGAACGTTTCTTGTTTCTTACGTTGACAAGCGTCTATGGGATTCAGAGGCACTGTAATTATGGCGTCAATTTAGATGTGATGCCATTTGTATCCTCAGCTAGGTGACATTTGGGTTAAAGAGTGATTGGCCTAGAGTCCTGGTAATGCAGTTATCCTAGAAAAGCTACCTCTTAAAAAGCCTCTTAAAAGCTTTAATTTGCATCCCTAATAGAATGCATCTGTTTTTCAGATTCTGATTTTTTTTTTTTTTTTTTTACTTGCTGGATGGGTGATTTCCATAACTTGAATGCTTGAAAAATTCAAGTTCTAACCCTGTAGAATTGAACCAATAAAGAATTAAAGAAGCCCAAAATTCATTTGCTTGTGAGGCATTGGCCTCAGGAGTTCTATATAGCTAGAATCTGCACGGCCCTTATTCTACAAATGTCTGTTTCCCTGTTCTGTTACAAAAAGATGCCTGGCAGGCTCTTTGCCTTTGTAATAAAGGGTAATTTTCTTTGGCCTAAGTGCTTTAAACTTATCTCTTTTTTATTCTTTCTTATTTAATCTTAACCTTTGGATGACATAGGGGGTAGTATTTATCCCATTTTACAGAAGAGGAAACTGAGGCAGAGGGACCAACATCATCCAGTTAGTGAGTGAAGGGGTAGATTCAAAGCCAGCTCATGTGACTCTAGGGCATCATCCCAACCACCACACCACACTGCCTCCCACCAACAGTCTGTCAGTCTAGAATTCTTTCTAGCCCAGTTCCTGGATGCCCCTCTTTCCCGTTCCATCCTTGGGTTCTAAGACTAAAGACACAAGTAGCTAGTCAATGAGCTAGCTGTGTGGTTGATTAATAGTTTACTTATTAGTAGTTTACCCCCTTTTGAGGTAGTGCCAGCATATGCTTTATGAACAAACTACTTGCAAACCTGACCAGGAACCAGGACAGGATGCTTCCTGCAGAGTACCCACCTGGGCCCTTCGGGGATCATTTCACAGACTCTCAGACTCTCACCAAGGCTGGAGCCATTGAAGTCCACAGCAGGCTCTTTTTTTTTTCTCCCCAGCAGTCCCAGTCTACCTATATTCTGACAGGCAATTTGATTTATCTCTGGGCTTTTATGATACCCCTGTCTGGAATAAAAGTGGCAAGACATTTGAAAGAAAGTTAGAGTCTGCAATTGCTTTTATTGGGAGAGTTACTGGAACTGATCTTTTAATTAAAATTGCAAAGGTTGGCCAGGAAGGTAGAGGGTTCCAGCAGCCTGGTTTAGGGAAACCTAGTTCCTGACTTTCAGCTTGGCTGACCCTCCTCTGAGCATGTCAGGCTTTGTCTAGCTGCCCATGGTTTGGACATGAAAAACACCTGCACCCTCTTAATCAAGCTTCCCTTTGCAGAAATTGGGTTTCTGTCCCAAATCACTCGACTGTGTTTCTGCCTCCATAGCCTTTATTGGTATTTCATTAGCAACCATAAAAATCCTTGAGAATGAGGCTCCTGTGATTTGTAAAATCAACCCAATGTCCTACAGGGACTCTAATTCACTTCCTTATCATTAAAGTTGTTTCTTTGTTATTGTCGTAATTAGCTTGTTTATTAATATTAATAATAGGAAGAGAGCAAAGGGGATGCCAGACATTATAAGCATGGTCATCTGGGCAGTTTCACCAGGAAGCTATAGCTTTACATACCCCCAAGGAACCCCTGGTCCATTCCCTGCAGATCACTGGGGGAAGGGATCAAACAAAGGGGGAGATGGCTGCATGCACAGTGAAGTTGGGGTGACTTAGGGAAGGTGCTTGCCTGTCAGTCTAGCCTGGGAAAAAGATCATTGGCTAGGAGGGTGGAGCCAATGCAAGCACACAAAATATGGGAAGGTTAAAATTCCCGAAGAGTTCCCTCTCTCTCGTACCCTTCTCTTTCTCCATGACCCTCTCTCCCATGCCTTTGCCTATCCTCTCTCCATAGCCATGTGGCCTTAAGCAGCCACATGACCCAAAGCTGTGCAGACTCCATACACAGGATACTGGACTGGACTTTAATATGAAGGAGAAATTTTGGGCAGTGACTGCCTTAATTCTGGCCCTGCTGAAGACAAAATTGGACTTCTTTCACAGCGAGACAGACAGAGATAGGATCTTGAAGGGGAACCCCCTTAATTTTACATCATCAATAAAGATTTCCACAAAACCCCATCCTCCCATGGGGCCTCAGGACATTCTTTTCTTCTTAACACCCCAAAAACTCCACTTCTACTGATGACACCTTTCCTTTCTTTTCCCCTCTGAGTACAGAAGAATTTGAGTTACTAAAATATGTTTCCTTTAACCTGGAGTATGCTGCCTTGGTTCCCCTGTCTTTCTACTCCCCACCTTTCACTTACACCCTCAAACGTTTGCCTGGAGAATCCCTATTCACTCTACTCTTTCTTCAGGTTACTTCCTCAAAGCCTTTGAAACTCGCCATCCTTGAAATCAGGTGCCCTGTAGTGCTAGCATACACGTTGTTGGTGCTAAATAAATGTGATTGGATGGATGGATGATGGATGGATGGATAGATGGATGGATGAGTGAATGGATTGATAGATGGATGATGGATGGATGGAGACCAAGCAAGGTGGTAGAATCTCATTCTAGGAAATTTTAGGAAATAAGTAAGAAATTGGACTCCCAAAGGGAAAACAGAATTATTTTGGTTTCCAAAGAAGAAAGAGGAATGTTCTATGTATTTTGTGATTATTTTTTCCAGGGCCTGCTTAATTCCTTCCTACCTGGGGGTGATTAATTTTTTGAGGTCCTACCTGGCTATAGGACTCTGTGGTGTGAGAAGTTTTGGAGCTTGGTGCAGTGCAGAGATCATCCTGCCTGGGAATAGAAGGGATGAAGGGAAGAGTGGAAACCATCCAACGCCCTTAATTCTGAGCTATGGAAAGGCCTGGCTCTTAGTTCAATAATAAGATCTGTCTCAGATGGCTTCAGTCTTCTCTCCCTTCACCCTTCCCTCCCTGGTCCTTCCCCTTTCTCTCCCTGCAGCAACATCGCCTCCCCCCACCTCACAGGGCAGCAACAGAGGGGAGGAGGCGGCAGGCTGGGCCCTGTGGGGGGCTCCTGGCTTCCTCTGTCTCTGCTCATCTCCTCTCAGAGCAAAGTAGCCTCTCTAAGCAGCTCTGCACCGCTGTGCTTGGCTGCTCACAGTTCAGCAGAGTGTGCTCCCATAGCTGCTGCACTAATTTATGCCTCAGCCTGAGTACCCATTGACTAGGCTTCCCTTTGTCAATGTAAGAAACGTCCAAACCTGTAAGAATTTTTATGAATTTATTTGTGCCAAACTGACGACAATTGCCAGGAAGCAAAATCTCAAGGATTGAGATAATGCTCCAGAGAATGGCAGTTGTGCAGCTTGTCTTATACATTAGAATCAAAGGAGGAGGTGTGTGTGGGGGGGTTACATGAAATCCACTGGGCATAGATTAGGGAGGCTGGAGAAAGGGAAGGGTGGGGGGAGCTCTGGGGTAGGATAAAAAGTGAAACAAATAAACACATACTTCTTTTACATAGGTGGGTATAGGATAGTTAACAGTTAACATGATATTAAAAATGAGGGGATTTGTGGGCTCTGCTCTGGTGGCTGTGGTTTGAGGGGGGAAAAAGGAAATTACTTTATATTCCAAAGGTATGTTATCATAAATGTAAAAAAAAACAACAAAAAAACACACAATAGGCTCAGTTAAGGTAAAGATTGACTTTTGTTAGGAAAAATACCCAGCCTAAAACATAACTACCTACCATGAACTGCTTTTAGTTAGAAGTTTTAATTTCAGACCATCCTATGGGCTGAGTTTGTAAGGCGGTTATGCAGGCCTCCCCTGGGCTTGTCAGGTTTAGTATGCGGACCCTTTTTCATCCACACTTCTTATTTATTTTAAAATTTCAATTACACACAAATACCTTTTGGTGGTAAAATTTCAAATCCAAGCATCAGCACACAGCCTTGACCATGCGTTCCCCCATCCTTCCCCACTGCATCTCCTTCCCAGAAGTAACTGCTGTTACCTTTTCTTATGCATTTAGTGTCATAAATGAAAATCCAGAAAGTCACTCCATTTTAGAAAGATTTAAAATTGTCCTATTATGTGTAGTGTTCAGTAAATTGCTTTCTTCTCCTGCCAATACTTCTTTCCTTGTCAGTCTATGCAAATCAGCCTCATTCTTTCAGCTGCTGTGTGTGGTGGCACCGTTTGACCCAGCCCTTATCAGTATTTAGGCTGCTGATAGTTTTTGCCACTAGAGATGACACAGCCATGAAGGTCCTCACGCGCTCTAGTGTGCGCCCGAGCATGAGTGGGCCTCTGAAGCAGGTGGCAGCAGAGGGACCTATCTGGTAGGCATGCATTATACTTTTTTTTTTAAATCTTCCCCCGAGGATATTTTTTCCATTGCTTTTCAGAGAGAGTGGAAGGGAGAGAGAGAGAGAGAAATATCGATGTGAGAGAGACACATCGATTGGTTGCCTCCGCACGCACCCCAACCAGGGCCAGGGATCGAGCCTGCAACCGAGGTACATGCCCTTGGCCACAATCGAACCCGGGACCCTTCAGTCTGTGGGCCGACGCTCTAACCACTGAGCCAAACCGGTTAGGGAGGCACGTATTAAATTTTAATATGCACCAGCTCAAACTGTCCTTTAGAAGAGCTAAAGCAATTTACCTTCCACCAGCAAGACACTCGAGCACCATTCGCTACATCCTACGTAGTACTTGACAGTTCTATATATTAAAATTTTCATAGCTGGCTCATCTTTATTATTGCTGTTCCCTTAGTCGTTCAATGGCTTATTCAGCAAATGTGTACTGAGTCCTGGCTGTTGTTCTCTCCCTGGCAATAGGATCCACAGGCGGGAAGGGTTTGTAAAGCTGGAGCCTTGTAAGCAGCAACCTTTACGGGTGATTTTGGGGTCAGGAAGGGCTCCCGCCCAGCCCAGCCCCCTTCTTCTGCCTGCTGCAGACACTAGACACCAGGATGCCTTTAATGGGGACCCCCAGCTGCCAGGGCCTAGTGAGCTGTCAGGCTGTCAGTACAAATCTGCTTGGGGAGGGCTCATGTCCCTGGAGAGGATCATGTGTGTCAAGGGTCCCTGGGATCATTCCAGACAGGAGGCTTGGTTGGAGGACTTGGGGAGAGAGAAAGCATGGGGGGGAAGGAGAGCTGCCAGTTGTAGGCAAGAGTGAAGGTGAGGAGGTTCTGTCTCCTTCAAAGGCTCCTCTAGAATCATCTGGGTGCTACTCTAGGTTTGGTGGGACTTTGGTGTGTTTTTACTCCCATTTTGAGGATCACATACATGGACTGTTATAAATGACCCAGTATAATAATGTTGCTGCTGATAATAATATTAATAATAACAATAATAATGTTTCATTGATTCTTAACATTCCATTGATTGTAACATGAGCCATTATTTTCTGAGCAACTGAGGAAAAATGCTGCTAATTATGATTATAAGATGCTATTGATTGTCAGTCACATCCTGGTTTCACAGATGTAAAAATGTAAAAAAAAGTCCCAGTATCTATGAAATATGGTATCAATTTACAACGCTCAAGCTTCCACTGTGTGCAAGACACTGTGAAGCCCTTGACCATGAGTTATCTTATTTATTCCCCACAAAATGTTTTACAGCTGGCTCTCCAAAAAGAAAATACTCTGGTTTGTAGCACTTCCCAATATCCATGGTGTAAATACTCCCACCTGGCCACTTTCAACTTATCAATGTAAAGTCACTGAACTCAGGCTGGAAAGAAAAGCACAAATTCAGCTCTTGCAAGCCAGTGAAAGCTGACTCCAGCACACCATGGATAGATCCTGTTGTTATTTCCATTTCACAGGTAAAACAAGATGAACTGAGGCTACAGAGGTTCAATAATTTGCTCAGGCCAGGCAGCCAGTAGATAGTCAAACTTGCCACTTTACCATCAGATCCTTACAAAACCCAAATAATAGAGGTTTGAGCACTGGGGTAAAGGACCTGGAATCATCCTTACTATTCTAATGAGTAGTCGACCTCAGCTGACCCCTAATTCCCACCATGTTGGGCTGGAGCACCCTTGGGAGTGATGGAAAAAACTGAGTCTTGTTCCCACTAGTCCCTGCGCTCTTCCCCCTGTGGACATATTTATTCTTTGTTTAGATTTAGTGCAGCAAGAATTCATTGAGCACTTATTATAAGCAAAGCATTGTCGTAGGCACTAGCGACTTGGCATCCAAAGGTCACAGGAAGGCACTGACTCCCTCTCTTTGCTGGCTTCCTGGCAGAGGAGAGGGAATAACTGCCTCATATATATTAGAGCGGTCAAAAGTACAGGAACTCGCCTATGAAAATCATGAAACATACATCAGGATTATATTTGTGTTGGGATGGAATAATTAATCATTTTTAGCCGTGAAATAAAATTAAAAGTTACTTGCACCATGTACCCTTTCCCTTCCCCCAAACACTTTAATTAAGCCAGCCAGTAGAGGTCATCAGGATGAAAATAGAGCAGCTCTGGCTTTCCTCCTTGCCCATCCCCTGGAGACTGCAGTGTGATTAGATTGGTTGGCTCTTTCAAGCTCAGAAAGGCATCGTGAAGACTGTAGTGTCACCGAAAAGAAGTTTTCATTAGCTGTGTGAATATTCTAAATGTGGGCACTGTAGGCAGACCTCAGGGATATTGCGGGTTAGGTTCCAGATCACTGCAATAAAACGAGTATTACAATAAACCAAGTCGTAATCTTTTTGCTGGTGGAGGTTCTTGCCTTCATGTAAAAAAAAAAAATGCAATATCTGTGGGGTGCAATAAAGCAAAGTGCAATAAAATGAGGTATGCCTGTAGAGAGGATTAAAACTTTCCACAGGTATGAAATACAATTGAATCTCTGACTCTGCTTCCAAAGAGTTCATTTTATCCAGATGGGCTGCTGTCACCTGGGTACACCAACAGCATGCACTGTATTTAATTTATTTTTTTGCGGCTAAGCCCTGTGACCTTTTGCTCTGCCTGGCTATTTCCCACACAGCCCCCAGGCAGGTGTCATGTTCTCAGTGGCCTGATCCCTGTATAAGAACACCACCAAACAGACCAGGGCATGATAGCCTGGGCAGCTGCCAGGCAGGGAAATCTTCAATGAAAATATTCGCACACTGAAACTATGCCAAGCAGCAGGCAGTCTTGTGAAACCAACATGGCTTTGGAGACACAATACCGCTGATGACTAAGAGGCAGGGTGGTGTTTGTGGAAACCCAGCTGTTGCAGATGGTGGCATTAACTTGCCCAGCTCTGGTGACAGTTATCTGAGTTTGGGATCACTAAACCTTAAAGGAGGTTTTTGGTTTCTTTTGTTAGGTTTTTTTTTCTTTGTTCCTACTATTCTCTGCTGATAAACCACAGTCTTGGGTCTCGGCTGCAGCTGTATATTTCTGAAGACAGACTTTTCCAGCTCTAGTCGCCAGAATGTATTAAATCACATGGCCATGTGTTCACTCCCAAACTGGAAATTTGACTTTATTTATTTATTTATTTATTTATTTTTTATTTATTTATTTTTTAATCCTCTCCTGAGGATATTTTTTCCATTGCTCTTCAGAGAGAGTGGAAGGGAGAGAGAGAGATAGAAACTTCTATGTGAAAGAGACGCATCGACTGGTTGCCTCCCACACGTGCCCTGACCAGGGCCCGGGATCAAGCCTGCGACTGAGGTACGTGCCCTTGGTTGGAATCAAATTGGGACTCTTCAGTGTGAAGGCCGATGCTCTAACCACTGAGAAACCCAGCTAAGACTGAAAACTTGACTTTAGTTCTGAACTGGCCTAGCAGGAGAACCAAGGCCATATAAGAGTTTCAAGGAAGAGGAAATGGTTCTCTCTTGTGGCTGTGGGTGGTTGTAGACACGTTCAATGACACAAAATTTCCAAGATTCAGCAGGGAAGGTGATTGAAAGCAGAAACCTTAGGCTGCCCTTGTGGTTACTTAGACTAGAGAGCCATAACCCTGGCTGGGTAGCTGAGTTGGTTAGAACATTGTCCTGATAGACCAAGGTTATGGGTTCGATCCCTGGTCAGGACACTTAAAAGAATCAATCACCTACAAGAATGAACCAATGAATGCATAATAAGTGGAACAACAAATTGATGTTTCTCGCTCTCAAAATCAATTTTTAAAAATTTAGAAAAGAGAGCCGTAAAGCCTGGTAAGGAGGAAGGTTGAGCTTTGATCTTCTGAAACACTGTTACACCTACTCTTACACCCAAACATAACGAAGGCTGTGATCTGTTAGCTATCTGCAGTTCCCTTCCTCGGTCCATCATCTCACTGGACAAGCAAGTGAGTTTATCTCTCAACCCTCTTCCAGCCATACAACTCTACACCTGATCGAATGGGTGTTCATCCTTATGCCCAGCGATGTGCCAGGAGTCCTGGGTGGTAGAACCACAGGACTTCTGTTTGAGAAGCACTCAGACAATGAAATATGCATGTACTGTCCAGCACCAATGACAAAGGAGAGGGAGAGAGGGGAACACATTTGGATGTGATCTAGTTTTCTCCCTGAAAGAGGTGGCAGCCTCTGGCAGCATCTTTTCCTTCTGTCATCTGTCTTCCACTGCTCTTCCTCTCTGCAGTAGAAGAACAAGAATTAGATGGGCGACACTGGGTAGGATCTGAGAACTCCAGGAGATGGAATGATCTGAACTGCAGTGGACTGACTGGTTGAAGTTGGTGGTCTTCCAAATTAGTCCTGCAGCCTTAGATGTGGCATTGGTAGATTGTGCCAGGTTAGCCTGAAGTTCTCATTGGCTTCTTGGTTCATCCTCAGGCTCCACCTACCTCCCAACTCCCAGGCTCTTTTCCCCAAGTGTCCAGGTGTCCACACACTGCTCTCTGGCTCTACAAAGTTACTGTTTAGCTGCCACTTACTGAACTCCTCAATGTCCCATGTGCTGTATGGGTGCTCTGTGTTCTCCCAGGAAGGCAGTGTTATACACCCTTTCAAAGAGGGGCAGGGCAGGGGGAATGCTCTGCCTGCATAGCAATAGGTGGTAGAGTCTCAGTACAAATTTAGGGTTGTCTGTTCTCAAAGCCTGTGCTCTTTTTCCCTTGGAGTTTGTACAATGTGGGGTTTTGTGACCTAGAGAATGACTGATGGTAAGAAACCCACAGGACACATCTGGGACTTTGCCTGGAAACTTATTAGGATTGTAAACGTCATTTGTTGCAATTTCTTTAGATCTCAGGTTCTCAATTTATGAAACCAGCGGGGTTGGACTACATAACCCCACTCTCACCTCTGTCAGAATCTGGGAGGGCTCAGGGCAGAGCAGCCACAACTCCACTGATCCTGGGAGCTCTGCCTCTTAGGCTAGAGTCCTGGGGATTTCTAGACTGGAGAAGAACCCAGGCAGGACAATGAACCTTGTAAATGTGATTTTCCCAGGCTACATCACAGTATTTCAGCCCTTCATTCCCGGGAACACATGTATCCTTGGAGGTCCAGGAGACTTGATCTTCAGGAAATGTAACATCTCTTACCCATATGAGCAATTCTGATATTTGGAAAGGTGAAGAGTCCCAAGCTGGGGTATATCCTGTGGGAAATGTATTTGAAGATGTGGGTTTATTATAAAGCTTCATAGAAGGAATGAAATTTAAGCAGTACATGTAGATGAGTTTTGAAGTACTGCTGAAATATAAGCCTAGGAAAGAAAAAGTAATTTTATCTAATCATATAGATCAGAGATAAAAACAGCAGCACTTTTATTGTCAAGATAGATGACAGGAGTGATGAGAAAAATGCTGAGGGCATATTACAGCAGGCTTGATGAATGCCATCCTGAAATTTAACTCAATATTTGAATGCTATAAATTGTGTTAAGAAATATAAGGCCAAATAAACCTTTGGGACTATTTGTGACTGATTCAAGGTGACTGAGCTTAAACTCTTGCTGCTGAAATAGATGAGGGTAGAATAATGGTATTAGCCATTTGAGAAAATTCAGATAAATCATGGGTGATACCTGATTTAAGTTACACAGAAAGTTTTGCCAGAGCGCATGGGTTCAGCTTGGCTAAAGTCTGTGGTTAAGATGGGAGCCAAAGTTGGAGGTTGGCATCACTGCTCTTCCAGACTCATTCTCAAGCCTCCAGGAGGTTTGGGCAGGTGTTACAGGGAGGGCATCGTCTATGATTATAATCATCAAATAGGCAAGTCTTGTGTTTTCACAGCATGTTCATTTCACCTGTGTACCTCTTCTTACCAGCCCTCTTGGTTTGGAATCATCTCATCTATGCCCAGGTACAGATTTAACCCCAATTAAGAATAGATGAGGACAGTCATGTCCAGTCCTCAAAAGGTTCATGGAGTTAACCTGTATTTTGACATTTAATTCTAAAGTATATACTCAATGAAGAAGTATACACAGGTCCACCAAAGATCTGGACAAAAATAGCAATACATGAAGTTGCTAAAAACTTGAAACACTCTTATCATCAACAGTAGAATGGGTACCAGTGTGCCTCAAGTTTTCTTAGGAAAAAAAAAAAAAAAGAGGGATTGCAGGGAAAAAAGAGTGAAGGGAAGATGTTTTTTCCCCCCAAGAACAAAAGAGTACAGCTAAGCCAAAAAATTTTTTAAAAAGCCCATTATGTTGGTTAATACAGCAACTCCGTGGAGTCACAGTTTATTTTGGGACCAGGCGTGACTGCCAAGTTCGGGTGCAGAGCTGGGGTAGCACTTCCCTGTATCTCTCTGCCCCGTGCTCAGGACCCTCCCTAGTGCCTGCAGCTGCCTGCTGGCCTCACTCCAGGCTGTGGGCATTGTCCACACTCCTGCGGCCTTGCTTGCCCAGCTGGGCGTGCTTATTCTACGGGCTTCAGCCTGGGCCCAGCATTTACTGCCTTGCTGGAGATCAGCTACCACTGTGTTTGCTAGACTATCATCCACCCGTTACCCTTCTGAGAACAAGGCTCCCACAATCTGTCCACTTGTTCAAGAAGCAAATACTAAAGGGGAGGCAGACTAAACATTATTCTGCCCTGGGTACCAACAACCCAGGTGGTCCATCCACTTGAGGATCTCAGGACTGATCTCATTACTAAGCACAGAGAGTGACAACCTCTGAGCTTTGATTAGAGTAGCATTTGGGGCCAGATATTCTTTGCTGTCGGGGGCTGTCCTGTGTGCCCTGGAAAACCAGTAGCATCCCGGTCCCCTATCCATTAGATACCAGTAGCAGACCTCAAAATGTAACAACCCAAAGTGTCTCCAGATAATGACAAATGTCTCGGTGGGGGCAGTAAAATTGCCCACTAGTTGACAACCAGTGACTTAGAAGGTTTCTATCCAATGAATCAATTCAACTGTCCAGCCACAATTTGATTAATAAATATTAATTATTAATAGTAATTTAATATCTATTGGTGCTAATTTAATATTAATTATTAATATACAATTAGGGATTAGTAATGTGTTACTACCTCTTGGTGATGATGGAATAATTAATATTAATTATTAATATATGATTAGGGATCAGTAATGTGCTACTACCTCTTGGTGATGATGAAATAGTAAAGAAGACTATCGGAGAGAGGGGAGAGGAATGGGGGCCTGTGGGCATGTGCAGAACATCTGTGGACCCTCTCAGGACTCAGCCCACATTGCCCTGGTGAATCTCGGAAGCCCATTGACAACAGCTAAGTTAGACAAAATTATTTTAGGCTGTAAACTTAAAGGTTTAGCTTTTAATAGCACCCTTTAATTGGTGAGAGGAGGGACTGCTAGAGCACAGCAGTTAGGAAAGATGATTAAGAATTAGAAAGACTTGAATTAAGAGCGTGAATTAAAACCTCTTATTCAATGTGTACATTCAGATGAGTTATCTTACTTCTCCAAGCCTCATCTTTCTCACTGACTAAATGGGGCACATAACACAGATCTCATTATGCAGTTATGAGGTTCTCATGAGTCTAAGGAGGCCTAGCTCATGGGAAGTGCTCAACAGTGGCTGATGCTACATGTAATGTGCCAGATACTCAGCCCTGGGCTCCCTGGTCCCATCTCTGTATAGGCCTAGAGGGTCACGGGGGGCAGGAATCATCACTGCTCAGACACATTTCTCCAGTTCTATGGAACGATTGAGCCAGGGCAGTATCAAGTGTTGGTGGGTTAAACATTAAAACAAAAAAAATTAGAAAGGATCTTTCTTCCTTTGTAAGTTGTAAAATTAGCAGGCACTCTAGAAACAACATAATTTTGGTTATTTTTTATCAACGAGTAGAAAAAGAGATGTGACCCCAAGAGCTACCTTCACTTAAAAAAAATTATTAGTTGATTTTAGAGAGAGAGACAGAGTCGACCTGTTGTTCCACTTATTTATGCATTCATTGGTTGCTTCTTGTATGTACCCTGACTGGGACTGAACCTGCAACCTTGGCATGGGGACGATGCTCTAACCAACTGAGCTACACAGCCAGGGTCACCTTCCATTTTATTATACTTATTTTCTGTTCACACTCCTTCACTCCCCTTTATACACATGTCTTTTATCCTAAGAAGAGTTCTTCATCTGTGAGGGTTTTTCCCTATGACTAATATGCTAACTCCCCAGGAGATGAATGGGCAAAGCAGGGAGCAGAGGGACATGGGCTAGTGAATTGGTAGAACACATGGCAGGATTGCTTGCACCTTCCAGGGGCCAACATAATAGAAAACATCTCACATCTCCTGCCCTTGAACTTCTCCAGTCCTTAAGAGGACTGACAGATCTCTAGCAAGTTAGAGGACTTAGTTTAGCTGTTTAACAAGAGGTTAGGGATTCCTAGACATGGAGTAAATGTGTTCACCTTTTGAACTGTGTCCTGGTACCCTTAAAATAAACAGAATTTGATGAAAAGGAACAAAAAATTTCTAAGGATCTTTGGAACATCACATTTACCTACAAATAAACTGTGAGAAATCTTAGTTTTCAGGAAGTCTCTGATATTCCAGAAAATTCCAGTTTTATAGGAACAACTAAGGACCTAAGAGTTGAGATTATCCATGTGTCCAGATGATGAAAACAGAACAAAAAAGTAAAACAATCACCAGCTAGATTTTCAAAGAGATTGTAAGACTTGGGGAGGCTGCCCAGATATTAATTATACCGGATGTGAGAGCTGAGTATTTGCCAGTAAACCGAGGCAAAGGAAGCTTGACACCAGCCACTTGAGTTTCCAGAAGGGTAAAGACCTTGTGTCTTGGAAATTAAAGCCTAGCCTATCCTTATATTTAATCAAACTATGAGCCAACTCATTCTTTTCTACAAGAACTATAAAAGAGTAAAACCAAGGTTCTTCTATTTCTTCCTGCCAAGAATGGCTCCGTGTCCCCAGGATGAGTATGTGCAAAGAAATCTTAAATACATGTTCCAAGACATGCTGGGCTATTCACCCAGGGCCTCCGTGTGATCTCAGCACCCTCTTGGAGATTAAAGGTACATGCAGAAATGACTATCACAGATTTGTGTAAAATAATTAATTCATTAAATATGTATTGAAAGCCCTACTAAACCAGATACTGTGCTAGATTCTGGGACTATAGAGATATCAAGAAAAGAAAGCCAGTCCCTTCTAAACAGACCATTATGATATTGTGTGGTGAGTGCATAATAAACTTTGCTGTTATACATGCAGCAAATTATGGGGTCTGAGAAGATGTTTAGTTAACCAAGTCTGGGAGCCAAGGGGGTGTTGAGGAGGAGAGCTGAGGTTTCCGGGAGAAAGTGGCGAGGAGCTGAGTTTGAAAGGATGAGGAGGTGGACGGCTAAGGTGGGGCCGTCTAAGTCAAGCGCAACTACAAACCATTCATGTGAGTGGGTGGCCAGAGGTCTGCTGAGATCACCAGCCCCCTCACGTCACAGATGAAGGAACAGAAGTCCGGAAAGGCCAAGTGGCTCCACATGAAACAGCTGCTTAGCTGCACAGCTGGACTAGGATGGAGGGTGTTTTCCACTAAACCAAGCTGTCCTGCAAGGGTGAAAATATGAGGCTTGGCATTTCACTTGCTTCACTGAGAAATCCACAGGGAAGCAAACTCAAAAACACTCAGGCAGCTTGTGATGCAAATAATCATCTTTGTGATGAGAACACCCCCTTTCTTTATGACCTTTAGAAAACCCAGATGCTGGGAATTTGGACCCTGGGAGAAGGTAATAGGAAGTAAGCCCTGTATAAGTATAAGACAGAGAAGTGTTCACCCTCTTTCTTAACCCCTGGGAGCCCTGTAATGCCATGACTTATAAAAATGTAAAAGCCATGTTTGCAACATGTATGCAGATGGGAGATAATCATTTAAAATATATGTTCTGTGTTATTTCCATCTCTTAGAATGATTGTTGCCCTGGAGCTCCCCACCCGTCATTGAAGGAATGGATTTAAGAGCTTCAGGGACAGGATGGAGACCAACCCGAATAATAAAGTTATTTCTCATCCTTGACTAGCAAATAGGATTTTTGAGTCACCAGCAAGAAACTCTTTCTCCAAGCCAGGATTTGGGGAGAAGTGAATTTCTAAATTCCTTGAGCTCCCGTTAACATACCAGGAGCCAGGGCTGGTGGGCAGGCTCGTCAGCTTCTATGAACCTAGAGTAGAGAAAACTCAGGATATAATGGAACGTTACATGGGATGGGCAAGTAGAAATCTGGCCTCTAGCCTTGGGGGGTTGGGGGTAGAGGAAGGTAGGGACAAGAGGGAGCCAAAAAGTCAAACATATATGTTGATAGTTTCCCCCTTTTGGGGTATCTTGAGTGAATATAGTACTGAGGTTGGTGGCCTGCTTCCTGCAGTTGAACCCCTGTGTTTTGCAACTTTAGGGGCACCTATTATATTGTACTATTTGGGAATGGCCCTGTCCCTAGGTGTGGCCCGGTGAACACTAGGCATCCAGAAGAACTCTGGTAGAAAGAAACAGTGCAGCAGTAATAGAGGGGAGTGGCTTGTGAGATGAGCCCCCGAGGAGCCACTGAATCTTGGTGTGCTGGTGAAAGGCTCTGAAACTTGCCGCATGTCCTGGTGAGAGGCCACAGAGGTGCTAAGAGGAGGGCCAGGCCAGCAGCAGCCTGCGGGCAGTAATAGGCAACTGCTAAGGGCCTGACGTTATGACAAAGGTCGGTCATGAGCATCAGGGGACACTATTTCATGCCATAAGGTTAGACAGGACCATCCTTAGCAGAGGCCAATTCTGAGATTTGATCAATACAACCACCCCGTGACAGGTCTGCAGAGAGGACTGTACCTGGGCCAGCTGCCTCTCACTGCCTCAGTGTCCCTCCTGCCTCAGGCAGCTTGTGATGCAAATAATCACAATAGTGGTATCCCAGTGACCAGAAGTACTCTCAAGCTTTCACTTTCACTCAGGCCATCTAGACAAAGAGGAAGAAACAACTCTGTTTAAAGAGTTTAAATTTTAATTAAGCACATATTTTTTCTGAAAGAGTAATTTTAATATGGAGACATTATTTACTAAGTTCAATCCTATCCCTTTCCCTACCACATATCCCCACTATTTAGCAGGGTTGTGAGAGAAGCTGGAAATGAGGAAGATTAAATCGGTTAAAGAATGGAGAGAAGTTGTTTTGGTTTTACTCTCGCCAGCATAGTGAAGTCCATGTATACATTGCAATCTTGTTCTATCAGTTTGGCTCGTAACTCTTAACCCTGTAGGTGAACGGCTCTTAAAATATTTTATTGCAATTTGTCTGATGTTCCTAGAAGTTGTTTGCTTTCTGAATAAAGAAGAATTTATTGCCGAATACACAGACACCAAAACAGTTCAAGTGTGAGTGGTGGCAATCTGGGAGACGTCTCGTCAACACATTTTTATTTTCAGAGAGGAAATTGCTGCCCAAGAAGTGTCCCCTTCTTGTCTCCTGGGACCTTCCTCTAGGAGGTCTGAATTGCTACAGAAGTCTGACTACCCACCTGCACATGCGAGAGGCCATGTGTAGGTGTCCAGATGACGGCGCCACTAAGACCAGCCTTTTACCATCCCCATCAACGTGCCAGACATCGAGTGTGCTGTCTTCAATCAGACTGATTCATTCACCAGTTGAGTCCCACCCAGTGACTTCAGTTCACATCAGGTGGAGCAGAAAGGGGTCCCAGGGAGAAGGAAAGACAAAGCGCCTGGCACCCATTTAGCGTCTGAAGAATAGAACCTGAGAGTGGATGGTGAGGTCAGAGGTCAAGGGGTGTTGGTCACAGAAAGCCATGTAGGGCCTGGTAAGGAGCTGGGTTTCATTTTGTTTCATGGGTAATAAGAGGAGGGGGGCATGAGTGGGTTTATTTTTTAAACAGATCCTTGGCCGATAGAATGAGTTATCAATATCAGTTATGAAGTTACCGGGGATAGGATCAGAGGTTGGGAAAGCTCTTCTGTAAATGGCCAGAAGAGTAAATATTTTAGACTTTAGGGAAATTTGGTCTTTGTTGCAACTACTGAATTCTGCCTCATGAAAGCAGCCTTACTGGATAATACCTGAACGAAACAACTGTACTCTACACAAACAGGAGGCAGCTGGATTTAACCCGTGGGCTGTCGTTTGCAGACTGCTGGATTAGAGAACAGGGTGTGGAGAGGCAGGTGGCTGCACCAAGAGGGAGGGTGGCACCTGTTTAGTGGGAGCACAGGGATAGATGCCAGGTCCAAGGCCACTGGTTCTGACAGGAGAACGGGGTGGAAGGGTGTCAGCCACAAGGCTTTTATGTTTCCTAATTTTGCAAGGGCTGATGCAGCCGGAGCACTTGTGTGCACATGTCTGTGTTCAGGCAGTGTTCTACAGTGCTTGGTTTCATGGGACACACAACCTAACAATTTGGGGGCTCTTCTGGAAGAAAATGAATATAAAATTATAAATACAAAATTAGGGACAGGGCCTTGGAAAACACCTGCGCAAGTGACAGGCCCTGAAGCTTGAGCTTTGTTAGCTGCAGGGTAAATCCGCCTCTGCTTGTGTTTGTTTCCCTCTGAGCTCATGGCAACGATCTGAGCCTCATTATTTTAAGTCCCATTGCTTCAAAAAGCCTCCTTTAGTGACATCTGGCGCATGCCTGATACTGTGAAACACTCAGAATCCTAGGAAACGAATGAGACACCTACTCTGGGTATATAGTGCGGTCCTGCTGTGCCCGGTGTGTCATTAGAGGGTAGAGGTGCTAGGGCTGACCGTCCCACATGCCTTAATGACACAAAGAGCAGCAGTTTCACATCACACTGCTGGCTTATGAGGCTGCCATCCTCACACCTACAAGACAGAATGACACCTGAACCAGAAAGAATGTGTGCAGGTGCTTTAGGTAATGAAATGGAAAAAAAGTTGTGGACTGGATTTATTCTGTTTTATCTTGAAAAAATTCTGCAGGTAAGAACTCAGCCCCTTCTCTCTCTCTCTCTCTCTCTCTTTTTTTTAAAATATATATTTTTATTGATTTCAGAGAGAGGGAAAGAGAGATAGAAACATCAGTGACGAGAGAGAACCATCGATTGGCTGCCTCCTGTATTCCCTTTACTGGGGATTGAGCCCGCAACCCGGGCATGTGCCCTGACCGGGAATTGAACCGCGGTCTCCGGGTTCATGGGTCAATGCTCAACCACTGAGCCATGCTGGTGGGGCTCAGCCCCTTCTCTTGATTCTGAAAATTCTGATCAGGAAAATACTTGGCTAAGCAACGATAGCGAGAACGAAGTCTCCAGCGCATCTAGGTGTGAGGGGAATTGCCCTGTGGAAGTCAAGAGAAGAGGGCTGGCTTAGGAGAGGCGAGGGAGAGAGAGGGAGAAGGGGAGACGGGGTTGGAGCCATGATGGTGGAAGGACATCTGCTCTCTGCCCTTTCCCTGTCATACGAATATTGTCAGTTTAATCTATAAAAGGGAGCGGTGAAGGAAGGATCCAAAGTGCTTGATGTGCATGGGTTGCTTTGGAAACAGGGGAAGGGTGTTCGAGGTGGGTGCATGTGTGGTAAACAAGCTGCTAAGGAGGCAGAAGCCATGGAAACACAGAAACTGGGGAAAGGTTTAGGCTTCCACAAGCCCTGGAATAAAAGTTTGCTCCAAACTTAATTGCATTGATGAAATAGAGGGGCCCTTCCCGGTAGCTGTGTTGGCAGCAGGCAGAGTGCTGCCTGGTACAGTTCCTGCAGGGAGCGGCGACAGCCAGCAGGCCCCTAATGGCGAGCATCGTGAGATCATCTCTGGAGTCCCCTAGAAGTATTGGGGGGCTTAGCAAGAAGTTGAGTTTCTGTGTGAGCAGGTGCATCCCTGGAAATCAGGGGGCTATGGGTACAGACGTAATGTGACCTCATTGGAGATCCCAAGTGAGTGAGGCCGAGAAAAATTTAGGCTGTGGTAGGTGGCATATTTGTCTCTCCCACTTGATTGGATGGCCATTGAGATCATAAACTTCGTCTTACTCATTTTCATAACTCTCCCTGTTCCCAAATCACTCCATTCCATCCTACCCAGTGCCTAACATAGCCCCTGGCATATATTGCATTCACTTGGTGGTTATATGTGTAATGAATAAATGAATAAAGAATGTATGATTAAAATACTCGTACTCAGGAGTCTGTACACGGCCGGGCCCACACCATCCTTCACTTTTGATCAGCTCTAGCTTCTTTCTTGGTTTTTGGTCCCTTTCTATCAGCTGTGAGAGAATTAATAGTGCCATCATAGCATTGGCCAGGCTGACACGTAGAATTATTGAATGGCACGTAGAATTATGGGACGGACCTTTCAGATGGAGCCCAAAGCTTTTGATGACACTGAGCTCCTTAAAAGAAAACCTGAGGCAGATTTCAGCAAACTCCCACTAGCAAATGCAAATGACTGGAATTGTTTATGTATTCTATGCCATATTTAAAAAAATATTTTTATTGATTTTTTTAGAGAGAGAGGAAGGGTGAGGAAGAAAGAGAAATATCAATGTGAAAGCAGGACATCAATCAGATTGAGACAATATATTAAAAAAACACTTAGAGCAATCCCTGGCACATAGCAAGGACTAAATGTTATGCTATTCTCTTTTTTAATTTTTAAAAATATTTCTATTGATTTTTAGAGAGAGCCCAGCCCACCGGTGTGGTTGAATATCAACCTATGAACCAAGAGGTCACAGTTCAATTCCCAGTCAGGGCACATGGCCAGGTTTTGGGCTCAATCCCTGGTGGGAGGCATGAAGGAGGTAGCCGATCAATGAGTCTCTCTCATCATTGATGTTTCTCTCTCTCTCTACCTCTCCCTTCTTCTCTCTGATATCAATTAAAAAAAATTTTTTTTTAAAAAGATGATTTTTAGAGAAAGAAAAGGGGAGAGGGAGAGAGAGACATCAACGGGAGAATGGAACATCAATTTGGCTGCCTCCTGCACACCCCCTGCTGGGGATTGAGCCAAAACCTGGGCATATGCCCTGACCAGGAATCGAACCAGCAGCCTTTCCATGCACAGGACAATGCCCAACAAACTGAACCACACCGGCCAGGGCTCTATGCCATATTTCTATCTGTAAGAATATCTTATACAGGTAAAGGTCTTTTATGAGATATCAAACCCTTTCACTTACATTATCTCATTGAATTCTCATAAAATCTTTTTAGGTAGCTAGTGAGCTCCACCATTTTACAAAGGTTAAATTTCTTGCCCTGAATCACTCAGCTAGAAAATGGCAACCAGGGTTCAATGTGGTCTACTGATTCTAGGTTTACTGTGCATCCACCACGTGGTGGGAAGCTTACCATTCCACGAACAAATCTGCAAGCTGATCCCAAGCATCTCATAGATAAGAAACACAGCTTCTAGGTTCTCTCCATTGCTTCTACAGCCCCAGAGCTATAAGGTAAAATTCCAGATAACACTGCTTTTCCACTAATTCTCCTAGGATGTGATGGGTACTTTGGGTAAGGAGAATATATTAGTTACCCCTTGCTGCTGTAACAAATTTAGTGTTTTGAAAGACTTACAGTTCTGGAAGTCAAGAGTCTGAACTGAGTCCTACAAAGCTGAAATCAAGGTGTCAGCAAGGCTGATTTCTCCTGGAGACTTCAAGGAGAATCCCTTCCTTTTCCCTTTCAGCTTCTGAAAGCCATTGGCATTCCTTGGCTTGTGGTCCCATCACTCCAGTCTCTGCTTCCATCTTCACCTTGCCTTGTCCTCTGACTGATTCCTCCTGCATCCTTTTATAAAAAGATCCTTGTAATTACATCAGGCCCACAGAATAATGCAGGATCACCTCCCCATCTCAAGATTCTGAATTTAATCACATTGCAAAGTCCCTTTTGCCATTTTTCTTCAGGTTCTGGGGATTAGGGCATGACCATATTCGGGAGCCATTATTCAGCCTACCACAGAGGAGAGTTCTATTTTCTTAAGGTATTAGGCTCAGTGGTTTTTAAGGAGAGAATTAAAATTTTTACTTGCCAAGGGCTTTATCTGAGAATGGAAGAGCTATAGTACAAGAGGCCACTTCATTCCTAATACAGGGGAAAAGGTATCCAGCCTCTCTCTGGGGCATGGGCTGTTGTCACAGGTGTGGTCTCTTAGTCTCGGAGATCATAGCAGAGGTGGAGGTAGCTAGACTGGTTTCTGTGAAAAAAGACAAAATTCCTTAGTCCTGGCCTTGGAGCCTCCACCTTCTGTAAGTGCAAGGAATGCTCACATGCCCACATTTACATGTGTATTGGTCAGTCTTTGGTATCAATGGTTTTGGGGGTGGGTGGAAATGTGGGTTTGAGCTTGAGAACCTCAGCTATCTCTGTCCTAGAATTCAAACCTGTCTGAGCACACCCCGGGGCCGTGGAGCTCACCCATCGGAGGCTTCTTTGCCTGCAGCACCCAGGAGTCTGCTGAACACTGGGTGGAAGTCACATGCTCCGGGCACAAAAAGTTGAATGACATTAGGGGGCAGGGGGCCACACCTGTCACTCAGATCATCCCCTGCACCAGCCCCATGGGTTCATGGCTGAAGATGTTAACCAGTGACTACAAACTCAAAGAGCTGCTTTTCTAAAATCCCTGGGGGACCCGGAGAGCACAGAAAGGGCTTCCACAGCTTGGTGTCCTGACGCCCTGGGTTTGGGCAGCCGCAGCAAGTGGCACAGGCAGCCTTTGCAGTGACCCCTGGGACTTCCTGCGCCTTAGCAGTTAGCAGGGGAAGGGAAGAACAATGCAAAAACATCTCAGGATCCCCCCGGGAATTGTTGAAGGAATGAAGAGCTTTGAAGGTGAGGCAGAGCCTTGAAATGTGCAAGTTACAGCCAAACCAGGGAATACTCGTGGTGGAATAATAATTTAAAATATTAGCAGCAGTCTTAATTTTCCTGTTATTTTCTGTTACTCCACAACCCCGGGACCCTTCCCTGTTTGGAGCCCAGACTTTGAGGTGTTCGTTGTCATGGAGAATTGATGTTATTGCAAAAATAGGAAAAGGCTCTGAGTTTCAAATGCTGAGCCTTGAGGATACTTAAGACATAAGCAATAGATTTGGACTAATGCCTGGTGAGTCTGGCAAAGGTGATTTACCTTGAGACTAGTTCAAGTTCCTGACATTTGGGTGGGGTTAGAGAAAGACAGAGGGGAAGCCAAGAACGGGTGTTTGTTGGGGATTGGTCGGGGATGCGGTGTGCTCTCTATCTATTCTGATGGGAAACTGGGGCATGCAGTTTAAAACAAGTGAAATGTTCATAAAATGTGGGCACCATTTGAATGTTGATTAGATGTGTTCAAATGTAGATAGAAATATGATTATTTGTGCTTCTGAGAAAAAACTTCCTGGTAGCATTAGTTAATGTTTTATAACCTCTTGATTACAGACATCAAAACATATGAAGAGAAACTTAACTGCATAATCTTGTCAGGCGGGAAAGTAATCTAATTAATGTAATGCTTTCTTTAAGAAATTGAGTATAGTCCAGCCGATGTGGTTCAGTGGTTGAGCATTGACCTATGATCAGGGAGACTGGGGTTTGATTCCCGGTCAGGGCACATGCCAGGGTTATGGGTTTGATCCCCAGTAGGGGGCATGCAGAAAGAAGACAGCCGATCATTACTGATGTTTCTATCTCTACTTCTCTCTCCCTTCCTCTCTCTGAAATCAATAAAAACATATTAAAAAAAAAAAAAGAGAGATAGAGTATATTCTCTACCAGTTATACTAGGTTATACTATGGGAGGAAAAAGATCTCAGTGGCTTGACACAACAAAGGGCTGCTTCTCTCTCATGTTACACATCTGATTCCAGGACCCAGAGTGGAGAGCAGTCACAGTCTGGGAGTTTCCTAGTTGCCTGGCAAAGGGAAGGAAAGCATCAGAGGTCTCATTGCAGAAGTTAAGTGTGCTGGCCTAGGAGTGAATGAATGAGTGCTTCTACTTACAACTCCTTAGCCAGAGTGAGTCATGGCCTTTCCTGTCACAGGGAACACAGGAAGGGACAGGAATGGAACTCTAGGAAAAGTTGGTGAACAATAATAGTGACTGACACGGTTACCTAGGTGTGGGAACCTTGGATGTATCACTACATGGCTAGGTTCATTATTGAACTCATGAATCCTGAACTGAACCAACAAGTACATGTTCCAATGCAGATCCGTTGGTTGGAAAATAGATGGGATGTTTAAAAAGCATGAGAGCCATGGCCAGTGTGGTTCAGTTGGTTGAGTGTTGCCCTGTGAGCCAAAAGGCTGAAGGTTTGATTCTTGATCAGGGCACATGTCTGGGTTTTGGGCTGGATGGGGCATGCAGGAGGTAGCTGATTAATGTTTTGCTCTCACATCATTGTTTCTCTCTCTCCCTCTCCCTTCCTCTCTTTGAAAGTCAATAAAAAAAACCTTAAGAAAAAAACAAACCCATGAGAAATGTTCATTACATGTATCTTACAGCACATTATTTAAAAAGAATCAAAGCTGATTGCATCATACTAAAGAATCAAAACATTTTATTCAATGTTATATATTTTTATAGTGACAAACACATGCACATTTATGTAATTTACTCACTGCAATTTATAGGAGATTTGATGGAATTATCCAGATAATTTAAAAGTAAAGGCATCTTGTGTCCCCCTTATCACCACATCTGAGACAAACAGTTTTATTGTTTGTTTTTTATTTTTTAAGATAATTTTTTTAAAGCAGTTTTAGGTTTACAGCAAAATTGAGAGGGAGGTAGAGATGTCCCATATATACTCTGTCTCCATATATACTTAGCTTCCCCCATTATCAACCTTGATCACTGGACTAGCACATTTTTTCCCAAGGCATACCTCAGTTTTCCATGAGGGGTCAGGGTGGGAGATACAAAGGTTTTATGGGAGATAGTAGATCATTTTGCATCTGGGTCTCTCCACTGTAACTGGAGGAGCAAATATCTCTATATGTACTTTGGTTGAAGAGAAGATTTTACTGTGTGAAATGATTTCATAACATAAAATGAAATTTGAGGGCTTTCTTGCTGATGACTTTAGCAGTCATAATTCTTAATCTTCCACTTACAGAATATTCTAAGAAGCACTTCATGAATTGGGAAGAAAGGGAGTACAGGGAATTACACAGATCTGGGATCAAATTCTAGCTATTAAACTGATTAACTGTGTGATCCTGGGCAGAGAGCTTAATTCTTCTCTCTTTACTCTGACAGCTGTAAAGGTGGGGAAATAAGACGTTGTTGTGATGATTAAATGAGATGATGTATATAAAGTGGTTTAGCACACCGGGTGTTTATCTCACACCCAGTAATAAGTGGTGGTGGTTGTTTTTGTTCTTACTATTATTTGGAAGATTTGTGAAATGGAAACCACTCTAAGGTAGAAAAATTATTTTAAGAGAAGAAAGGAATAGAGCCCGAGTCAAATCTAAACCTACTGGCTATGGAGTGATTGAGATTTCCAATATCTACATCGGTGTGGTAACACAGAAATATGATTTTCTGCAATGAAATTGCTTGTTTTAGCCAGAGGGTGGGAAAAAATAGAATTAAGCTGTGTTTGCTCTTCTTGTGCATTTGGAGCAACACATATTTGTTGAGCACAAAGAAGGAACGAAGAGGTGGTATGGTCGAGAGAGGAAAGTGTGCAGGATTCAGGAATTGGGGAGTCTCCAGTTGAGTTCCTTCCTTCCAACTGTACAAAGTGGAAGAAGGCAGTTATACTCTCTTCCCCTCAGTAACCCTCATCTGTAAGAAGGTCTTAGCAGTGAAACTGGGCATGCACCCCCCAAATTAGATAACTTGGGGCTGTTGTCAATAATAAGAAAGGTCAACACAAGGTATGTGCTTACGAAGCACTTATATGTATTAATGCATTTCATTGTGAACCACAGTGGTTACTATGACTATCTCAGTCAGATGAGACAATTGCGGCACAGAGGAGTTAAACCCCCACATTCAGTAAGCAGTGGAGCTAGGCTTCGAGGTTGAGGAGTTTCCTGAGGCTGTGCTCTTAGCCAATAGGCTACGTTGTCTCTCATGCTAGTGAATGCCAGGCCAAGCATCATGTATGTAGAAGCTCTTCTAAAATTATTGCATCTCTTCTCTATCATGGGAAATGCACTTTGCCTCTCCCCCACAGAATCAGGATGCAGTTGAAGGCTACTTTTAAGAAGCTTTTTCAGATCACCTCAGTCCACTCAGTTCTCTTTTCCTCTCGACCCCCTGTGGTACTAAAACTCTAAAGAGATCTATTAGTTGAATCTATTTACTATTGTAAGAAGGTCCAAGGCCTTAGAGTCAAAACCATTCTAAGAATTTAACACAGAACACACGTTTGCTATTATAAGTTGCCCCATTCCATGGCATGTGGAAAAGGACAGTCTTACCTCCAACAAAGATGAGCTTTCAGTTTGATGTGGCATCTGTCAGAAAGTTCTGCGATCTCTGAAATGAGTAAATACACTGTTTTGGGAGCCTCCAGCCCATTATTGAAGGCTGTGGTGAATTATTTTTGAAAAATTTGAAGTTATAAAGGAGCGATAAGCAATTGGTGGCTCTCTGACACATCAATTCCTTTGGCTTTTAATGGGAATTATAGCCACTTAATGTCCATATCAGAAGCTCCTATTGGCTCTTGACAACTGGATTTGCAAAACATAAGTGATTAGTGGCCTTGACAGAGTTATTGAAGTGAAGATTAGGGAGTGATGGTGCCTAAACAGCAAGCTTCCAGGACAGGTGAAAATTTGCACAGCACCTCAAAGCGCAGTGGCTACAGTCCAGAGATGGTTTGCTCACTTGACTCATTGCATATTAGTCTCATAGCCTGGCCAGGGTTTAACTGATTTCACTACGTCTTTGGTGTCTTACTCTGCTTGAGTTGCTATAAGAAAATATCATAGACTGGGTGGCTTAAATAACAGAAATTTATTTCTCATGGCTCTAGAGGCTGAGAAGTTCAAGCTTAAGTTACCTGTGAATTCAGCTCCTGGTTAGGACTCTCTTCCTGGCTTGCATAATAGACATTTTCTTGAAGAATCCTCACTAGGGAGAGAGAGAGAGAGAGATTAATTTATTGAGACATCCAGTTTCTTCTTGTAAAGACACTAATCCCATCATGGGTGCTCCACCCTCACGACCTCATCTAAACCTAACTACCTTGCACAGGTCACACCTCCTAATCTCATTACATTGGGAGTTAGAGTTTCATCTTATGAAATCAGGGAAACACAAACACAGTCCATAATACTCGGTAATTATGAATCCTATTGAAAATTGGAATCATTAATTACATCATGCTGACTTTCTATCTCTTTTCCAATTCCCTGATCCTTGAGCTCCATTCAACTCTTGCCTTAAAAGCTAATCTGGAGAGACTGCTTACTCTCCAGATTCTAGTTATTTGGCCAATGAGAAGCACCAGAAGCAGATTGGAGGGTAGAAGGAGAAAAAAATATGGTATTTATTCCTTCTCACTCCCCACTTTCTCTGTGCTGTTCTGAAAATGGCTGCTTCCCTCTTTAACCACAACTTCCGTTAGCTCCCTTTTCTATGGCTTTAGATCTCAAGGGGGCTCCTGTGCCAATTCCCTTCAGGCCCAGGAGTGTTGATGGCCTCCTGCTATCTCTAGGTCCTGGGCACCTCACTACCCTTGTCTCTTACTTTAAACCAGGATTTTTCAATCTCAGCACTGTTGACATTTTGGGCTGGGTAATTCTTTGCTGTGGAAAGCTGTCCTGGGTATTGTAGCAGGTTTAGCAGCATCCCTGGCCACTAGCCACAAGACACCAGTAGCAACTACCCTACTTGTGACAATCAAAAAATGTTCCCAGATATTGCCATAAGTCCCTTAAACACAGAGTCATTCCAGAGTTCAAAACGACTACCTTAAACCTGTTCACACTTCAGTGAGTCCTTTCATTGAAAACTTGGCTTTAAGAATTCCAATTTTGTTGTCTGTTTCCTGCCAGGATGCTGGTGAAAACATAGATAAATAATAGTAGAATAATTGAAATTTATTTATTATTTGTTACATGTGGATTGGAGGAAGAATCTTTCAAACTATGGGATCCAAGGGAAAAAAGAATGTCAGAAAGGGTCTTGGTGGTGGAAAACATAGAACTGTATCATCTCAAAGGCACAGTAGCCGGGCGCGCATCTACATGGTTGCCACGCTGAAGCTGTGGTTTCAGACTGGGGCTGCAGTGCAGGGAAGAGGCATGTGGGCTAAGCTCCTGGTCACGCACTTGTTCAATCTAATAGTGTCTTGTCTGTTCGTCTAATTTTATTCAGTGCATTATATACAATTATATGTGTATACGCACAGGTAAATAGCACAACGACTGCTTTCTTTACCAACAATGTGTTTTGGAAATCTTTCCTAGTGTATCTCGCTATTCTTAAGGTAGGCATAGTATTCTATTTTATGAGTGAACCAAAATGTATTTAGGCTCTCCTTTATTAACATTTCAAATTTTCCAGTTTTATGAGCTATATTTTTATACAAACTATGGTGCAACCAACACCTGTTACATAAATATATGCACGTATAGGCAACTGTTTCTGTAGAATGGCATCTTCAAGTAGAATTGTGGGGTCAAAGGACATATACATCTAAAAGCACAGCAGACTTCCCAATCTTTACCTGCTCACTAGTAGTGCTACGTCAGTGCCAGTTTCCTCAGATTCTCATTAGTGCCATATATTGTCAAGCTTTAAAATTTTTGTGACTGTGATGGGGATAGAAAAGATAGCTCATTATAGTTTTAATGTGCATTCCTCTAATTACTCATAGGGTTGAACATCTTTTTATATGTTTATTGGATTTTTGCTTTTCTTCTTCGTGAATTGCTTGTTTATATTTCAAGCCCATTTCTCTACTGGGATATTTGTCTTTCTCATATCAATCTGTAGGAGCTCTTTATAGATTCTGGATATAAATCTTTTGTTTGTTATATATGTGACAAATCCCTGTTTGTCACTTGCCTTTTTAACATAGTTTATGGTGTCTCCCATCACCCAGAAGTTATGATTTTTTACGTGATCAAATCTGTAGGCTGTTTCCTTGTCAGCTGTGGCGTTATTGAGCCTGACTTCTAGAAGGCTGGAGCATTAGACCTAAGGTACCTTCAAGTCAGAGTCTGAATGTTGCCTTGAACTAAAATATCTATGGTTTATTTTTTACCCTTCCTGTTAATGGTGGTGTATTTTTGATTGGTAAAAAAATACTACACATACACAAAACTAAAACCTAGGACACTAATACTTACACCAACTCAAAAACAGAAAAAGAATGGAGGCTTCTAGTTTCATTAAATACACACACACACACACACACACACAGTTTTCTCTGAGAATATACACATTTTAATAAGGAAAAATGAAAAGCCAGAGTGAATGGAGTGTGTGTAAATGTTTATGTAGATACCTATTTCTTAAAAAAGCAAGCACTTAAAACTTACTGTGTGCCCTGTAATAATTTAGCAATAAGCAATTGTTTAAAAATTGTCAGTCTGCGAGTAGGATGTCATTTCTTATTGTAAGGCATGAAACTGTAGCTCAATGATAATAGATCACTTTCCAAAGGTCATCACATAGCTGGCGAAGAGCAAAAGGAGAATTGGGACCCAGGGGTACTGGACCAAGCCTAGTGTCCTTGTCATAATTCTGTAGACTGCTATTTATATAGAGTCAAGGGATGTGTGTGTGGTGTGTCTATGTGGGTGCATTTTCTTATCTCTTTGTGTATGCGGTGTATGTATGTATCTCTGCATGTGTTTATCTACATGCATTCATGTGTGTGTATGTGTGTGTGTCTGTGTGGAGATAAAGAAAGAGAACTTTATTTTAAGGAATTGGAGCTTGTGCTTATGGAGGCTAGCAAGTCTAAAATTTGCAGGGCAGTCTAGCAGGTTAAAGACCCAGGGAAGAGTTGATGCTACAGTTCAAGTCCAAAGGCAGTCTTCTGGCACAATGCCCTGTTCCTTGGGAGAGGTCAGCCCTTTTTCCTGAAGGCCTTCAACTGACTGGATGAAACCCATTCACATTATGAAGGGTAATCTGCTTTACTCAAAGTCTGCTGATTTCAATGTTAATTTCATCTAAAAAAATACATTCATAGACAAGTCTAGAATAATGTTTGACTGAATATCTGAATAGCCTACTCTAGTTGACACACAAAATTAACCATCACATAGAGGGAATTGGATCTTATCAAATGCATTTTCAGCATGTGTTATATGATTTTCTCTCCTGTCAATATAAGTTATTTCATTAATAAATTTTTGAATATTAGACTTTCCTTGCATTCCTAAGAGAACTCATACCAGTTTTCACCCACCATGACTTCCAATACTTTACAAGATTTAAAATAACAAGTTTTGGCATGGATATTGGGACGTGGGTGTAAAGTGGCAAAGTCTTTTTGGAGAGCAATTGGATAGAATTTATAAAAGTTTAAAAATATATGTTTATAACCTATGGGCCCTATTTTCCTTTTGTGTTCTTCTCTCCCTCTCTTTCCTTCTATCTCCTCCTTTGTATTCTTGAAAATATCTTTACATGTAAACAAAGAGGCATATCAAGCTTGTTTATTATTGCATTATATGTAGAGTGAAAATTGGAAACAACCAAAATGTATTTAAGAGGGGATAAATAAACAAACAACGAAACATCTGAGAAATACCTGCAGAGTCAAAAAGAACATGTTAGATCTATACATACCTACCTGCCTATAACTCTGTAACACTGATGGTTAGAAAACAGCATGTACCAGAATAAGCTCAAAATGACATTATTTATCTTTAAAATTTTTCAAATGTATATTATGATATAGATGCAAATAAAATAATTTAAATTATACCTATCACAGGATAATTGTTAACTAAGGAGTGTATCAGGGAGGACTGCTTCTTATCTTTATTGTTTTCATTTTTTACAATGAGAAAGTATTAACAAATTACTTATATAATTTATTTTATCTATCTATCTATCTATCTATCTATTTATTTATTTATTTATTTATTTTTAATATGTCTTTATTGATTTCAGAGAGAGGAAGGGAGAGGGAGAGAGAGATAGAAACATCAATGATGAGAGAGTCATTGATCAGCTGCCTCCTGCACACCCCTGACTGGGGACTGAGCCCTCAACCCAGGCCTGTGTCCTGACTGGGAATTGAACCGTGATCTCCTGGATGCTAGGTCAATGCTCAATCACTGAGCCACGCCAGGCTGGGCACTTATATAATTTAAATTTAATATTAAAAGTTATAAATTTACAAAATATGCCTTCATCCCAAATATTAGAATTCAGTTTTGAACCCTGATAAGTCAACTATGTATATCAATAGACATATTACAAAGTAGTTGATAAATATTTTACATGCATATTTAAAAATTAAATAGTGAATTATTAAAATATTATTTAATCTATAACATACAATGTCTAATCTCTAAACCAAAAGTGAATGTCTCTTATATAAAGCCTGGTAATGATGTTTTGATAAGAATTTTCTCTTAGATTGTATAACACAAGTAGTTAGATATGAGGCCCAATTTTAGTAATTTGAAAAGCGAAGATATATTACTCTTTCATAAAATATTAGCTGCGTTACTAAGCAATTCCCAATGTGCTGGGAATTTTGCCTCAGTATTTCATAGTAATAATGGAGGGGAGAGAGAAAGTAATAACTATATGATTTAATAAACATGGTTTCATATAAAAAACTAACAAACAAGAGGAAATATTTCTTTACAATTTCATTAAAGAAACTCAAATGTCTTCTAGGCAATCAAAAGCTGAGAGTTATCTTCTGATACTTCTATTACATATATAGCTTTCCTGAGGTTTCTTGCTTTTGAAATATAACAAAAATAAAGTAATCTCACATTTATTTTTATTATGTATAAATGTAAGCTTTTTTTTAACAGAAGAAAGAAAAAATGAACAACTGCCTTGTTTTGCAGATGAGAGTACCTTTTTCAAAAGAATAAGCTATTCCCAGTCAGCTAGATCCAACAGGAAAGAAGCCTCTCTTGAGATAGATTCTGACTCCCTCTGTGTTTTTATGGGACTGGATGCGTGCCTTCTCCTGTCCACGCCACCCGTTTTTCTCAGAGTAGAATTTCCTCCCTAACTCCCCATATTATGCCTCATCACTCAGATACCCAAATTAGAGCCAGCTCGCGGTACCCCCATGCTGTGGCTCAGAGCCCCATGCTCTGCAAAGCCCGTGCTTGGTTTCAATGCTCTGCTGTTGCTGTCTTGAGATACTTAAACATTTTATCTTTGAACTTACGTTTTGTAAGTGCAGCAGTGGAACGTGCACATGAGCAGAAGAGATGCACACAGCACACGTGCCACCCTGTTCTCACAGTGCTCGAGGTGTCCCGTGAGCGCAGGATTCTGGGGGGCCCACGAAGCGTGGGAGTTCAAGGCGAGTGAGCACAAGGGGAGTGCGTTACCTTTACAGCTAACTGGGGCGCTGACAGCCTGGAGAAGCCGCACTTTCTGCTCTGGCCAGAGCGGCCTTTCAACACAGAAAGAAGGCGGCGGTGTTCTGAGAAATAAGCAAAACAAAGGAATCCCATCATGTCCTTTCTTACCCAAGGTCTTCACTGTGTTAGCCAACCACTTAGCAGGACATGGTGACACAGGAAGAGGGGAGACAGGCCAGCCTCGTTCCTTTTCCTTTAATCCTTTACTCATCAATAAGCTGCAAGTCGACAGTGTTGGCAGAATGTGCACACGTCAAGAGGTGAAACTGAAAGAGGTCCGTCAGTTTTGTGCAGCGTTTCTACTGTTCTGGTAAGAATGAAATACATGTGTATGTGCGGGCTCCGGAATACGAATTGTGAAATGTCAGTGGTTCCACATGTTGATTAAGTGCTCTTAAATCTGGGTTTAAAACTGGCATTGCACAATATAAAGCTGAATGGTAAAATACGTGCAAGTAATTTAAATTTTTTCTTATTCTTTACTTAGATTGTCATTAAATAGCAAATAAAAAACACCATGACAAGTTGAGAGACTGAGAAATACAGGACACAGCTTTTCTATTTTAAATACCATTAGAGACACATTTTTCCTCCTTTTTGAACAAAGGACCCCAGATTTTCATTTTGCACTGGACCTTGCAAATTATGTGTAGCTAGCTCTGGCTCAGATGACTCCTCCCCACTAAGTTTTCTTTGCTTCCTACCACTGCCCATTCAAAATTAATTGTTTCCTGCCTTTCACTTCTAATTATTTTAAAATGTGTATTGAGCTCTGTATATTAGCCCATGCTGTTTGGAATTATAGTCACTATAATTCCCTGTAGCACATGCTAGCAAAGTGTCATTTTCTCCAAATGTTACTTGTAAATCACCCACATCAGAATCACCTGGGAATTGGTGTTTGGGACTCATGGTAAGCTCCCCCTCAGGTTGGGGGACCACTGGTATGGGGCAGAGGGTCTTCAAGTGTGGTCTGAGGACCAGCAGCACCAGAGTCACCTGGCATCTTATTAGAAATGCAAATTTGTGGCCCTACCTGGCCCTCAGAGAATGGGGCCCAGCTCTCCAGGGGATTCTGATGCCAGGGAAGAGCCACTGATAGGAGAGCAGGGAGAAAGCGAGCTTTAGGGCAGCTGCACTTAGGTTTGAATCCTGCCTGAATCACTTACTAACCGATTTTGAACAAACTTTCTCTCCCTGAAACAGGCCGAGAGCCTGTAACCAGGGAAGAAAACTTGTAATACCTGCAAATGCCCTATAAGAAGTCTCTTTTTTTAACCAACTATACTCTTTTGCTTTTTATGTGATTGTTGAAGAATAGGAAGAAACCTGAATGCATGAAAATAGTTCTAATTAGATATTCATGAGCCTCTGAGGTCCTCCAAGAAAGTAAGAGAGGGGGTCGGAACACCCCCTCTTGGAGGGGGGGTCTGAGTCTTGGGGGTCTGTGGTGTGGGCTGTGGGAAGAGAAACCCTCTCAGAGGTCAGCATCCAAGAAACCATCCAGCTCAAAGGCATTGAACTGGTGGAGGTAGAATCCCACTCCAGCCAGAGGCTGGTTACTAAGAGACAAAGCAACCGTGAAACCCTTTTGGCCAGCTTCTATGTCCCGGTGTCCCACCACTTCAATTTCATTGCGACACAAGAGAAACTAAAATACAGCTGTACTCAGATTGGGGCGATAGCCCTAATTTTCACTTGAAGAACTTTGTTCAACATTCAATTTAATTATAGAAACCTAATGGCCCCTCTATGATGTGTGTGTGTGTGTGTGTGTGTGTGTGTGTGTGTGTGTGTGTGTGTGTGTGTGAAAGAGATAGAGACAGACAGACACACAGACACAGACAGAAACAGAGTGAGACAGAGAAAGACTATGGGCTTTTACCATTTTATTATTTGGTGATTACAATACCAAAGCAAAATGCTAATATCAGTATCTTGGTATTTATCTTGCATAACATTAAAATATTAGTATTGATACTGGCATTTTATGTTTTTTAATGTATTCAGAATTTATAAAATAAAAAGCAAAAATACTTAATATGTATAACAAAAAATATCTAATATACCCTAAAACAACAAAAAGTGTGAATTTTAAAAAGTACACATATTCAACATACATTGTTAGTCCAAAATTACTAATTAACAGTATAATTAATAGGTTAATACTTTAAAAACTCTATATGGAAGAAAAAGCTTTATTAACCATGAAAAGTTGAAAGTTAAATATTACTAAAAATTTCAGTTTGCATAAATTTTTTTTTCCCTTTTCTACCTTAGTGCAAATTCTTTGAGCTGTTGACAACTCTTTGCTACTGCAAGATAATGGTGAAATTAGTGATAATCGGACTCCAAATATTTTCCTCTGCGTTAACATTTTCAGATAACCCAATCTCTCTCTTTTTTTTAAATCCTCACCAGAGGAGATTTTTTCCACTGCTTTCCAGAGAGAGTGGAGGAGGGTGGGTGGGGGACAGAGAGAGAGAGACATCAACTTGAGGGACATATCAATTGGTTGCCCCCTCATATACTCCAAGGGCACATACCTCGGTGGCAGGCTGGGGACTGAGCCTGCAACCAAAGTATGTGCCCTTGGCCAGAATCAAACCCAGGACCTTTCAGTCTGAGGGCCGATGCTCTAACCACTGAGCAACTGGCTAGGCCAATAACCTCGCCTCTTGTTTGAAAACTTTGCGGAGGTGTTTTTGAAAAGCTTTTTCTTCTGCACAAGCTGCAGCCGACAGGCAGTTCTGGCTTTATTTCAGGGACTGCACTGCCAGCTTGCCTTCGACTCCCAGCGTCGTCAGTGTGGATGGAGTATTGGTGCTGAGTTACCTGCATCAATTCTGATTCTGTCCTGTTTATATTCCACTTTTCCAGAAAGCCTCTGAACCAGAGGAAGAAATATTCCTTGCAATAGAAGCTTGGCTTCATCCATTGTCATTTCCATTCTCCCCCTGAGCATTACGGAGCAGAGATGACCGCTTTCAAAATGAGCGCAGTTTGGTTGGATTTGAAATTTTCATGCACTGAATAACTCTGCGCGTGTCTGTGGTTGTAAATAAAATCAGATTTCAGAATTTAAAAAATAATTTATATAAAAAAGTGTTGCTCTGGGAAAAATACAAGTATTTCAATACTTAAAAACCATGCACTGGAATTATTTACACAGATGACATGCAGATCAACAATGTGCTTGTTCTCACACAAATACATCCAATTGTCCATTCCACAGTCATCTTATGATGATGTGAGCTCAGCAGGAAGTGTGGGGAGAGGGCGTTTCTCCTATGAGCAGAAAAGTTCCACGGTGTCTGGCCACAAGCAGAGTTGACTGGAGCATCAGAAAGTCTGAAAAGTCTCAAGTACCCATTTTAGACTCAGGTTCACGCCAAAATGCTCACTGCTGCCCCACACCCCTACTCCCTACTGGCCTTGGGGGCAGCGGTGAGATATACTAGAGACGCCTCCCAAATGAAACACACTGGGCCATTCCCCAGTCAAAAGATGGCAGGAGTTGTTAGGGACATGCCTTCATCACAGGGCAGATGAAATGACGTAGGCTAAAATAATCCACCGAGACAGGGAAACACGATGGATTAGACAAGATCATATCACAGGACGATCAAGTTACTGGTAAACCAAAGGGATGTAAAGGGTGGTGAGGCGAGGGGGAAAGCAGGGAGGAAGGGAGAGATCATGGAAATGAGACAGACAGCACATAGCAAGAAACAACAGTCAGATAAGGAGATAAACGAGGACAGAAGAGTCCCCGCGTTTGTGGGAGGGAAATTATTGAGGTGGGATGTTCTAAGCAGCCCACAAACCCTGCTGCTCCCCGGCCAGTCACCACCCTCACCCAAGGTGAAGGCTGTGGATGAGATGCCGGCCGTAGCTCACAGCATCCGAGGCTGGAAGCCCCTGGAGCCTTTGGGGGTGGTTTGGCAGCATCTCTGGGTCTCCTGCGTCCACCCCTGTAAACTGGCCGTCCATCTTTTATAAAGAGCTGTCCACAGGAGGACTTGGCTGCGGTCCTTGGATCACCATCAACCCCTCTTGTCTCCTAAAGGATGAATAAAGGCAGTGCTCTGCTGTGCTTCACGGGAAAAGAAGTGCTTACCTCTCCCAAAGGGACAGGCAGGCACAGCTGTCCTCGCACTTAACCAGACACCTTCATAAGGTGTGTTCAGAGCCCAGCTCAGTGCTTCTCAAAATTTAAGTCACCTGGGATTCTTACTGAAAATGCAAGTTCTGGTTCAATAGGTGTGCAGTGGGAGTCGAGATTTGAATTTCTAATGAGGTTCCAGGTGGTGCAAATGCTGCTGCGCCAGACCCAGTCCTTGCATAAGGGCCTAGGACCCACTCCTTGTCTCCTTGGGGAGAGCGTGTGTGGGCTCGCACCAGGATGTCACCTCTGGTTACTGCCAGCCAAATATCACCACAGAGCTGTGCTTGGCTCTGCTCAACCTTGCAGTGCACCTGACCACCCTCAAACAGGCCTGGGCTTGAGGAAATTTGTAAGCACAATTTCTTTTTCTTAACGGCACAGAAAAGGCAGGGCTGGTGCTTGTGGGATTCACCCACTTAGCTGAGCAGAATAGATGAGCCCACAGAGAAATCAGATTTCCAAATGACTTTTGCTTATGACCTGATTTATGTCTCCGCAAAGAGCTGGGAAATGAGCTGCGTTTCCCATCCAGGCCCTATATTCCTCGCTGGATGAATTCTGTTTAGGAAATAAAACCCCAAACTTGACGATTTATGTGAAGTGCACTCAACAAGCAAACCAGACGAAGGCAAAAGTTTTCTAGAGTGTTTATATTTAGGTTCTGTCCAGGTGGAGTTCTTTTTATCACCTGAATGTGTCAATTTAATTTAATAAGCAGCAGGAGAGGAGAGGCTGGCATTAAAAAGAGACTTATCACCGCCCTGTGCTTCACTTAGTCTCATAAGAAGGAAGTTTTATTTTCAGTCCTGTCATGTCAGTTTCGTTCAGTCCGACAAATGTGCATTGAGTGTCTATTAGACAGCAGGCACCGTGCCGGGTGCTGAGCACACAGTGATAAATGAGAAGTGCTTACTGTCCTGGGGGCACTCAGTGCTGTGTGGGAGACAGACAAGCAGAGAGAGCATCTCCGCAGTATTTTTGGTGCAGTGGGTGAGGCAAGTACATGGTGTCTGGAGTGCAGGCCACCTCTCCTTACCCAGCCAGGAGGTGGGAAAATGGAGCAGGGGGCTTCTTTGAATGGAGACACCTGATCCGAATCTGGATATTTGAGCAGGAATTAGGCAGATGAAAAAGTTTTTAAAAGGTGAGTCATTCATGCTATTCATTCTATTCCTGCATTTTCTCTCTTTGGCACACAGTCGCATGCCCCTTTCCTCTTGAGTGTGTGTTGTGCTTAAGCCAATGAAATGTGAGTGAAAGTGACATGTGTCACTTCTAGGTAGAACCTTTGAATACAAGTGTGTGATTTACCATTTGCTCTTCTTCTACAGAAACTGCGAAAACATGTTAAGATGAAGCTTGCATTGGTCTAGGTTTTTGATGACTACCATGAGCAGAAATAAACCTTTGTTGCTTAAAGCCAGGAAATTTCAGAGTGGTTGGTAGAGCAGCCCAAGTTGGTCTGCCCAGACTGACAGATGGGCATTCTGGGTGGCGAGTTTTACTTACAAGGGCTCAGAAATATGCCCTTAACAATTCATTGGAAAGCGCAATGGTTAATAACACTAGAATATGCAATGCAGATTGGGGAAGGAGGGGCTTGGGGGGGGGGGGGCGCTTAACTTCTCAGGGTCTCAGGATAATAAAAGCTTGGGTGATTGAAGTAAGGGTTGGCCAGATGAGCTTTTGAGTTTTCTTTCTAACTAAAGACTTTGATTTTACAAACTTGAATGCTGTTTGTGATCATTTCTTCTGGGAACACCTTTCCCAGACTCCCAGGCGTGGTTGAATTTTCTCCTCTGGAAAGCTACAGCATTTTTAAGAGCATATTATAGTACTAAATATGTGCAAAGTGTTTGTTTTTGTTAGCTTCGCTGGACAAAGTTTCTTGATGGCAGAAAACATTTCTGTTGTATCCCTAAGATCCTGTAGAGTACTTAGGAGTGTAATAAATGTCCAAATAAAAGAAAGCAGCCAGCTCTTTATGGGGTGTATTTCATGCACCTACTCAGATTCTTTTGACCTCCCCTGTCTCCTGGTCCATAGATAACATTGCGTCACCTAAGTCACTCACGTGGTCACCTGACCCCCTGTGAGTCCATTTGTCTCTACTGCCCAAGGACAACCAACTACAGAACCTTTCATTCCTGCCACTTCCAGATCAAAGCACATACTGCAGGGTTTCCCAAGTATCTGCTGAAAAGGCAAACAAAGATAATGATAATTATATATATTTTGGAGTAACACAGCTATTTTTGGCTTCACTGGACTCCTTACAGAAAAGAAAAATGATAGTTCCAGGGCAGGTAATGGCACAACTAAAGTGTCAGGGCAGAAAATGCTGAAAGTAAGGCCCTGGATCTAATTATAAAGCGTGATCTCTGGGAAGCAGATTTTTATATAGGTAATGTAGACAGGCCTCTTGTGTGAAAACCAGTATCACTGATAGAGTGATACTGAGACACGCTATAGATGAACCTGAGAATTGTAACCCCCCCAGGTTCCTTTGCTCTGCCCCATTTGCCAAAGAAGAGCCCACCTTGCCTGAATACCAGGTAATGATTTCACCTGAAGCAGTGCTTCAAAAGATGCTGCTGATGCCTGTCAGTATCTGCCCCACACCTCTCATTGCTCCCAAACCACTTCTGCAAGGGGACAGCTTGGGGTGAACCAGGGACTTGTATGGAGTCACATATGGAATTGGAGGGACCCTTTCTTCCCATTCTCTCCTCTGCAGTGTTTCGCCCACTCTTCTTGGTTCCCCTAGGCCTCTTTTTCTTACTCCTCTAGCTGGAGAGATGGGGTTTCTCTTGAAGTTGTGGCCACCATCATTTTTGCTCCCAGGGAGAAATAAAGAGCAAAGTAGAAAAATAACAGGAATTTCTTCCATTCTCTCTGCACTACAGGGACCCATTTTCCTAATTCATCTACTCAGAAAGATGGGTTTTCTCTCAGAGTTTTTCAGTGTTCATGCTACTGTGACTGGCCTTGGGGCAGGCTGGTGAAGAAAAAAAGAGAGGAAAAACAATAAGGATTCTCCCCACATTCTATAGTTTGTTGTTGTTGTTTAAATTAATTTTATTGTTGAGAGTATTATAGATGTTCCCCATTCCCTCCCCCCTTTCCCCCCTCCTCCCATCTCCCACCCTACCCCAGGCCTTCACATTCTATAGTTTTTAATGGACAGAAAGATGGTTCCTATTTTTTTTAGTTTTTGATGCCTATTTCTGCTGTGCAGTTTCCCTATGTGGCTTGCCTTTGGGTCAAAGCTGAGAGATGAAGGAAGAAAAATACAAACCCACCCATAAAACCAGGAAACTCACTGTCATCACATTAGTCATCTTTCAAGCTTTCACTTCTCTCCCCCATCCACCCACATGCTATTTACTTTTCAGAGTTCCCAAGCAGTCACTGTTTTTATTTTGTCCAGAGTTTTAGTTCTAGTGAGTCAGAGACATAGAGCTTACCCTATCTTGGCCAGCTCCAGAAGATTCTACTTAGAGTATCTGTAGTCCTCGCTCCCAGCCTCCTCTCTATTTTTCATGCCAGATCAATTACAGACGCCTTTGCTTTTTGGAGGAGAGATCATACAGGTCATGGAAGAATGCACAGGAAGTCTGCGGTAGGGGGCATGAACCAAAACAGATAAAATACTGTTGTTTTAAGGAGTTCAACCTGGACATTCCAAGTTGCCATGGGAATTCTAAAATGATTAGTGTCTAGATGAAAAATAAGTCCGGATATGACGCAGAATCCGTAAGGGAATCTTACTGACACAACCTCGTTAGAAGAAATAACAGGCTGCTGAGAGGAGGTTTCGGAAGAGCAGCTTGGGATGCACACTCCATGGGCAGGACCCAGAGGGCATGTGGAGGCTGCGGTTCCCTGAACCTGCTGCAGGAAACGTAATGAAGTTATATAAATAAGGGCAGTTCCCAACTCTAAAAATACCCCATAGCTGTGTGATCCTTCATGAAGGCATGAGAAGCAGATTCCCTCCCCTCAGCTCCAGCACCTCCTTCTAAAGGTTTGAAATCTAAAATCGTGGCCCTTTTTCAGTTTCTTGCGCAAAGCAGGCCATGGCAGCGAGTCGGGCCCTGGTCATGGTCATGGTCATGGTCATGGTCATGGTCGTGGTTGTGGTCGTGGTCATGCTGAGCCCTGGATTTCTGTCTCATTAATGACTACAGCGGAGGGCCAGGGAGAGAGGCGCTGGGGTGAAGAGGACATGTGCCCTGTAGCGGCAGGTCTGGGCCGTGGCTGTCTGCTCCTCAGGGGACTTGGGCTAGTCCCCTCCCTGCCTCACCCATAACATGGGGGTAATGACGCCCATGCGAAGGGTCGTGGGAGCAAATGAAATAGTGTGCGCAACTGTTCCCCACTCCTGACGACTCTCCTCCACGCCCCAAAGGAGACTTGTGTTACAGATTATATTATTCAAAAAGAGATTTATATCTTCAAATGTTCTTTAAGCTCTGCCTATGAAGTACTGCCTGGTAAACACTCTTAGAAGAGCTCCCTTATTGAACAGATAAAAATGATTAAAAATCAACTTGCGTAACTTCCGTGTGGCTGGTGTTTGAAAAATTTAGAAGCACGTTCTCTAAAGTAGGTTAGCATCCTGTCTCTATTTTGTATACTCTCTATAGAGAAAATCTTTAAATTAATAGGGCTGTAATGAGTGCCCTTTTGTTTTCCTACCCTAAAGTACTAGTTTTACTCTTTAAAAGTTATTCAGCTTTTAAAGCAACATCATAACTTTTACTCATTTTCTTCAGACCATGCACAGAGACCATCCTGCTTTGCACTTAGCAGGTACTTAATAAATAGTGTTTAAACCAATTCAGGTACTTAATAAATAGTGTTTAAACCAATTAATGACCAGTCTCACTCTCTGAGTTGTGACTTCTTAGATTGAATGGAGAGGCTCCATGCAACTCAAATATTAACATCAAAAAGAAAAAAGGAGAGGCAGAAAAGCATGGGTTAATTAATTTTGGTCACTTGGAAATTGAAAATTTTTTCTCAGCATAATTGCTAATTTGCACCAAGCTTTGATCACGGATTCCTCAGCTGTGTTTATAATTCCACTTTTTTCCAGCCCAGCAGCTCAAGACCAGGTGTGGCGGTTGACAATTATTAGGAAAGTTCAATGTAGGAAGGGTGGATGGCCTCTGGAACCACAAGAAATTTATCACTACTTCCAGCTTTTAGGCTTTCTTTCCTTTATGATGATACACTGTCAAGACAGACGATTCTGGAATTTGTTGAGAAGGAGGAGACCATTTACAGTGCTGAGGCCTATCATTGGGTGGGCCATGGGGAAACTGGAGGAGAAGAAGAGGGCATGAATGTTTGTGGAGCACTTACTCTACGCCAGTAGTTTTGGGGACATTATTTCATGGTTTCCTCTCCATAACAACCCTGTGAGGGAATAATAAGTGATATTTATTGAGGGCTTACTTTGGGCCCAACCCTTTACAGTCCATATCACAGTGAATCCTCAAAACAACTGATGAGGGGGGACTCTATACATTTTAGAGGTAAAGTTTCAAGGGTTAAGTACCTTCCCAAAGCCATATAGCTACTCAGAGGAGGAAGCAGAACTTCAAAGCATTTAATCTAACTTCAAAGTTTAAACTTTGAAGTTCCTTTTTTTCCTCCATAAAAATAACTTTCCTTACTTAAGGTATGCTGGTGACAAAAAATTAACACGGAAAAAGTCAAATATTTAATTTTTGAGTAGGTGATGCATTCACGTCATAGAGCAAAACTAGTTTTTAAAGAAAAGCACAGTTATTAATCTATTATGACTCTTTCGGAGGGTTTTAATGCACGTATGGATAGAGATCTCGCTTTTATACTCAGGGCTGCGTATACACACTCTCTCACACTTTTCTTTTTGTTTCTTTTTTTTGTTAATCTTCACCTGAGGATATTTTTTTCCCATTGCTTTCCAGAGAGAATGGAAGTGGGGAGAGTGAGAGAGAGACAGAAACACTGATGTGAGAGAGACACATGGACTGGTTGTGTTGCCTTCCACATGCTCCCTGACCTGGGGCAGAGAGCAAACCCGCGACTGAGGTGCATGCCGTTGACTGGGAATCAAACCCGTGACCCTTCAGTGCACAGGCCGACGCTCTAACCTCTGAGCCACACCGGCCAGGGCTCACAGCTTCTTTTCACTTAATTATATCTTAGAGATCTTTATAAATCAAAGCATGAAGACTTGAACTCTTTTTAAATAGTTGTTTTGCATTTTATTAATTTATAAAAGTGAATTCCATAATTTTTTAAAGTATATTTTTATTGATTTCAGAGAGAGGAAGGGAGATGGAGAGAAAGATAGAAACATCAATGATGAGAGAGAGTCATTGATTGGCTGCCTCCTGAACGCCCCCTGATGGGGATGGAGCCCAAAATCTGGGCATGTGCCCTCACAGGGAATCGAACCGTGATCTCCTGGATCCTAGGTTGATGCTCAACAGCTGAGCAATGCTGGCTGGGCATGAATTCCACAATTTATTTAACCAACTTTAATGGGCGCTGAGGCTCTCAATATTTTGCTCTTACTGACAATGCTGAAATAACCTCTCGTGTGTCATGTGTCTACCTCTGAGTACTAGTGTACCTGTAGGATGTATTGCTGAATCAAAGGTAAAAGTAGGCATTTGTAGTTCTGGTAGGTGCTGCCCGATTGTATTCCATGGGGTTGTCCCAATTTGTCCTCTTATTAGAAGAGTTGAAGGTGCCTGTTTTCCCCCATAGCCTTGCCAATAGATTTTACAAACTTTGGGAATTTTGCCAGTCTGATAGATGAAACTTGAAGTCAGAATAGTTTGAATTATTTCTCTTACAATAAATGAAGTTGAGCTTCTTTTCATGTTTGAAAGACATTTGTATTTTCTTTTCATTGCACTATCTATTTATACCCTCAGTCCATTTTTCTTTTGGATATTCTTTCATACATTATGGAGTTAGCCTTTTGTGATATGAGTAGCAAATAGCATTTCCTAGTTTCTCTCTTGTCTTTTGGCCTTAAGTACAGTGTTTTTCCCATGTAAAAAATTCTATTTTTTATTTAGCCAAGTTTTCCAGTTCTATCACTTCTAAATTTGAGTTTTAATTACAGAGATCATGACCACTACAAGATTATAAATTAATTCTTCCATGCTTTTGTCTAAAAGTGTTATGGATTCAGTGTTTGCATTTAAATCTTTGATCCATTTGGAAATAATCCCACTGCTTCAGTTGAAGCATGCATCCAATTTTACAATTTCTAGAAAGTTGTCCGGTTATCCCAGTACTATTTATTGAATCATTTCATGACTGATTTGAGATGTCTTCTTTATCACAGATTGAATTAAAGTTTCTGTAGATATGTCTTTTTTGGACTTGCTACTCCGTTTCATCAGCCTATCTTCATATATTACTACCATACTATCCTAATAATTGCAGGTTTTAAATATGTTTCAGCATCTAATATGACTATTTGTGTCCCCTAGTCCTGGCCATTGTTCTTTTTTTTCCAGTTTGCCTGGTTATTCCAACTTATGTTTCCATGTGAGCTTTAGAGTCATATTTAGTTGTCATTAAAAAAATAACTGCTATAGTATTCTTATTGAGATGTATTAAGCTTATAATTTAGGTTATGGAATATTCATATCTCTGGTGTGTTTCCATTTTTAAAAAGTCTCTCCAGGTCTTCAAGAATATTGTAAACATTTTTTCTTATGGGCCCTACATGTGTTTATTAATTCCTGCCTTGGTAGTTTTATTTCAGATAATCTTTTCTTACATTATATCATTTATGTATTTCTTCTGTGCGCATGCGCATGGGCCTGGCGCATATTTCTTTTTGTATGCCCTACCATCTTTCTAAGTTCTCTTACTTGTTATGGTTGCTTTTCAGTTAGTTTCTTGTTTCCAAGTGTACAGTCATAGCACCTGCAAATAATTTTTCATCTTCCTTTCCAATTTTTAGAATTGTGATTCCTTTCTCTTACCCAGTTGTGTTAGCTGTTATTTCTAGCACAACATCAAGTTCTATTTCTTCCATTAAGTATAACACTAGCTTTGGAGTTAGGATAAAGTATTTTATCTTGTTAAAGACTTTTTTATCTAACACTATTTTACTTTGAATGCCATTTTTAAAGACTAAGAATGGATATTGAATTTCATCTGGTATCATTTAATATTTTTCCCTTATATAATCTCAAACATAAGGAGGTTTGTTATTGACTTACAAAAATGGAATTATGTCATATAAACTGACCTGTATCTTATAGTTCTCACTACATAATACTTGGAATTCTTCCCAAGTTACCTCATATAGATCTAACTCCTTGTTTACTGGCTGCATAATATTCCATGGTTTGGATACCATCCATTCATTCGCTCATTCGCCTGTAACAGGCAATTCCTTTTTCCTCCTATTATAAACAAATCTTCAGTAATTCTTCCATGTGTGTTCATTTTATGTGATTGGTCCATTTGTTTCTAAGGGCTGTATTCCCAGGGAAGGGAGTGCTGAGTTGAGATTGCATATGATTCGATTTTAATAGCCACTCTGCTATATTGTTCAAGATCTCACAGCTATAACTAGGGTTCAGTGAAGGTTCTCTGACTCCAAAGCTCACCAAGCCAAATTGTTGCCCAGCTCAAAGCCATATATAAAGCAAATCATATGGAATTACTATGCTCCTAGTAAGATTCCTGCCATGCTTCATCTGGTGGACAGAGCACAAACATCAGACTATGCGTTAAAAGGAAACTTTACCCCACAAGCATTTGTCTTTGTGAGTCTTTGGAATTCAATGGGCCTCAGTTTCTGTGACCTTGGATGAGTTATTTTGTCTTTCTGTGTATCTTTTTTCTCATCTAGGAAATGAGAATAACTAGCAATAGTATCTGCAGCACCAAATTGTAAGGTTAGAGCTCATACTATCTAAAGCCTACAGCAAGGTGTCCGCTTTTCTTGAAATCCATGAAATGGTAATTTATTTGAAGTTACCAGGCCCAAGCCAAAGATTTGCTGTAAGCTTTGAAGTTGTCCTGGCTGACAGGACATGTGGAGTAGAAAGTATAGCTGTTGCTTGGCCCTTGGACTCTTGGGCCAAGAGAGGCCTTCAGAGCTGTGACCAGGGTGAGAATTCACAGGCTAAAGGACCACACTGCCTGCCCCTCAGGGCAGCCTCTGCCATCCACTAGTGCCAGCAGGGAGCACTGAGAAGGAGGGAGGAATGGACAAGGGAAAAGACTGGGGAGAGGAGGAGAGGGAGAGATGTGCTAGAGACTTTCCTATTGCTCCCACAAATTACCTGAAACTGAGTGACTTAAAGCAAGTTTATTATCTTATAGTCTGGAAGTCAGAAGTCCAAATGCAGTCTTGTTGGACTAAAGTAAGATGCAGACAGAGTTGCCTCCTTCTGGAGGCTGTCAAGGAGAATTGATTGCCTTGCTTCTTTTCACCTTCTAGAAGCTGCCCTCTTCATTGGCTCGTGGCCCCTGTCTCTATCTTCAAAGTGCATAACTCCGACCTTTGGCTCCATTGTCACATTACTTTTCCTTCCATGACTGTACTGCCATCCTCTTGTAAGGATCCTATGATTCCATTGAGTCTACCTGGGTAATCCAGGGTAATCTCCCCATCTCAAGGTCCAGTCCTTTAATCACACTGAGGAAGTCCCATTGGCCATGTAAGGCAACTGAGTCACAGCTGGCAGGGATTGGGACACAGGCATCTTTGGAGGGGGGTGCACCACTCTGTCTACCATAGATGTGACAGACATAACTTGTGGCACCAGTCCATCCACCTGCTGTTTCTTGGGGGCTCATCCTAACACTGGGGAGCATTGGTTTCATTCATCTGCCTTCTTCCTATTTCTCTATGAACTTCCTTTGCTTCTCAGCTAAATACTCCTCTCACAGAAAAAAGATAGGATCCATTTTGATGCCCATGAGATGGGCAAAGCATTCATTAGACTTGGTAGTTTTGACTGGCCTTGGCATGCCTCCTGAGTCTTTGGAGGGAAAGCCTGTTCTATAAGCTGAAGGTCTGAAAAAAATGTAGTCGGAAGAACTGTCCAACCGCCTTACCTCAGGATTATGCTCTGGGTTGTATTTGATTGTTAACAGATGTTGCAATTCTGTTTCATCTCACTCAGCTTCCACCATTTCTCTGTTCAGTGGCTTCTGATCTCTTTCTCACCTTGACATTTGTATAAGTTTGCCAAGGCTGCCATAACAAAATACAACAGGCTGGGTTGCTTAAACCACAGAAATTAATTTTCTCTCAGTTCTGGAAGCTGGAAGTTCAAGATCAAGGTGTTGGCAGGTCTGGTTTCTCCTGAGACCTCTTTCCTTGACTTACAGATGGCCACCTTCCCCATATGTCCTCACCTAACCTTTTTTCTGTGCTGGTACATTCCTAATATTCTAATTTATATGTCCTAATCTCCTCTTTTTATGAGGACACCAGATAAATTGGAATAGGGCCCATCCAAAGGCCTCATTTTAACTTAATTACCTCTTTAAAGAGGCCTTGTCTCCAAACACAGTCACATTTGAAGTTATTGGGTGCTAGGACTTCAACATATGAATTTTAGGGGGATACAATTCAGTTCATAATAATCTCTATGTGCCCTTCATTTCCCCCTGGCTAAACTCAAGCTATACACAGTGCATGCCAACTCTGATCTCTTTGACCACCACATGCCTCCATCCCTTCTGGTTCCCTGATAGACAGCCCAGCTGAGACCCGCTGCAAAACACAGTGACCTACTAAAAATCTAGTTTTAGTTTTCTCTAACCCAGAAAAACTATTCACTAGGATAAGTCATTAAGAGTCTAGAATAACACAATTTGGCCATTCTCAGAATAACATTCGTTTTTGCAAAGATAAATACCACCTTCTTTAACTATAAAAGTCACAAACACAAGTTAACAGCATCAGAGCTGAAAGGTGCATAATAAGATGACGGTGGGAGGTTCCATTATTTCACCTCTGGGGCAGCAGAACCCATCCTGAGTTCCAGCCTTGGTTCTGCCACCCGTGATGTAGAAAAGGGAAACCTCAGAACCTTTTTGTATGTCAGGGTGTCCACGGGGAAAACGGGTGACTACACTTTGCTGACAGCACAAAGTAAAACCACTGGAAGTTGCTGGATTCTGAAATAGATGTGTGACCATGAAACTTTTTTAAAAGCATGCTATTGTGTCCCAGATTTCATCTTGTCGAGTCACGTCCTGGAAGTAGGCAGCATGGGATGCCCTGTAAGAGGGACAGTCTAGAAGGAAGCTAATGCCCAAAGTGGCCAGTTATGTCCTGGGTACCAGAGGAATTTCATTTCCCTAAAACAGAAAGATTAAGGAGTGGGAGAAAGGAGAGAAATGAAACAAAGTTTTTTAAATCATAAAAGAAAAAGAACTTGCATTTCTAGGGAAACAGAAGCAAGGCATAGACTCATTGATTCTGCCTCAGGTACAATCAGACAATGCCAGGTGTGCTTCTCAATTGCTGCTGCCTGTGGGCGGGAGGCTCACAGGCCGGGGAGTGAGGGATATGTCCCCAGAACAAGTCTGCTGACGTTAGAGTAGAGGAAAGGCTGCCCCGAGGCCGGGATTATATAGTTAGTGCCCGCGTCCTGGCCTTCACCCCTGGGGAAGGTGGCTCCTCTGCTTCTCTCTGTCCTGGAGCTTGTTTGAGTGGGTCAGGATCAGCTGGGGCGCAGTGAGTGAGATTTCTGGGCGAGAGATGATTAGAGAGTGGGGGAGAGAAGGGAGTACAGGGGAAAGGAATCTCTTGGCCCTGGCCCTCCAGCACACACTGCAAACATCTTACAGGCTCATCTTAATTAGAATGCTCTATCTTGAGAAAGAAACAAAATACAATTTCCAAAAACCATAACTTTTTCCAAATGACTTTCTTTTTGTGTGTCTTCCCCAAGTAAGTTTCCATGCATTTACTATCAGAGTAAAGAAATTTCTTGGTCCACCCCCTTCACGGTGTAGTTTTGGCTTTTTCACGTTTTCTTGGGCCCTGCTCCCCATGGGCCTTTCTCCTGCAACAGGGTGTGTACCTGTGCCCGTGAGCAAGAGATGAAGAAAAAGGGCTAACCTGGCAAGAGGATTGGGGCGCAGGTTGTGAAAGGAGGGTGAAGAGCTAAATTTATATAACCCAGAAAGAGAACGCTCCTGAGGAGCAGGAGAAAGTGCCATTTCCCTGAAGGAGGATAACTGGAGGGAGGGAATCATTCACGGTCTCGGAAGAGGGCAGACAGAAGGGCTGGCCCCAAGCCACGGCCAAGAAAGGGAGTTGTGATGGATGATATGACACAGGCAGGAGACCAGAGGAAGCCCCGGACGCGGGGACCACAGCCCTGCCCTCCCTGTTTATGCCTGATGGACACGGGGACCCAGGGGTGTCAGGCGGTCAGCTGAGCAGCTCCACATGGCGCTTTCCCACCCATTGCTCCCTCCTGGGCTGGGAAAGACTCCCGCTCTGCTGGGGTCAATGGGGTCAGGGAGAGAGGGATTTTTTTTTTGTCTCCAATGTGGACAAATTGCCTCTGAAAGTAAAGTTAAAGATCCAAACCTCCCTCCCCAAACACAGAAATCATTGCAAGCGCAACACTCTAGGGACTCGTGTTCATTTTTATATGCTGTCTTGCTCTGTTTAAGTTTTGATCAATTGCAGCTATTTTAATGCCGGTGAAATGTTCCTGTCTGGCCAGGAAAGGAGGACAGGCCTCTCTGCCCTGAGCATGCGAAAGCCAGCACGCCTGCCGGCTGAGCGCAGGGGCCGGTGCTGCTTGCGCCTGCAGAGGACTGAGTGACAGTGGGAGGCAGGAGCTGGCCGTGCTACTTCTTACTCTGCCACTGTTTTAGTTATTATAGCTGCTGTGATACTGTGATTTATAATAATAATTTCTGGAATAGAGCGCCTAAAACCCTTGGAATTTCCTAAGTAATTCCTAAATCATAAAGGTGTTTTCGTTACATTGATGAGGTGACTTTTGGGTGGGCTCTGGAGCCAGGAGACAGAATTGGGTGATTAGAGGGTTGGCACTTTCAGTCCCACCTCCTGACCTCTAGAGATGAGAGAAGGGCTGGAGGTTGAATAAATTGCTGGTGGCCAGTGATTTAATCAATAGTGACTATATAATGAAACCTCCATACAAACACAAGAGGATGGGGTTGGTGAACACATGGAGGTCCGCAGGACAAGTTGTGTACCTGAAGAGGCCATGGAAGCTCTGCGTCCCTTCCCACACACCTTGCCCTATGCATCTCTTCCATTTTGCTGTTCCTGAGTTATATCCTTTTATAATAAACCAGTAATCTAGCAAGTAATATGTTTCTCTGAGTTCTGTCAGCTGCTCTAGCAAACTAATGGAATCCAAGTAGGAGGCCATGGGAACCTCTGATTTATAGCCAGTGGTCAGAAGTACAAGTAACAGCCTGGGCTTACGACTGGCATCCTGAGTTGGAGGGGTCATTGGACACCCCAATCTATAGTCAGATGGTCAGAAGTCCAGGTAACATCCTGGGTAGATAATGTCTGAATTGAGCTGAATTGTAGGACATCCAGTTTGTATACTGGAGAATTCCTTGGTGCTGCGAGGTGAAACCCCCATCACAGAATTGCTTGTTGGCGTGGGGACCCCCTGCACCATTGGAATTGGTACCAGAACACTTTTAGCTACATAACAAATTACCACAAAGTTAATGGCTTGAAGCAACAACTTTTATTATCTCACAGTTTCTATGGGTCAGGAATGTGTGTGTGGCTTAGCAGGGTGTTCTGCTTCTAGGTTTCTCCACAGCTGCCATCAAGGGGTTAGTTAACCCAGGAGGTCTGAGAAGGCTGTCAGCAAGGTTTGGGTCGGGCTGCTTCATTTCAAGGCTTGACTGGGAGCAATGTCTACTTCCAAGATCATTCAGTGGTATTGGCAGGATTCAGTTTCTCCTAAGTTGTTGGACTGAGGACCTCAGTTCCTTGCTACTTGGGTCTCTCCAATATGCGAATGAGCCAAGATGGGGGAAAAATGAGTGAGAGAGTGCCAGCAAGACAGAACAAGACAAGTCACTCTCGTCTAACCTATGCTGGGAAGCGACTTCTCATTATTTCTTCTGTACTCTATTTGTTAGAACAAGTCACTAGGTCCAGCCCCACACAAGGGGCATGGATGACACAGGGAGTAGGCAACAAGAGGTAGGGACCATTGGGAGTCACTTTAGAAGACATTCTATAATAGCATTAACCAGATAAGTGGCCTTGGGCCTTAGTGCTTTCTTCTGTTTGATATCATAATAAAACACAAAATTTAAAGGTTGTTGAACTAAATCAGGGTGGCAAAGTCAACTGCCTTCCAGAGCTTGGTAGGTCACAGTTTCCTGTACAGTGGGTCATGTTTGAGATGTCAGGCACTGACACGAGGACTCCTGACAAACTATCCTTGTTCTGCTGGGCCTATCGTATTCAAAATCAAATCTCTTTGAAAGACAAATGTAACATAGGGGTGATAAGCTGGCTCCTGGTGCTCCTGGCCCACATCTAGCTCTAGTCATACTCTTCATATCACACCAGCTGGTAGGAACATTGGCTAAAAGAAGGTTATGTTGGGTTGAGACAGTACTTTGGATAACAGAAATGTTTGGCATATTATTTCTTCAACAAATGCTGACTGAGCCTGTGCTATGCCTGGAGCTGCATTAGCTCTGAGGACACCAAGAGAAATGAGACCTGGTTCCTCAAGTTCTCCCAGTCTATGGAGGACAGACACGCTGCCAACACCGTGGGACATGTGCCATTGAGAAGCAGGGTAGCAAGACAACAGGGGAGGGAATAACTGGGTTTGTGGGGAGTTAGTGACATCCGAGGACAGTGGGGGGGGCCTCTCCCCTTCCCAGGGGCACAATCCACCACTCCCATTTTTGCTTTTTATGTCAAAATGTTTTAACAATGAGATGATCTCATTAATCCTCCCAGCACTCTGGGATTGTAGGAGGGACACGGGTTATTACTCTGTCTGATAGAGAACTAGCCGAGTGGGGACCTTACAGCACAAAGTAGCCATCTAACAAGATCCCAGAGCAGGGGTGGAATCCAGTCGCTGACAGCCATTGGTTTGCTCAGCTGTACTGGGCTCCAGAAGGGCACTGGCTTAAAGTCACATTTTTCATGGCATTTCCACACCACTGCTTTGGGATTAACTGCATGCAGTGGCTAGGAATAAAAACAATTACAATAGTACGGTACTTTGCCTTTACGTGGTGTTTTAAAATTTTCTCATTTGACAGCAACACAGAGGTCTGAGTTTAGGAAGGGAGTGCATTGTATTCTTTCATCAAGCCTTGAATGGCTGAAGTTCAAAGTCCTTCCAGAGATCACCTAAATATTCCTGAAGCAACAGACCCCAGATGAAGAAAGGGTATTTATATGGGATGTATAATTAATTTGAGATCTAAAAGAGTCACATTTTTTTCCTTCCATTACGCTTTTTGAAAATGTAAAAAAGCAGTGTTTTTTCCCCCTTTCGCCTACCCCAACTGTCCCTAATCAGGTGTTGTTTGCAAAGCTGCTGCTTTATCATGAGACACCTGCTACCCCCTCCCCCAAGAAGTATCTGCATATTGAAAACTATGCAGGAAAATTTCTCAATTCTCTACCTTGTATCCAGCCACCCAAAGTGCTGCTTTACTATCAGAGAGAAGGACAGAAGTTCTGTGTATTGATTCATCTGGGAACTAGATATAATCAGTCATCCTTTCTACCAGCCCTGACAGGCAGTTCAAACAGCATCTATTTAGATTGGAGACCAATTAAATAATTATCAAAAGCACTGGGAAGACAGCAAGGATAAGACTCAGAGGAGCATGTGGAACCTAGTAGGAAAACATAATTGCCTTTTTGAATTTCTCCCTTACTCGCCTTTTATTAAACCCTGCCCTTCCAGTGACCTCTGCATATCAAAGAGGGCCTTGGGCAAGCTCCTTTTGATAGCACCCTCCCTGCGCACAAAGGAGTTTCCTGGTGTTTCTCTGGCTTAGGAGGAGATAGATTTTTCCCCTCCAGCTAAGCAGCCAGACCATTTGGACTTGAAAAAACACACGAGCACTTGGTCAGGATGGACGAACCCTGCCTTCTGGCCACGCGTGCATGAGGCGCTGGCTACCTTGCACTCTGCCCAGGACGCCCACCCAGCCGGCCTAACGTGGCCGCGATCCAGGCTGCCCAGGCAGAGTGGCCGGGCGGGTCCTTGCTGTCCACGGATGCATTTGGTTCTTCTCTTGGATTCCTTTTCATTCTGTATCTGTCCTGCTCTAAGAAGCAAACCCAGGAAAAGCTAAACCAGCAGCCTCTGAAAATGGACCAAATCCAGTCTCCACTTGTGCACCTGGGTGGGGACTGGCCCCTCTCTCGCCGCCTCCACAGAACCGGGGTGGGAGGAAGGCAGCCCACAGCCAGCCCCGCTGCAGACAAGCCCAGGGCTCACCCTGACCGCTCAGCAACGGCCTATTCAGCCTGGGCTCAGGGCCCATCGGTCTCAGAAAATGGGAAATCTCCGAGGTGGCCCAGCACAAAAGGATGCAAATGACAAAGGGTCAACAGCAGATGCCCATAATGGAGTGGGAACAAATAGCATTCACGGGCTTCATGTTTTTTTGTGTCTCCCACAAACGGCACCCCATTCTTTGCACACCATTTTCAGTGTCAACCATTCCCGTTTTCATGTCCAAGAGAAGCGTGAGAGGGGCATCTGGACTGATTTCCGCTTGAGGTTTTCTGCCCGTGGACTGAAGTGGGCCTCTTCTGTTTCTTTGCAGAACTGTGACATGTGTCTGCAAAGCTTTGTGACAGCCGCCCCTTCCTGCCCCCTGTCGCAGAGGCGGTTATATTTTCATGCTGAGTGGGAGGGACTGCATTGATGTAAAGTTTGCAGAACAATTTAAAACCCTGATTGAAGAAGATGTGGGCTTGCCAGAGTTGTCATTGACTGACCTTGAGCTTGAAAACAAAGCACTGGGTCTAGAATTTTTATGAAAATGAGACCTTTCTCTGGGATCAGAAACCAAGAAGAAAACGTGGGTACAGCACACACCCACACCTCCCCTCTCTACACATCAGGAAGAGGCGAAGGCTACCAGCCCAGTAAAACTTGCGCATTTAAATGAAACCGCAGATGGAACGTCAAACTCAGTTGTTAGAGGGACAGGTTACCCGTGCACATGGGGTAATAACAACAACAAGCAACATTTGATGAAGACTGCGTTCCAGAGACCCTGCCAAGAGCTTCGTAGTGTTATCTTACTTGATCCTCTTAATTACTGTGAGGTGTATGCTCTAATTATTCCATTTCTCGCTGGAGGAAATGAAGCCGGCACGAGGAGCCTGAATGAATTGTTCAAGGACACAGAGAGAAGTATGGGGGAGCTGCGACAGGACCCCAGGAAAAGCTCTTCCAAACCCAGCTAACAACTGGAGGACTTCATCAGTTAGGACCAGGAGGAGCTGCAGATCACCAGAAAACTGAAAATAACAAGAGCCAGGACACGCAGAGGTTTATTTTCTCTCCCTCTGGTAAGAAAAGTCTGGAAATAGGAGTTGTACTAACCCTGGATTGGCTGTCATTGGGGATCGGCTTCCTTCTTTCCTTGCTACACCACATCCTTACTTCTGCCTGCCTTCCATCCTTAAGTTCGCTTCATGGCACAAAAATGTTTTCAGAGCCTCAGCCATCATGTCCAATTCCAGGAAGGAAAGAGGAAGGGAATAGGGCACAAACGTCCCCAAGCAGCTGTCTGCTCCCCCTTTAAGGAAAGGTTCCTGAAGCACCACCCACCTCTTCGGCCTCATTGGCCGGAGCTGTCATATGGACACCCCTATCCCTGAGAGAGGGGACAGGTGTGCCCATATGTGTCCATTGTCACCTTGAGTGAAATTAATATTTCATTTTCAAAGAAGGGGAGAATGGCTATTGATAGGTAACCATTAGGATACTCCAGAGGTCCCAGCGGCCCTTAACTTGAGATGAAGGTAGAACGGCCATGTAGATTTGCTGCCATCCCCTCCGCCAGCTTGTCTGCTTGATACTTTGATTATCCTGGGAGCTGAGGAGCCTGCTGGGAATACTTCACACCATGGCCCAAACTGAGCCTCAGACACTACCACCTGGTGTGCCCGGCGGCCTGGGCAGCTTAGGTGCAGAGGGCCTCAGAAAAGGGCCAGGCCTCTGAGAGGCAATTCAAGGGCGAGGACCTTCCAGTTCGTGTGCTAGGTGAGCATGACTCTGAGGAAAGCTTGGTGGCACTGAGATCCTCTCTGACGCACCCACTTTGTGGGTTTGTCCATCCTGGGGACAAAGGTCCTGTGTATAAACTCAAGTGGCTGTAATACTGAACTCCCTAACATGTCTGGACATAAACAGCTCTGCTGTGGAGCTCCCCCTGAGTGTAACCCAGGGAGGAAGCCATGTGTCCTTATCGTGGCTTCTCAAGTCACAGTTGAAGTGCTGAGATGATGTGAGGATCAAGCACGTGGCAGCCAGGGAGATCTGCAGGGACGTGTGCCCACAGCGGCAGACGCGGAGGGCGGCATGACAGATCAGAGGGATAGAGGACATTGGCAAGTGGTGTGTGTCTTTTAATCCTGGATGCCCTTCCAAGTTACTGGCAGGGGGTTCTCTTCATGGGGCAAGATCTGATGTAGTGGAAGGGATATTAGAGTTTGTAACTTTCAGATTTAACTGTTAAGATGATGTCGTTTATTCATAAACATACTGAGATCTGGGGATATTTAGATGACACAGGTTTGGCCTGAGTTTTATTTTTTTTGCTCAAATACCAAAACCTGAACCTGGCCAACACAACTCAGGTAAAATTAAATTAACCTCCCTTTTTCTCCAATTCTGAATCCCCCTGTTCCATTTCATCCAAACTCAAATGGAAAATTGTCGATAGAGGAAAAAAGTAGAAGAAAGACAGAAGGGAAAGAAAATGAAGGGAGAGAGGGAGAAAGAAAGAAAAAGAAAAGGTAAAAGAAAAGAGCCAAACTTTTAAAATTGTTGTCATCAGTAGAATTGGTGATAAGGGCAATAGTAATAGAAGTGATCGTGTTTATTTTTAGTTTTAGGAGAAGCAATCGTGTAACTTGTGAGAAAATGGACTGCTGTCAAGTGTTACCACGCTGTTATTCTCACAGCTCAATTAGTCACAATGGAATATTCGGTAGGCAGTACAGCTTTCAAAATTTCATTTGGAGACCATTCTGTGTTAGAGTTATGATGACACTGAGCATTGTGGTTGAAGAACACTAAATGAGAATGAAGTCCAGACTCTCAGGTCCCACTCTGTGTTAAGGTTTCAGCTAATTCCCTGGGAAAGAGCAATGGCCATTCCTGCCCTGTGTAGCTCACAAGAATGTTGTGCGGGTCAAATTAGAAGTAATGGTTAAGGTGCTTTATACACTTAGAAGTTTCAGAAAGATATGTTGTTATATTTAGCAGAGATGTGAAGACCCAGCTAAGTGCAATGAAGCCAGATTCCTTAGTGTGAGTTGGAAACCACTGACAATCATTTTTACTTAAGGATTTTGTAGGTGATGTTGATGAGCTCTATCAAAATAAAGGGTCAAGATATGATTTCTAACAATGTCTTCTTTAGGAAAACGCCCACTCAGGCCCTTTGCCCATTTTGAAAGTAGATTATTTGCTGTTTTGCTATTGGATTGTATGAGTTCTTTGTACATTTAAATGTTAACTCATTATCATGGGTTATGCTTTGTGAATATTTTTGTCCCACTCTGTAGGCTGATTTTCAATTTGTTGTTTTTATTTGTTATAAAGAAGCTCTTTAGTTCAATGTAGTATCATTTGTTTATCTTAGTTTTTGATATCTCTGCTTTTGGTGTCTTATCCAAGGAATCATTGCCAAGACCAATGTCAAGGATCATTTTCTTTATGTTTTCTTCAATAAGTTTTATGGTTTCAGGTTTTACATTTAAGTATTTGACTTATTTTGAGTTAATTTTTGTGACTGGTATAAGATAGGGGTCAAGTTTTATTCTTTTGCATATAAATATGCCCCTTTCCCAATAGCATTTATTGAAGAGGCTGGTCTGGAACCCATAGTGGGTTTTGGCACACTTGTCAAATATTAGTTGACCATATTTATGTGGGTTTAAGTCTGGGCTCTCTATTCTGTCCCATTGGTCTGTGTGCCTGTTTCTAAGCCAGTACCATCTTGTTTTGCATACTACAGTTTTGTAATATAGCTTGAAGTCAGGTAATATGATATATCCAGCTTTATTCTTCGTTGTCAGGATTGGTTTGGCTCTTTGGGGTCTTTTGTGGTTCCAAAAGTTTTTTAAGATAGATTTTTCTGTTTTAAAAAATGCTGTTAAGATTTTGATTAGGATTTAATTTAATCTGGAGATCACTTTTGGTAATATGGGTATTTTCACAATATTATTTCTTTCAATCCAAGAATATGGGGTATCTTTTCCTTTGTGTCTTCTTCAGTCTCTTCCATCAATATGTTATAGTTTCAAGTGCATAGGTCTTTTACCTCCTTGGTTAAATTTATTTCTAAGTGTTTTATTGAATTTAATGCTATTGTAAATGAAATTGTTTTCTTAATGTCTCTTTCAGATAGTTTGTTGTTGGCAACTGACTTCTGTATGTTGATTTTTGTATCCTGTAACTTTACTGAATTAATTTATTAGTTTTAACAGTTTTTAGTAGAGTTTTTAGGGTTTTCTATATATAAGATATGTCATCTGCAAACAGAGATAATTTTACTTCTTACTTTCTGATATGGATGCTGTTATTTCTTTTTCTTGCCTAATTGCTTTAACTAGCCTTGTTCGTAATCTTTAACTTTTCACCATTGAGTATGATGTTAGTTGTGGGCTTGTCATATATGGCATTTGTTATGCTGATTGTGTGTACATTCTTTCTACACACAATTTATTGAACCTTTTTTATCATAAAAGGATGTTGTATTTTGTTAAGATTTGTATGCGTCTATGGAGATGATTACATGATCTCTATCTTTTACTCTATTAATTGGGGCATCACATTTATTGGTTTGTGTATGTTGCACCATCCTTGCCACAGCCAGATGTACAGCTCCAGCCTCGGGAAGCAGACAGAGGCAGTCAGTGGGACACCGGGCAGCTCTGTCAGCTCGATGGGCCTCGGTGAAGGGTGAGGACCGTAGTGAGCCTCTGTAACGCAGGCCGCAGAGACTCACGGCAGCGGGCTTCCCGGAGTCCTCATAGTCTCCTCTTCTCCACAGCAGGAAATTCCTCTGAGGCCACCCCTCTTGGTGCCCAGCTGCTCTTGAATTGGGGGTGCAGCGATACAGTTAATATGCTTCCTATGCTTTTCTATGCACCCACCCTCAATTCTTGATCTCCTCGAGGATTTTGCTGTTTCTTTGTAGTCCAGAGCTTCCCCTGAACTATTTTCTTCATTTTGTAGTATATTTATATTTATTTTTTGCAAGGGAGACAAGCGTTGCGACCTCCTAGCCTTCTGTCTTACTCAGAAGATAGACTTTTGATGAAAGGAAAATGATCTAAGATTTGAAGTCTGAAATGCAAGAAGAAATAAAAAGAAATACAGAGCAAAAAAATAGTAACTATATGATTAAACCTATAAGAATGAATAAAATAATGACTTTATCTTATAAATTTTAAAAGAAACAAGTAAAATACAGACAATAACATATGAGTCAGGAGAGAAAAAAAGTGGATTTAAATATTCTAAATTCTTCACACATTTCATGAGTAGAATAATAGTATTGATTAACCCAAAATTTAATGTTATTATTTAATTTTTGTAGTAATCACAAAAAGTAGAGAAACAGAATATACACCTGCCATTCTAGCAAATGGAAAAATAAGTGGGAAGAGAAAAGAATTCAAAAAAATAAAGGGTATGAGATTAAAAACAAACCATAGAATAGGCAAAAAATAAAACTGAAGTAACAAAATAAAATGGTAGCTTTAAAACATGCACATAAGTAATGGCATTGATGTAAGTGGATCAAGTCCTCCAGTTTGTAGGCTGGGGAAAAAATGAAAATAATAGTAAACTCTAACTATATGTCATGTACAAAATATATTCCTGAAATATCAGAAACAGGAAAGTTAAAAATTAAAAGAATATGCAAATAGTAACTAAAGTACAGTTGATTTGGCTTCTTCTGTATTAAACAAATTTTAAGGGAAAATATATTGCTAGAGATGAATGAGTTCCTTTGTAAAGATAACTGGTTCAAGTCATCAGAAAAATATTCTATACCGTTTTGAATCTACTTACGCAATAATGTATCTTCAAAATATATAAAGCAAAAGTTGACAGAATTATGAGAAGAAATAACAAATTAATAGTCACAGTGGGAGGTTTTTTAATACATCTCTCTTAGGATTGGAACTGATAGGAAAAGCAGACGGGAAAACTCTGTGACATAAAAGATTTAAACAAGATAATTAGCAAATTTGACCTACTAAACTTATATGGAACACTATAACCAATAAATGCAAAGCATACTTTCTTTTAAAGTACACACATGAACTTTTTATAACTACTTACCATATTCTGGACAACAAGGCAAATTTTATGGATGAAATGATGTACACCATGTTCTATGACACATTGCAATTAATTTAGAAATCCATAGCACAAGGATAATTAGAAAATCCTTATTAATTTAGAAACTAAGAGCTCTACATCCAAATCTATAGGTCAGAGAACAAATCATAAACAAAAATTTAGAAGTATTTCTAATTGAACAATGAAAATGGCTATTTCCAATTTTCTTATCTGTAAGGGAGCAGACTGCAGCAGCAGTGTTTGGAAAATTATAGCTGTAAATGCGTATATTAGAAAAAAATTAAGGCTTCAAATTAATGAGTTAAGCATTTATATGAGGTCAGAATAAAAGCCATAAACTCAAAGAAAGGAATATAGATCAGAAAGTAACTTAACAGAAGACACACACAAAAGAGAATTCAGAAAGTCAAAAGTTCTTTTTTTGTAAAGACTGAGAAATGCCAGGCAACATTGATCAAAGGGAAACAAAAAAGATACAAATAATAACTATCAGAAATGAAAAGACCCATATTCTGCAGATGTTTCTGATATTTTAAAAGGTAATAAGGGGGTATTCTAAATACTTCACATAAATTGGAAAATTTTATAAGAAAATCAAATTCTTAAAAAATATAATTTATCATAACTAACTTAAAAACCAGAAAACCTGAACACTCTTACAACCATTAATGAACTGAATCAGAAATCATAAATTTTCCTCCAAATAACACCATTGGTGAGTTCTACCACAAACCTAAAAAAACCACAATTCAAATTTGCACAGTTTCTTCTAGAGAACAGAAAAAGGAGCCTACTCTCTACTGGGAGGGGTAGTTAACGTGTGACAGTCCTCGGCCACTCTGTAATTACCCCACCTAGAATGGGCATGGCCTCCGACAGGACACAAGGAGAAGGCACAGCCACTCTTAACTCACTTAGACTATAAGTGCACGTCTTTTTTACGCCCGTTTCTATTGGCCGCTATCACTGCAAGGGAAGCTCAGAAATAATAGTCTTATATGTAGAAGATGTAGCAATGGTATGGTATAAACATAGCATGTCTTGGCTACACCCAATTCACATTTTATGAGCTAACATAACCCCCTTACTAAAACTTCACAAACACAGTAAGGAAGGAAAACTGGAGGCCAGTATCCTTCATTAATATAGATGCATAAGTCCCAAACAAAATCTTACCAAACTTAACCTAGAAATAGGTAAAAAGGATAACACATTAGGACCAAATTGGGTTTATTCCGGGAACGCAAGGTTAACTTTACAAGTCCAATTAATGTAACTAACGCCGTTAAGATATTAGTGGAGGAGAAAATAAAATAATCATGTTGATAGATGAAGAAAAGATTATGATAAAATGCAATATCATTTATAATTTTTCAAAAATTTCTTAGCACACTAGCTGTAAAAATGGAACTACCTGATTCAGATAAAGGTTATCTATAAAAACACCACTCAACAGGTGTCATGCTTAATGGTAAAATGTTGAATGCTTTCCCCTTAAAATCAGAATCAATAAAGTAATTGTTATTACTGCTACTGCTTACCATTGCACTGCCTAGGCCCTTCAGTTCAATAAATCAGAAAAAAAAGTAACCACTTTCCAGTAACCACCCCCTGCCCTTTGTGATCATGAGTTTTGAGTCCGTAGATGTGGACAAGAAGTTGCATTTCTTGCAAGTTCCCAGGTGGTGTTAATACCACTGGTCTGAGAACAACACTTTTAGAACAACTACATATTTAAAAAAATATTCCAAACAAAAGAGCCATTGATTTCTACAGCAGCACAAAGGTCGTACAGAAACCCTGAGATGAAGGTCTTTCCCTTACCTTGATCTGCCCACTTCAGATAGCAGTGTAATTCTGTGTAGCATTCCTCAACATCCTCAGTTACACAGAAGAGAAATTTTGGGCGGAGAGAGCATAAGTAACTAGGGGACTATGACCCAGAGCCCAGACCTCTCTGATTCTAAAGTCCCTGCCTTACCGTTGGTGTTCAATGGGAAGTGAGCACCAGAGCCCAAATTATGACCATGCAATTTTTTCAATAGGATGAGGTGGGCTTGGTGAGTAGAATTCACAAATGTAACTCAGGAGTGCATTAAAAAATAGTTCACATGCCAGCAATAATGGTGTGAACCCTCACTGCCAGGATTCATTATGAATAATTTCCTGGAAAAAGTATGATAACAATGCCACCAAATGGATGGCACTTGGCCAGAAGCTCTGAGGTGACAGACAGTAGATCAATATACTATATATGCTAGTGTTGTATGTAGGAGAAACCTGGCCTGAAGTGTTTAAAATCCCTATAAAATCTTTGTCAATTGAGCATAAATGACCTTCAGAATGAAGACTGAACAAATTGCAGGGTGTCAGAAAATTGTACATAATTTTCAGAGAAAACAGCCCACTAATGCTCCTTCCTCTTACTCCCCCTACCCCTGGCAAAAATAAAAAATAAAAAAAAAATCCAATAACATCAAGGTTAACTTTATCATCTGGGTCACTGGAGTGGTGCAGCCTAATCCTGGCTGGGAATTCAACTTTTAAGATCTAAGATTGATAAGTTCGGGCATTGTACTTCTTGGAAAGTACTGCTTCCTGGGTTGCCTGATATGTTGCTTTGGATTTTTTCATCTATGTTCTTGACAGGTTTCTACATCAAAGCAATCTCATAAGCAATTACTGCCAAGATGAAAAGCAATTTCTGTTATTGTGGAGAAGTCTATTTAAATTATTAAGTGGGCAGAAAGTAAAACAAATAGCATGGAGGTGCTTGATTATCATGGGCAACAACCAATCATTGATAATTATGCATAGAGTACAGAATTTAATTGTTTGACAAAAGCAATGTTCTGTATGAACCCGGTTCTTGTTTACAAGGTACTTGTCCAGGTGTGACTTTGACTAGATATTACATGGAATCAAAATTTTAGAAATAGAGCAGACATGCTGGATCTGATCATGCCTGAAGTATCCATTTTCCAAAAACACAATAACTAATACAAGGACTCTTTAAACAGACTTTTCTCTTCTTTGGAAATTTCTTAGAGTCTGGCTTATTTCAGTAGACACACTGACCACCTGTTTGACCAGCCAGTACAACCAAAGCAGAGAAGTGAAATAGAGATAGTTTTTGGGGATAAGAAAGGAAGTTTTAAAAAAGGCATGGAGTGAGAGGATTTGAGAGCTTGAGAGAGCGTAGAGTGGGGTATATGAGTTGCCTAGAGCTGCTGAAACAAATTACCACAAACTTGGTGGCTTAAACAATAGGAACTTACTGTCTTACGGTTCTGGACGCTGGAAGGCTGCCTTTAATGTGCCAGCTGGGTTGGTTCCTTTTGAGGGCCATGAGGAAAGGATCTGTTCCTTGCCTCTCTCCCAGTTCTGGGAGCCTCAGGCATTCCTTGGGTCATAGATGTTACTCCTCTTGTGTCTTCACATCATCTTTCTTGTGTTCGAATTTCTGCTTTTATAAGGACACCAGGCATATTGGATCAGGGCCTCCCCCAATGGCCTCATTTTCATTTAATTACCTCTGAAAGATCCGATGTCCAAATAAGGTCACATTCTGAGATACCTGGGGGTTAGAAGATATATGTATTAGTGAGGGGTATGGGAGATACAACTCAACCCATAACAGGAAGAGAGTTGTGGGTAGGAGAAAGGAAAGGGGAGGAGGAGAAATAGATAGGGAAAGAGACTAAAAAACAAGCAAATAATGAAGACAAGAGAGAGAGAGAAGAACGAATTCTTTATCAATTATAAGACTCCAGGTATCTGCCAACTCCAGGTTCTTGCCAAACCCAGCCAGGTGCTGACACTCAGGGCTGCTGGGAACTCAAGTCCAGCCATTGTGTAAATTAGAGGTTGGCATCCCCTTGGAGTTAACACAACACTGCAGGCACCTGGCACCGTTGTACATTTGCCCGATCCACACAACTGAACATTACAGCTCCATCAAAACAGTACTGTGAGCTTCTTTTCCTCAGTGACTTAAGGAACAGAATCCTCAGTTTTATAAGGCCATCAGTGGAAATGCTATGCAGAATGTGCTAGGGCTTGGATTATCAAGTGAGTGAACTCTGTAGATTTTGGTTCTGTTCTGCATGTAGGACATAAGACGAAACAACTAAATCAGATAATCTGCTATCCATCAGTCTAGTTTTCAAAAACAAAAATATAAGCCAAATTGATAGCTTTTTAATATTAATAGGTCCTGTTGAGGCAGGATAGTAAGAAACTAGGAAAATCCCTGGGCAAGTAGAATGGGGAAAGTGAGGCAAGAAAATTAAACAAGGCCAAAAAATTTGAACAACTTACAGCCAGCTGGTGAATGCAAGACCTTATCTCTCCTGACCAAGGACACTTGAGAGCAAATGGTTTATACCTCCCCTCCCTAAACAGAGAACTCATAGCTTAAATCACCCTGGTCTGGAAAATAGAGAACAAAGACTTAATTAACGTCATTTGTGCAGGCTAAACCCAAGGACAGATGAAATCAGGGGAACAAATAACAAAACCTGATTAGAGCTAGACAGGCCCAAGATAAAAGTAAAACAGTAAAGCAGACCAAAGAATAATCCCAGACTCCCCTATATGCTCATTTTGATGTATCAGCATATTAAAAAAGCACCTGGAAAGCTGATGAATATTCTGCTGAAACCCTCCCCTAAGATTCTCGCCCACAGCAAAAACAAAAGTATACAAAGCCCCCAGGACAAAGATCTAGTGTGGTCTCGATCTAGAGTACACCATGCTCCTTCCCAGGCATGACATTTTTGTTCTTCCTAAACTCTAAGGGCCCCATGAGGCTTGCAACCAGGAGAGCAACAGGCAGAGGCAGCTCATTCTGGGCTCACCCCCTGATCCTGTCTCCAAGGATCCCTTTTTCTCTGACTTCCCAGTGAGCTAAAAGCAGCCCTGCCTTGGCTCCCTGCTTTCCTGTAACATTTCTAGGAGCCAAAGCAGAGCACCACCTCGGCTCTCCCCTGTTGCTCTTTCTACCCTAAGTCCTTCCTTTGTTTCACTGTCCCCAGCTTTAATAAATGTACTCTCAAAATTACCTGGACTTGTATTTTGAAATCTTTCCTACAGGAATGATGCCTGTTCCATCTGTGCATCTTCAGCTCTTAGCAAAATGCCTTTGTCACAGTTGTAACTTAATACCGTAGCCATTTGCCAAATGAAGGAATGAAAATAGAGTGCTTCAGAATATACATCAGTTTGCCACAATTGCAAATTATTTATTTGAATGAGGTCGATCCAGTCTTGGTAAAAATGCAAATGTCTCTAGAAGGAATCATATAAAATACTTCTAGCCTTTAATAGGTTGGTGGGAATAAATTTTCTAACCAACTGACTCCTCAAATTGGGAAAGAGGAGGGAACACATGCTTAGGACAGAAATGGGAGTAGTTTAGAGCAGCCAGGGGGTGAAAGATGATGCTTATGAAGGCCAAAGGGAAGGGTAGGAAATCTTAAGCGGACAAACTTTGCTAATCTCACAGTTATATTCTACTCAAAATTTTTGCAAAGAGAATATTAAAAATGTTTGCAAAGAGCCTCCGGGTCTAACGATGAAAGCAACCAATCACATGCCTTGCCCACTGGGGAGTTAGGAGACGAGATAAAATGAAGTTCCTTCCCCTAGCATCCCATCGCAGAGAAAGATCCCGGCCTACAAACACACATTCTCACACTGATTTATTTCAGATATGCGGAAAGTAACCTAGTGGGAAATTCTTAGGCAATACTGAGCTGCTTAAATTCTTGGTTATTCTTGGTTTTGTGAAAGCCAGAATGTCAGCAAATTCAGAAATATGAACAATGGAGATAAAATCCACAGTTTGGAGGGAAGCTAAAATGTGACATTCTTAGAAATAAGCCCTGTAATCTCTGTTGAGATCCTACTTGCTAAACATTCATGTACACCTTAATGGCAAACAGACACAGGATCCATTTGTAAGAACTGGCATTCATTAAAAAATCTACAAAGGTACTTTTACTAGAGTGACAAAAACACATAGTTACAGACCATAGTTACAGTCTTTTTATAAATTTGAAGCTGAATTGGCATGAGAACTAATGTATAAAGAGAACTTGCTAGGACAAATTTCAGGTGGGATCTAGTCAATCGCCATAGGATTGACTTGCTAGCTTGAAACTTGAGGGCCTTGGGTTTTATTTTCTTTTTGGAAGCTCTGACTGTCTTTGGCCAAGTGGCTTTATCTCAGTGTCTGGCAAGAAATCAAATACAACAACGGAAGAGAAAGAACATCTAGAATTTCCTAAAAGCCCACGTGCAGGTACATTTGCACAGCATTGACAGGTGCTCACAGATACTTCATCTTGCATTTATTAAAATACCTTAGTACAATGTAAGTAGGGTATCTATTTAGAGAAACAGACTAACTTCTTAAATTCAAATTTAATTAACTTCATTCCCCTACTTAAAAAAAGCTTCTAGGGAGCCCTGTTGACATTGGATTAAAGTTTAAATTCTTGGCATGTTATACCCTTTATAATCTACTCTTTGGCCTCCCCTCCCCACCCCAACCCCAAGGGCCCTGACTGCCTTTTATTTCCTGGTACTAAGATTACCTCCTCTGGAAAGTCTACTCTGAACGTCCAGATTGGGATCAGTGTCTCTAGATTCCCACATCAATCCCTGCGTAGTTCTAGCTTATCCGATAGTATCCGTCCACATGTCCCGTTTCTCCACTAAACTGTGTGGACCCTGTATCATCCCTGTCGCTCTAGGATGTAGCCCAACACAGCACATGTTCAAAATAATTACTTGTTAAACTAAACAGAATTGCATTCATGAAAACACTTACTGTATGTAGGTGGCTCAAAGCCACCCGCGTGGAATGGAAGCTGAGACGAGCCTCCCGAAGCCCAGCAAGGTCACGCTGGGGCAGGCCGCGGTCAACGTGAAGCTCGCCTGTGGCAGAAGGAAAGCGGGCTACGGCGTGGAGGCAAACTGACAGGGCCCCTCTCTTCTTTATTCCTCCCCTCGGGTCTTGCGCCTTCATCTCTCCCTCTACTCCCCGCACCAATTTCCATCTGAACACACGTGCACTCAGGGCCCCGCCACTGTGACCCGGTCAGCCGCCCGCCACTCTCACTCTTGGCTGGAGCGTGGGAAGGGTCTAGAGCCCACCGGGCTTGTATGAAGAGTTGGCCTCGCTTGGGGAACACAGATTTAAATGCCTTTAAGAGCTGAGCAGTAGGTGTAACTGAAGAGCATTCAAATCCAGATTTAAAAAATAATAAAAATAGCTTGCTGAGCAACCAAAACATGGCTGACATATATGTCACTGACTGATTTGCAGGTTTGGGACCTCTGGCCTAGACGCTTTCTCCAGTAGTAGATCCAGAAATCAATGGCTAGCAACCCAGATCACAAATGTAAAGAATGTATTGGGAAAGAAATGGGGTCCTGGCACAAACAATATTGGAAAGATGTGCTTCCTACATACAAAATAACCCCTCACCAAAGGTGGTGACACAACACACACACACACACACACACACACACACACACACAGAGCATCTTGGAGGTCAAGGCCTCTATGACTACATTTTAGGTCCAACCCTGCTGATTCTATTTTTTTTTCCATTTTGTTTTTCTTGGTTCTCTGTGTTATTTATGGGGCATCATCCAAAAGTCAAACATGTGCCAGATATTGGGATGGAGAAACGGATAGACATGATTGCTCTTTTGAAGATTTATAAGGTAGTAGAGTAAGACAGTTCACCTATATGGAAAAGTGTAACAAAACCTTCCAGGGAATAGCGGGGTCTCTAGAAGAGAGGGGTCATTCCTATGTGAGGAAGTCAGGACAGGTCTCTGGAGAGGAGAGTCCTCGAAGTTGAATCTTTCCAGGTGAATGAATAGGTGTTTCTTAGGGAGATATGAGCTCAGAGAGAGAAGCTTGAACACAGTCACTCAAACATAAAAATGATTTAGACTAGTGTGATGGGATGATCAGTGGTTCTGCAGGGCTGAGAGATATAGAGAAAGAAAAAAAACTAGAAAAACAGAGTCCAGAGTATGGAGGCTTTATAGGTTCAGCTAAGGATTTTGAAATCTATTCTGTAAGAAGGGAAAAAACGAGTATTTGGGGGTGTGCCAGGATGATTTTTGTGATTATTAAGTTGTGTTTTCCATTTCTAACTAACCAGGCAGCCCGCACCACTGTTCTTTCAAGCAGGTGGCCTGCGCTTTTCTCTGGCCTTGCCCTGGGATGTTGGCAGTGCCCGAAAGAGATGCTGTTGGAAAAACAACATTCTTTTCTGTTCAAAGACTCCTGTCTTGGAGGAGATGCTCAGCATCCTGAGTGGGAGGGGAGAGAGGAGAGTGCCTGAAAGAGAGAGCTGGGAGAGGAAGAGAGAGATTCCCTTTGGCTGGGAAGGGAGTAGATATTGGCAGGTCACCAAAGAGTCAGAGACACAAACCTGGTGGCCTGGATCCGGGCACTCTGAGAGGTGCCTCAGAGAAGTCACGCCAGCTGCGCTGCTCCCCCCTAAGCAAATACCTCAGTAGCTCAGTTGGCACAACAGCTGGAGAGAGGTCTTCAAGAACCACGTAGGTCTAGAAAATGGTACCATTTTCCTAATGATTGAATAAATCTTAGAAGCCACCTGCCATTTTTCTGGGTGCCGTGTAAACTTCCTAGTTCCTTGGACTCATCTAGGAAAAGGGAGGGGCCTCCATTAAGGACTGTGATTGAATTTCCAGTCAGCCTTACATAAGAAGGGCTGAGAGTTAGATTTAGTTGGATTTTTAAGAATGTGACATTTTTTGAACACCCGAGCCTATGGAATAAAATTAATGTGTGCATTACAAAGCATTTTATACGGGAAAAATAGCACGGTCAGACTTGTGTTATGGAAGGATGATGTCGGAGAGAATTTATGTGGCATCCATGAACTTGATTGCAACTGGGGAATTCGATCTTCCCAGAAACTAGTAAAGTGGGACAATAGAACAGGGAGAAGGTCCACAAAAGAAACAGAACATTAATCTTCTAGAAAGATCAGCCCTTCCCAGATCGAGGGAGCATATCCTAAAGTCCGTGTTGGAGAAATGAGAGATCAGAGCTCGAGTCCAGCGTAGGGCACACTCTCGACAGCTCAGGAGGTGACAGTGCAGTGCGGCCTGCCCAAGTCAGATTAAGCTGGAAGATACCTGTGTCCAGTAAGATGTATTTTTTAATGTTGGTCAAAGGGTACAAACTTTCAGTTATAAACTGAATCCCTTCTGGGGATTTTATGCACAGCATGGTGACTATAGATAACAACATTTTATCGTATATTTGAAAGTTGCTAAGGGAGATCTTGTGTTTTTAACACACACACACACAATAACTATGTGAGGTGATAGATATGTTAATTAATGACTGTGGTAATCATTTCACAATGTATACATATATCAAATCATATTGTACACCCTAACTATATACAAATTTGTCATGTGGACCTCAATAAAGCTAGAAAAAATACATAAAAATTGAAAATAAATATTTTAAGTACAACTTGAATGAACTAAGTTTTGTTCTTGAAAATATACACACTTGGAATAATTATTAATTCCAATGGGTTAAATCTGAAAAGAAACATCAGCTGTTAAAGTATGTATACATTTTTTGGGACACCCTGTATAAAAAATAATATGTAAAATAACTTTTTGTTCTTAAATATATATAAAAATACACTTTAAGTCTCACATGTCATCATAAATCTAAAGAAAGAACATCAGTATTATTGGGTCCAAGTTCATGCCTTCAGGCATAAAATATTGTTATTTCCATTTTAGGGTTAAAAACCTCAGATATCAAAGAGATTGAATTCATTCATTAAACACATATTCAAAGAACATAGACTAAGCACACCTTATTCCAGACATGCTGGTAAGAACTGCTGTAGAGAAGTCTAGTGATGGGAAACAAACATGTAAGTAAAATTTGATTTTATATATTAAGTGCTATACACTTGTATGTTCCTTTTGGAGTGTCTGCCCCCAACAATGACCCCATTTTTCTGAGAACTCTGCGCGCTCTCTCTCGCCTCAGTAGTGACCACTGGCAAATGTGTTTTGCAATTTAATCCAACACTCTGGCTCTAATTGATTGTATCTGGTATGGTCACTGGACTAAAGAGAGTCCAATTAAATTCTCTTTCCAGGGAATTTAAAACTGGCCTTGAGAAATAATCTCTTAGTCTGAGCTTGTCTCTCAGGTCAAAGGCAATTTTAGTAAATTATAGATTTCTATGAATTTCATTAAAATTTTTTAAATTATTCAGATAAAGTTGTTCAGAAGAACTTATCTTTTTAATATCTGTAGCACCTACAGAGGAAGCCTTTTTTACTCCTGCTATTGGTTATTTGTCCCTTATTGTTGTTGTTTTTTTTTAGATAGATCTTGCTGGAGGTTTGTTAATTATATTAGCTTTTCAATAAACCAATATTTGTTAATCCTCTCTAGTTTATACTTGTTTCTATTTCATTAAATTCTGTTCTTTCTTATTTCCTTTCTTCTGTTTTGTGTGTGTTTATTTTATGGTTCTTTTTTCTAGCATCTTGAAATGGATGCTTTGTTCATAAATTTTTAACCTATCTTCTCTAATACAAGCATTCAAGGCTATAAATTTATAAGTGCTGTTGGAATTGTATCCCATATGGTTTGAAACTCTTTTGCTACAGTTAAACTGAAAATGTTTCTGATTTTCATTATGACCTCTACTTTGACCCTTGGGCTACTGAGAAGGGTATTTCTTAATTTTTAAATACACAGGAAACTTTCTAGGTATCTTTTTGTTATTGATTTCTAGCTTTATTACACTGTGGTCAGAGAACACAGTTTCAATTCTTTGAAATTTGTAGAGCGTTGTCCAGGATATGGCCAATTTTGTGACTGTTCCATGTTTGCTTGGGATAAATGCATACTCTGCAAATCTTGAGCACAATATTCTATAAGTATACATTAAGCCAAATTTGTTAATTATGTTGTTCAAATTTTCTATATACTTAGAGCTTTGCTGCTTCTTTTGTTCTCTGTGTTCTGTTAGTTCCTGATAGAAATGTGTTATCTCCCAATATTATTGTGGATTTGTTTATATCTCCTTGGAATTCTTTTGCTTTTTACTTTCTATATTTTGAGGCTATACGAATATGTACATATAAATTTTAAAATGTTGTATATTCCTGGTAAATTAAATTATTATTGCAAAATGATTAACTAAAGTAATTCTTTTAGCGTTAAAGTTTACTCTGTCCAATACATACTTACAGTTTTCTTCCGATTCCTGTTAGCCTGATATGATTATTCTAGTCTTTAACTTTCTAACCTTTCTGTATCCTTATATTTTAGATATGTTTCTTAAATAATATTTTCTTGGATTTTAAAAAATAATCCAGTATGATAATCTTTATCTTTTAACTAGAGAACTTAATTCTTGTATATTTGAATTTTGTATTTATTATCTACTGTCCTATTTTGTGTTGTCTCATGTGTTTTGTTTCTTTTTGTTTACAATCCTGTTTTCTTTTGCATTAAACAATTTAAATTTTTTTTATTCCCTTTGTCTCTGTATCATTTGAAGGTTATATACTCTATGTATATTCATTTAATGATTATCCTACAGATTACAACATACATATTTACTTAAGTTATCAAATCTATATTTTTGCAACACCTTTACTATCTCCCTTATAATATAGTTCTTAGACTTTATCAGCTACCACCATCCTCCAACTGAAATGTCACTTAGAGTCAATATTTGTTTAGGTTTTCCACATATTATACTTTATTTTCTCTTCCTCCCTTCTTACACCTCAGACTTTCCATTTTAGATCATTTTTTAAAATGTAATGAACATCCTTTAAAATGTCCATTAGTGAAAATCTGGTAATGGCACACTTTTTCTGTTCTTTTTTGAAAATTGAAAATTTCTTGTTTCTTTCCATTCCACCCCTCACTATTGAAAAATATTTTGGATGGGTATAGAATTGTAGGTTAGACATTATTATTTCTCAGCACCTTAAAGACATCACTACAGTGTATTCTTTATAGTTACTTGTTCCCTGTATATATCTTTCATTTTGCCTTTTAAAATGTAAATATAGTTATTTACATTCTATTAATGTAAATTAATACTTATTTACATTCTATTAATGCTAACATCTGAAAATTTTGAGGATCCTTTGCTGCCATGGTTGCTGTTCTTTGTGTTTGTAGAACATTATTTCCTTGTGTGCTTAACAATGTTTAGTGTTTGCTGCATATTTTCTTTGGAAAATACATTTCTGGGAATTCTTTGAGGATTGTGATGAAAGTACATTCCTCTGGACAGAATTTGCTTTCCTTTGCCATGAACCCTTGAGCACTAGCAGTTTGGGTTCCTTTCATTAAAAAAAAGCTAATGGTTTGTGATCTTTTTGGAGTATCTGAGTGACATGGGCTGTAAATCCACATGAGGTAGTTTACTTGCCTGCTCTTGAAGTGACAGCATAGCTGTTTGGGGTGTTCCAGCCTACGGGACATTACCTACTAGGCTCCCTACTTTGGGAAGGTCTGGGCTTTATCTTCTATACATATCTGCGCATATGTTATGCATATGATAGCATGAATACTTAGACTCATGTTTATCAGGTTTAATAAATGACCTCAAGGCAGAAGCAACTTCCAAGCTCCCCTTGTATCTCTGGGTTGCCACCTTCACTTAGACTTAGTACTGATTAAATCTCTTTTCTCCTCTCTTTTTGCCTCTTAGATATTTTCAAAAGGTGCTTTCTATATTTTATCATTCAATCTAGTTCTCAATATTGGAAGAGTTAGTCCACATGCCAAGCCAGAAGTAATGCTAGAAAGAGAAGCCACACTTTTACCTTCGAATAGTAATTTAGCTGTTATTCCTTAAAGGTAATTTTCTTTAAAATTCTAGAGTGACAGTTTTCCTCTCAAATTTTCAGATATTAACATAATTCTAGAGTGACAGTTTTCCTCTCAAATTTTCAGATATTAACATACTATTTGTTTAATGTTCATTTCTTGGACTCTATTTTTGCCAATGTTTAGTATACAAACGTTTTAAGGTTCGTTATTCTACATTTTATGCCTGGTTGTTTTTAAAATTTTTATCTTTTTCTGTGAAATTATATCACAACACAGTTTTAGCTACATACCACAAATTTGGATATATCCTATTTTCACCATAATCCAGTTAACATGTTTTCTAAAATTCATTGAAATTTTTTTAACCTACGTAATATTTAGAAGATATTAATTTCAAAGCATTTGGTTTCAGTGATCTTTTGCTATTGATTTCTATCATACTTCCACTGTGGTAAGAAAACATACTTTGTTTTTCAATTTTTAAAATATGCTAACACTTGCTTCATTGCCGAGCATAAGATTAAATTTGGTACACAGTACATATGCATTTGAAAAGAATGTATTCTGCAGTTGTTGGCTCCAGTATTTTATAGATGTCCAAGTGTGTTAGCCTTGTTGTTCATACCTTCTCTATTCTTAACTAATTTTTGTCTGTTTCTTCTATCACTTATTGAATAATGTTGTAGGCAGTTTCTAAAAATGTTCCTAGTATTTATGCCCTTCTCTCCTCAGCTGTACACTGGATCTAGTAACTCAGCCGCTATGTGGTGAGCTGCCCTTTGGGGGGGTGGGGGGCAGAGAACTGAAAAAGGCTTCTGGTCAATGACCATAGAGGGACTGAGAAACTAAGTCCAATAGTCTGTGAGGAACTGGATCCTGCCAATGACCAGGCTGGAAGTAGATCTTCCCCTAGCAGAAACTTCAGATAAGATTGCCATATGAGAGACCTTAACTCAGAGGGCCCAACAAAGCCACACTTAGATTTATGATCTACTGAAACTGAGGTGATAAATGTTTATTAATACAGGTATCCAAATCTTGGGGCAATTTATTATGCAGCAATAGATAATTAATACAAGAGAGATTTCACTGTAGATTTGCCTGTTCTTTTAATTCTGTTTTTTATTTAAAAATTGATTTTATTGTGATAAAATACACATAACATAAATTTCCCATCTTAACCACTTTTAAATGTATAGTTCAGTAGAATAAAGTACATTTACATTGTTGTGCAACCAATCTCTAGAACTTTTTTCATCTTGAAAAACTGAAGTTCTTATACCCATTAAACAGTAGCTCCCAATTTCCTCCTGCCCCCAGCCCCTGGCAACCACCATTTTATTTTCTGTTTCTCTAGATTTGACTATTCTGAGTACCACATGTAAGTGGAATCACACAATATCTGTCTTCTTGTGAATGCATTATTTCACTTAGTATAATGTCTTCAAAGTTCATTTGTGTTGCAGCATGTGTCAGAGATTTCTTTTTCCATTGCACGTACATATCACACTTTGTTTATCCATTCATCTGTTGAAGTACTCTTGAGTTGCTTTCACCTTTTGACCATTGCGATTAATGATCCAATGAACATGTGTAAACAAATATCTCTTTGAGACATTGCTTTCATTTTTTTTAATTATATACCCAGAAGTGGAATTGCCAAAGTATATGGTAATTTGATCTTTAATCTCTTTTGAAGAGCTGTCATGCCATTTTCCATAGTAGTTGCACTATTTTACATTCCCACCAGCAGTGCAGAAGGATTCCAATTTCTCCACATCCTTGGCAATACTTCTTTGCTGTATTTTCTTTGATAATAGCAGTCAGTCCTAATGGGTGTGAGATTAATTCTGTTACTTTTTTGCTTTAAATATTTTGAAGTCATGTTAATATGTGCACAAACATTTAAATTTTCATGAAGGATTGATTGACTCCTTTATAATCATGAAATATCCACGTTTCTCTTTGATAATATTTCTTGCTTTAGCATGTATATTGTCTGATAGTAGTAATGCTACATTGGACTTCTTTTCATCGGTGTTTGCATGTATATATTTTAATTTTATTTTACTTTCAAACTTTCTTTGCATGTCTAATGTTTAGATAGAGATTTTAAAAAATCTAATATGATAATCTTAGTCTTCTATAATTAAATATTTTTTCCATTTACATTTAATGCAACTAATGATATATTTTAAATTTTAATCTACCATTTTCTCTTTCTTTTCAATTTGTCCATTTAGTTTATAATTTCTGGATTTTTCATATTATTACTATTTTTACAAGTCCTATTCAGTTCTTTTCAAATCTACTTTATCTCTTTTTATAGTGTTCTGTTCTTCTATTATATTTTTTCTTTAATTTTGTTATCTTGAGCATGTTTATCTTATAATTTCTTGAAGCTTATTATCTCAGTTTTTTAGGAAAGTATCAAATCTCCTTTGTTTTGTCATTGATTTTGCTCTATGGTAAGTAGGGTTTTTTGGTTTTTTTCCATCATGTGTTTTCTAACTTTGATGTTGAGCTTATCGTCAGCTTTTCCTTCTCTTTCCCTTAGAAAATCAATATGCACTGAGTTAAAAATATCTTTTTCCAAATGAAATATTCTTCAACAAGGACCCGCGCTAGCTTTATTATGCCAGGGCCAATTTACACATTGATTTATTTGCTTAGTATTTCTATACCACATGGGCAATTAGGGTATCACTTCTGTGTATTATGCAAGTTTGGGTTTTTTATGTTTAATAGAAAACTTTTTGCCTAACACTGGGGTCAAGGGAAGAGAAGATTCCCTGCCACTTTTCTAGGCCAGAATATAGAGCTTTTCTAATCTTCTGTCTGGGAATAACCATTTGGATTAGCTTTGTTCAGAGTTTTGGTACATGCTTCGTACTCTATTTGGACCCTACACCATGTCTCCTGTCCTTACATGTATATTAAAACTCTTCTCTCTTTCTAATTCTACATATATCCTACTTTAATGTCACCTTGGACTGTCCCAGCATTACTTCTGTGTTCATCATTCTGGTGATACACTGTTTTGTTGGAACCTAAAAAATTCTGATTCTTTTCATTAAGATTGGCCTCATTCATCTGTATTTGTATCCGGCAGACAGATAAAGAAATTCACATTTTTATTCACAATCATGCTAGAACTGTAAGTCCCATGCCAAAGGGATCCAAACGATGTCTAATATTCTTTATGGATTTGAAATTTTATTATTTTCAGTGTTAATACTGACTCTAATGCATGTGCATTCATAATAAAGTCCTTACCTGCTACTGATTCGTTAAATACCAGAGAATTTTATCATAAGAGTTTCCACCAGAGAGAACTTTATGATTGTATAATCATAAAGTGCTGGTCTCAATCAAATTTTTATACAAGCCTCTTAGTGAATTTATGACAGTGCCACCCAGTCTTCTGTTTATCTTCCTTTCCAAAAAGTAATCTCTATGTTGGCTATCATCGTCATTAACTCTGTTCACAATTATTTCACCTCTATTTTCTTTGGTGCATATGGTAAGACTGTCATTCTCTTCCCTCTTAAATTTAGTTATAGCAATATGACTTTCTTTGGCCAATGAAAGGTCCGTGGATGATACCACTTTGTGGTGAAGGCTTTAAGAGCTAATGCGTGCTTCTTCACATTTGCTTTCTCCTGCCCCATAGTCACTGACAGTATTGCAGATCATGCTGCTTCTTTAGCCTGCGTCCCAGAATGAGGAGTGTGCAGACTAGAGCTTCTGTCTGACTTAAAATTGACATGGAGTTTGAGTGAGAAACAAACCTTTGTTGTTTGAGATTTTAAGGTTGTTTGCTAGTGTAGCAAAACTTAACCTTTCCTGATTGACTTGAGAATAAATGGGCAGCTTCTTTTTCAATGTATTTCCCATATGTTAGCACAGCCCCGGCACAGTAAGTGTTTATGAATTGTTGAGTCAAATTTTAGAATCAAACTCTAATCCCTGTGGTGACAGTGCAAAGATGAGGACTGATTTTCTGTGAGATTTGGTCTTTAATCCTCCATATATTCCATGCATCTTTTCAGCTGGAGGGAGGGAAAGTTACATTTGACTTAGTCACAAATAGAAATAATTTTATTTGGTACAAAACCCATTAGGAAAATAAATACAAAAGACTTTTTTTTTTTTTTCCCCCAGTGGTAACCTGCTACTGCATTTCCTATAAACACTAGAGTCTATTGGCCTGTGAGAAATGGGGCAAGGTAGAAGAGGCAAGAGTTATTTGTTTTGTTTTTGTTTTTTAGCTCAAAAGAATTGGGACAAAAACAACTCTGATTGCAAAGTTGTGTACTTATTTTGGCATTCATTCAGTCTACCTCACTTCCTACTAATAATCTATCTTTTTTTAAAAACAGGTGTTTTATTCTCAGAGGCTATGAGGTCATTCTTGTTCTATGATGTAAGGTGATTGGATCTACCGAGAGAAAGCCATATTCTCTCAGTCAGATAAATATTTTATAGATTACTTTTCTCAAACAGGCAAAGTAGCCGTATTGTTTATTGTTCAAACTGAGAAACATTTGAGGATGAAAGAGGGCACCATTACCAGTTATACCAGTATAATCAGCATAAACTGATATTTGCCTGGGCAATCTATATGAACACATTGTGAACGCAATACTTATGAATGTGAATTTCACAACATATCATCAAGGCACAAAGTCCTTTGTTCTGAAAGGACCCAGCTAATTGAGGGACCAAAAAGCCAAGGGAAAGACATTTCATCCCCAATTAGGCATTTCAAAGGGTGGCATCATTTCTCCAATAGCTGATTATCACTAACCTTTCTTTAGATGTACCCCAAGTGAGGTACTTTTATACAAATGCATGAACTATTTGCCTGGCCTGGAAGGCCTGTTCCTTCCCAGCAACCCCCCACCCCAAGACCAGATTAAATGTTTTTTACTCTGGAAAGGCATCTCTGACATCCCTCGATAGAGCCAGTCTGGCAGCTGTGTTTCCCCAGCACAGTGTAGACACGTCTATGGTAGACTCGGCATATTATATTAGAATTCTCTGTTTATGTCTGCTTTCCCTTGTGGGCTGCTCAAGGGCAAAAAACCACATCTTATTTTCTATTGTCTTTCTAAGAAAAACTTTTTTTTTGCCCAAAAGTAACTGTTCAGTAACTGTTCAGTTATTGAAAGAATAAACCCAGAGAAATACTTATTTAGAAAAAGATTACATTTACAAGGTGTAATCTTTCCCAGCTTGAACATGAGATAAAAGTAAAAAGAATGAACTGGTCTCCCAGCTGTTTCATAAGGGAAGAAATATAGAGTGGGAGCAAGGGAAAAAACAAAACACACTTTCTTCATTTTAATTACATTTGGCTGTGGTGCCATTTCTGGATGGAACTCACAAAACTGTAACTGCTAGAAACTGTGTGTTTATTACTTAAGGGAAAACAAGGTAATGTAGTAATCTTTAAGGGTTTTTAAAAAGACTTTTGTGGTACAGCTTCTAGGAATGAAACTCGATGTACATCATATCCCCCAAATGGTAATTACAGAAATTAGAGATGCGGAGAACTCATCTGGTCTACCCTCCCAGCATGGCAGGCATTTTTATGTGACTCCTGTCATTTCCCAGAAGTGGGCAGAGCTCTTAGCAGAGCAGAACAAACTGCTTTGGAAATATAAGGCAGATGCTTGGCTCCTAAGGCGAGATGGCCTTGGTGAGGGATTGGGAATTGACACATGTTAAATTAAAAGCAGAATTCTCCAAACCAGGAGTTAAGGCGGAAGCCTAAGGCATGGAAAAGGCATATATATTTATGTAAAGGGGAGAGCTCTCTCTCCTGGGTAGGATGTACAATTGCCTTCTTAAGTTGTTTTGCAGGATCTGTGGAGCTGCCCTCCCTGAGGCATGTGGCAGGACAGGGCGGCCGTTCTCAGAGTCAGAAGTAATACTGTCCATGAAAAACGGCATGGGGCACAGAGACTCATGAGGTTACTTTGGGTTCTAATTCTGGGCTGACACTCTGAGTAGGTTAGAAACATCAAACATCTGCATTTCTCCCCAGGGCTAGAGTTTTCACAACACTAGGTTGCAGGGAGGGGTCCCACTGACCTGGGAGGGGGCAGCAGGAGAGGGAGCAGAAAGAACAACATACATCTCTCCCTGCACAGTTTGCCTCAGCCCCCCCCCCCCATTCTTTCAGCAAGTGTATCATGAACCTCCACTAGGCTCGGGGCACTGTGCTAAGCAGTGCAGAACTAATGACCAAAATAGCAGCCTTGGCTCTCAGGATGGCTCAGTCCAGTGGGAAGGCAGCCACATAAACAGATCATCACTGACTGCGATAGGTGTGCTATTCAAAATATGTATAGGAGGCCATGGGAACGTGGGAGAGGAAGTTGCTCGTTCTGCGGGGTTACAGTTACAGAGGAACTGGAATCTGGGGAAGGCTTCGCATATGGTTCCCCATTATAAAGCCCAGCCTCCTTGGCAAGGCATTCTGGGGTCTCCATTATGTGGGTCTTTGTCAGATCGGATAAACCACATCTATTTCTCACAGTTCTGGAGCCTGGAAAGCCCAGGGCCCTGGCACCAGCAGGCTGGGCGTTTGGCAAGGTCTTGCTGGGTCACCCGCTGCTGTCTTTTCCCTGCGTCCTCACGCACACAAGGGGCAAAGGGCACCACTGTGGTCTCTTTCAAAAGTGCACTAGTCCATGCATGAGGGCTCTGCTCTCATGACCTAATCACCTCCCAAAGGCCCCACCTCCTAAAACCATAATTTTTGACATTAAGTTTTCAACATGTAAATCCTGAGGAAATATATGCATTCAATCTATAGAAATGTGTCTCTGCTAGTGCAGTCTCACCACCCATCAAGCTCGACACGTGCTCTCTGCTCCATCTCCTGTGCGTTATTCTTAGCTTTGCCTCTTTGCTCCCCAGCTGGAATGCTCCACTTCTCTCCCCTACTCTGACTCCCCTCTGTCAAAGACCAGCATAAGTCATACCTCCTCATGTCTTCCCTGATTATTTCAGCCCACAGTGGTCTCCCCATTCTGGACACACTGTTTGGAATTCTACTTTGATACTTGATTTTGTCTGACAATGTGATATCTCTTATATTGTCATTTAACTCTTTTATTGATTTAATGCCATCCTTTCTTCCTCAACTAAAATGAAAGGCATTAAATGGTGGGCTTCATTATCTAATATTTCATATAGACTGTAGGAAAGTGTAGGACACAATACTCAATAAATACTTGTTGAATGAGTGAATGGAAAATATAGGCATTTTCTCCCTTCAGGATGAAATTGTCTTGTTCCTTAGTGTCAGATTCAATATCAGGAGCCTTCCTTTCCTGTGGCTACTAGGTGGGTACTGGCATTCCCCCCGCCAATTGCCATCCATCCATTCATCCACCCACCAAGTACTTGAGAGATGACTATGAAACACTACTTAGTGCCAGAAAAACGAAAATGACTGACAATCTAAACAGGAAGGCCAGCACGTAAAGGGGTAAGCGGAACCCAGCGTTATGAGCTTATATCTGTGAGACTGGGGCACAGAGGACTGACAGATCTATCATAGGGGGAAGTCATGAGTTCATGAGGCAGGGGCTGGAGACGCTTGAGCGCCTCAGGTGTCCATCAGGGAGTGTGGTTAGAATGGGGACTTTTAGGGGCAAGAAGCTGTGTGAGCAAAAGAGTAGCCGTGGAGGCTAAGGCAGCGCAGTGCAGCCACACAACCCGCAGTTTTTGAACAGGGTTTCAGGAGCCCTGAACACCAGCTGGCCGTTTTAGTTTGTCATGCTTTGGCCCAAGACGGCCCCTTTGTGCATTCCTGACCCGATTCCATTGTGACCTTGCATATTTGAACATGTCTTTATTCGACCCTCGCAGATGATTTGATTGATACTTTGGCAGGAGATAAGAGTCCTTGGCTGGAAGTAATATTCTCTCAGAATACTGAAGGAATTTCCCAATTATTTCTAGCTTTTAGTGAGGCTGGACTTAGACGCCATTTCTGACTCTTGATATTTTATATGTGATCTTTTTCTCACTAATTGGCCCCAGACGTTTTTAGGATCCTCTCTGTTTGCTGGTATCAATGAAAATGTACCTTGATATATTTTATTGTTGTTAGTTGACTTCAACTATATTAAATAAAATGTTTAATTTTTAAAGTCCTTAATGGGTCCTTTAGAAATGGAGATTCATGTTCTTCTTTTATTTCTTTAAAATTGCCGTCTCTAGGTATTCTCCCTTCTTTCTTTCTGGAATTTCTATTGGGCAGAAGTCTGATCTTCTGAACCACTTCCCTAATGTTATGTCTTCTCTCCTATTACTCGTGTTATTACCTATCTCTTTGATCATTTGTTCTACTCTCTGAGGTTTCTTTAACTTTGTATTCTAGTTATTTTACTAAATGTTTTCTTTCTTTTATCATATGTTGATTTTATATTTGTTATTTCTTGTTTTGAATATTTTTAATAGCATCCCATTATTGTTTCATTGATGCAAAATGTCCTCTTATTTCTCTGAGAATAATAGTTATAATTTTCTTGAAGACCCTTTCTTTCCTCCAAGTATCTTTTATTTTTTCTATTTGTCTTTCTGGTCTCTCTCCCATTTTAAGAGGTTTTCCTTAAACATCAGCCACCCCTGGCTGTCTGTTCATGGCTAAGAATGTGTCACTAGGAAGCTGAATGGACCATCTGTGTGCATGGATAGGACTGGGTAATGGGTGGGGAGCATTATAAGGCGATCCATTAGGTGAATTGTTTGCAACCATCAATGGGCATTTTCCCTTAAGCTAAGATGTCAGCAATCTGAAAACCCAGCAGGAGAAGGGAGTGGGGGCCTCACCAATTACTACTAGGCTGTTAGTTAATTGTTCTTATTTCAGCATCATGTTCCACTCTTTTCTGTGCCTGATGTGTTTACCTATAGAGCTTCTCAGGTTCGTCTTCTCCAGTAAATCTCTCAACTCCTCTGAGTTTGGGGCAGAGAAGGCACCTGAGTGCTTCCTGCTTTTTATACAGACTGATCCCTCCCTACCCCAATGTCTTCTGAGGCCTCTGTGCTCCTAATTCCTGAGCCTTTTCAGATTTTTGCAGCTCAATTAGTTTTCCCTCTACAAACTTTCTCCATTATGCTGTCAGTTACTGTTTACATATTACTCTGCATCTCCCCAAATTTTTGGAAGCATTATCATTTACTATCATGTCCTTACTCCCATTTTCTTCATAACTTTTGGGCCTTCTTTTTTATTTTCTTACTACCACTTTGGAGATTTTGCTGGATAGAGTTGAGAAAGCCCTCTATGTTTAATCTGCTATATTTAACTGACAGCCCTTTTTCTTTATAGGACCTTAGATTTATAGGACTGGCTGTCTTGGGGGGCTCCCCTCACTCTCATCTTCCATCCCATACCCAGTGCTATGGTTCCAGGTTGCCAGATTTAGCAAATAAAAATGCAGGATACCCCATGAAATATGAACTTTAGATAAACAAATATTATATAAAATATAATTAAACTAAAAAAGTATTCATTGTTTTTCTGAAATTCAAATTTATCTGCTCACCCTATATTTTGCTCGGCAAACCTGCTGGAATAGAAACTTCTCACCCTAGCTTTGGCTCTGTCGAACCCAATCTTAATGTCTAAGAAATTAATAGGAAGGAAATATCCCTTCCTTGCTCTCCTACCTCCACGACAGGGTAGTGCTAGAACTTACCTGGTGTTCAGGGCCTTCTATACCCTGTGGAAACAAGATGGGTAAAATTTCTGCTCTTTGCATTTTGCTTATGCTAAGCTAAAGAGTTTGAATTTTTATTTCTTAGAGCATTAGAGAAATGGCAAATATTTGTTCCAGTGAAGTGATATCAGATTTGGATTTTAAAAAAAATTATAGAGGGTGACACGCCTGGGACTAGGGAGAGCTTTAGATGACTTGTCATGAGTAATTCAAACAAGAAAATATGGCATCTCGAACCAGGGCAGGATGCGTGAGAATGGAGAAGAGCCAATGCAAGGAATATTACAGAAGTAGGAACTCCTGGCCTGGGAAAGCGAAAGCTGTGGGGAGGGGAAAAGAGGTGTTGAAGATGTCTGCTGAGTTTTGGGCTTAGGAAAATGATGGTGAGTAGAGCCTTTCATCAAGAAAAGGAATTCAGGAGAACCATTTTGGGGAGGAGACTGTTTTTCTCTCTAAAATGGTTCTCATTTACACGTGGGAGGGGGATGTTCTTCTGGGAATCGTGAATATGCTTGGCCTTATTTCAAACTCCAGCAAAAAGAAACCGCGAGGATGTATCCAGCTTACTGAAGTCGTTTGCAAACAGTTGCTCCTGCGCCAGCAGCAGCTCATCTGATGGAGGGAGGCCTCCGTTTCCCAATGCAAGCAAGGGGGGGCCTTCCCACGTGATCTAGCCCTGCCCTTTCTACCAGGGGTGACAGCTGGTGGCAATTGTCGGCTCAGCAATATGGAAGTAGGCTGTCCTCATTTAGCTTCAGCCCACGGTGACAAAGAAGAATGGCAGGGGCTGGTCTGTGCTGGAGCTGAGCTGAAATAACCCATCCTGGACTGAGACCTGATCGAATCAGAGAGGACCGACTCCCTTCAGGGACCATTTTCTTATCACTTCAGAGGCTTGTCCTTTACTTTCTCTCTTAACTTTCAGATCACGTCATCTGCATCCAGTTCTCTTCCTGCACTAAATCATACCCTTGCAATAATTATGTCAGGGATAGTTTGTCAGCTGCGATCAGCACGTGTCACTTCCCGAGGTGTTGAAAAAATATGGACTCCTCTGTTGTTGATTTTTTTGGTTCACACCAGATCTCTTTATTGAATTGAACTGGTGAAAGTTTAACATTAACTTCAATGCCAGGTTTTTTGCTCTTTTAATAGTCAAGGCAATGAAGACAACTGCTATCTCTGTTAAGCTAATGAGGCAGGACAAGGGACAGAAGGAGGCAGGTGAGGCCAGTCCTTCATCCCTTGCATCTCTGTTGCCCAGGCAACTCCTCCCCAACTGCAACGGCATATTTGGCTTTTTAGTGTTGCTTCCCGGGTCCTGTGTCGGCAGACCAACTGGCCTCCCCCTCTGTTTGCTCAGAGTGTAGGGTGAACTTGATCAGTCATCATGACAACTCCACCCAGGGCTCCTATATCGTTTTCTATTGCCATCGATTTAATTTCCTTTTGAAAATTTGTACCGAATTGAAAGCGCAATTTTGCATGTGAAATGACTGGCACAAAGTACCAAGTTTCTACAGTGCCTAGGAAAAGGAAGGTGGATGTTAAAGGAAACATTTTTAAAAATGGAAGCAGGGTGCAGGGGGAGGGCAGAGCTGAAACTCAGATCCCCAGCTAATAAAGCTAGTGAGTCCCTAAGAGAAGAAGGAAAGGGTTTGCAAACTTGCAGCTCTACAAATTCAAACCAGTATTACTGTGCCTGCGTTGGCCTTATTAGATAAATTGTTAAACTTAAGTCTAAGGTCAGAGAAATAATAAAAATCAACGGGGTAGAATTTTTAAACAGGGAAACTAGAATTCAGTGGAAGGAGAGTAGGGAACACAGCACCTCAGCTTATGGGAAGAAACGTTTGTCAGCCAGTGCGAGCTTGTTGTTGGGTTGTCTCTTAACTGGCCCACCTTTCAGGAGGTAATCATGGAGTATGATGAATTGTATTTAGTGTTCAAATTCTCTCGTAATGCACACATGCATGTATATGTGCGCACACACACACACGCACACACTCACACACACACACTCATACACTCACACACAGACACTCCAGCACGCCCTGAAGCTGGTCCACTGGTTTTTAAGAAGTGCTGTTACACAGTGGTTAAGAATCTGGGCTCTAGAGCAAAAAGGCTGAGAGTCACGTCCCGGATCTGTAAGCTGCTAAAGGATTTGGGGGAAATTGTCTCTGAGCCTCAGTGCTCTCCTCTGAAAACTGCGGCCGATTAAAAGAGCAAGGCCACGAGGCACTCAGGCTGCTGCGGGGAGCACGTCACCAACCGCATGGTTATTATTTTGGGAGACTGGCCTACAAAGATCGCGTCCCTTGCATGGCTCCGGTTCTCGGGCTAGAGCACAACACTCCCCACCCAGCTCCCTTGTGTCCCCCGGGCAGTGCTCCCGAGCTCTTTGCCTCCCCGCTTCCTGCTGCGGGCGGGCAGCAAGCCCCTTGCTCTGCGCGTGCAGAGGAGGCTGGGTTGTTTGCCAGGCGGCGAGGAGGGTGCCCCTTGAGGCCGTCAGAGACGCTAATGAGATCTCTGTTTAACCACGGCTGTGAGCCCGCCTGGCAGTCTGGGGAGAGATGAAACACCTTGCACGACAATTAGCTTTTCACAGCCATTAGCAATTTGTAGTCATTAGCAGCCCAGGCACACTGCGGATAATACTCGGGAAGCAAACACGGCTGCGAGTTGGAGCAGGGCTTCCGAGCAGCGTCAGCCCCCAGTGCGTCGGGGGTGTCAGGGCCTGAGAACCCCTGTTCCCCGCAGCAAATGGGATACGACCCAAAGTGCCTCGTTCCTTCCCATCATATCTTTGAAAAGGCCTGCATCGAGCCCATTATTTGTTTCAGCGAAATGTAAATCTTTCAGAAGGAAAGTCCAGAAGATGGATTGTATAATAAAGCAATTCTGAACTCCTTCACAGACCAAGAAACCTAGGCTGGGCTGCAAGGAGTGCTATGAATAATTGAAATGCGAATTGAATGAAAGCCCAGTGCAGCGCAATGATTTAGACGCAGAGCTGTTCACAGCAGCACTGCTAAATCCTGGAACCATCTATATCTTTAACAGCAGGAATTGGTTAAATTGTTGTGTTACACTCCTTTAAAAATAATATCCTGGAATTTACAGGTAGATGACATTGAAAAGGTTGCAGAACAGTAGTAACACGACTTTTTTTTTTTTTAAATGATATTCAAAAATATTAGCAGTGCTTGTCCTTGGGTGCTGAGAATGGAAATGGATAGCTTTAAATTTTCATTTTTTTGCTTTCCTGTTTTGTATTATTTTTCTAAAATAACTATGTAGATATGTATAATCCCTTTGAATTAGAGAGAAAGTAAAAGAGAAAAAGAAAGCAGAGTGAGAAAATAGACCCTGAAGAGCTAAGTGGATTTAACATAAATGCATAATTTTGCAGTAAATATTTTATTAAATATAACATACATACAAAAAAAAAGACACAGATAATAAGTATACAGTTCGATGCCTTCCCACACATTGTATAAACCCATGTGCAGAATGAGTTTTAAATACGTGATGGTTCTGCTTGTGGTTCCCCAACCACAACTCTAGCTGGTGATCAGTTACAGTAGGAGATCAGCTAAGAGGGGTCAGTGATCCAAGCTGGCCAATTAGAAGCCCATGATGGTAACTCTGGAGGAAAGGTGGTAAGTCCCCATTTATAGGTGCAATAACTGAGTCTCAGGGAGTAAGAGTTACCTGAATCCCACAGCTACTAACTGGAGAAGGTGAGATTCATTCCCAGGCAGTCAGGCTCTGAAATCAGCATCTCACCAAGAAGAGAGAGAGGAGCTGGAGAAGGTCCTGCAGAAGGTCAGAGTATCCCTAAGGGCTTGATGATTGGACATTGAGAGAGGGAAAAAGATATGTAAGGGAGGGCAGGAAGGCTAGTATGTTAGGACAGAGGGATGGAAACGGCAGTTCCTGGAAATTTCTACAAAAGGGAGACCAATGGGGAATTTGATATCTGTAAGTTTGGTGCCTTTGTGTTCCTCTAGTCCATATGGAACTGAAAGGTGCCCTTGAAGCTGATGGACCAGAGCTACTGAGCGTAAGAGCTTCTGGCCTTGTTCAGAAGTCACAGTCAGCTAAGAAAGAGAATGGGATCTGATTTGTATTCTCTTTATATTTGCTGGTTCATAGGGAGGCAAGCATAATCCCCTCCACCTAACCTCCAAAGTCTTCACCCGATTATCAACTTGCTTTCCCTTGAAATAACTCTTCTGGGTGAACCATGAAGAGGGTGCATGCTGGGCAAGGGGTGCCTCTGGATAATATGGAGTAAATGTTGAGGACAGTGGGTGATGATAGCAAAAAGTCATCTTTCAAACTCCCTGGGGAGGACTAAGCTCGAAAATTTTCATGGACAGCATTTTGTCAAAGACATACGCCTAGGAATTCGGTTTTCCTAATTAACTCGGTGGTAGCACTGAAGGTGGTATTCATACTCAGTGATGTGTGAGGAGGGGTGGATATGGTACCTTGTAAATACCTCTATTTAGGTTGTAACATCCTATTTTGACACTGTAAGCTTTTCAAGGATAGGGGCTGTGTGGTGGTTCATCTGTACACCTCCAATGCATCACAAAGTACCTGGTAGCTAAGAGATGCTAAATACGTGTTTACTAAATGGATAAAACACATATCCTAGATTTCCTAGGGCAATACCAATGTAAACATTCCATTGATTACATATGCCGATTTATGTTCAGAAATGCTGATCACTAGAAAGTCAGGTCTAAATGTGACTGATGGGAATTGCAGAGAAATCTTCAGAGATATTTCTTAGCAGTAGCCACAATGCCAGTCATTTTTTATAATCCTTCTTCAGTCATTCTTTGGCTCCAGTAAAAGTAGGATCAGACAGAAATGACAAAGTTCCTGGCAGTGAGGGAAGCAAGAATTTTATAGGACCTAAAATTGGATCCTGAGCTTCATGTTTCACTAACTTCAGAGGTTTGTATCTGTTAAACACCCTTTTCAACAGGCATTTATTAAAGTTTTACTAAGTACCAAGATTATATTCAATGCTAAGAATCCAAAAATCAATAAGACAGAATCCACAGACATGAAATAGATAAATTACAACACAAGTTGAATAGTGTTTGTGTCACATAAGATGTCTTTGGTTGCAAGTAACAACAAGAACAAAAATATGGCTGAAACAATAGAAATTTTTAATTATCTCACAAATCCTGCAAGTTTAGAAGGAAATGATTCCAGATTGGTTCACCAGCACAATGATATTATTTTTTAAATGCCAAGTTCTATCTCGTTGCTGTTTTATCCTTTGCTCTTTGGTTTGTTGCCTCATGGTCACAAAATGGTTGCTGTAGCTCCAAGTACCATGTTCTCAGGCAACTGCAGATAAGTCAGGCAGAAAGGAACTTGCTGCCTTGATAACAGTGTCAACGTAAGAATGCCCAAACCTGTAGAGAACTTAAAAAAATGTGCTTGAGCCAAACAGAGGGTACATGTGGAAGCAAAATCTCAATAGACGGAGAAAAATTCTTCCTAGAATGACAGTTTGCAGTTTCTTTTATGCATTTTTGTATTAAGAAAGGTATATAGGAAAGCTTAAATAAAGGTGGGAGAAAGCAAGGTGGGGATTGGATTACAGGATAGTTAACAAGATTACATGCTCCCTTCAGGAGGTCTGGAAAAGAGAATTATTCTGGCATTTTAAAGGCGAGTTAACCTAGATGCACAAGAACACTGGGCAGGGCATGCTTAAGGCAAAGATAAGCCTTTTACTAAAGAAGTTACATTTATGCCTGCGGTGTGACTATCCACCACCACCTGCCCACGTAGGAGTTTATGATCAGACCACCTTGTGAGGTTACTTTCCATTAGAGCCTATTAGAAGTCCTTTGTACCCCTATTTTAATCACAACAGGAAACCAAAATCTTCTGAAAAGAGCCCATCAACAGATTGCTCGTTTGTTGTCATTGGTCAGAATTGGGTCATGTGCCTACTCGCAAGTGAATCCTGTGGGAAGGGGGGCGGGATTGCCACACTTGGCATAAGCCAATTATGCTTCATTCTCTTGGGGTGGATGAAGAGTCATCTTCCTGGAGCATGTTGCCACCCCCTAGAAATGGGGATCCTATAACCTAACGAGGAAGGTGTGAGAAGAAGGTAACCAACCGTGCTTGCCGCTGGATTAGGCATGGAGCAGTGCCAGTCAGTGTACCTGTTTTAATTTGATAACTTGCCTTCAGCTCCAAATCCCTTCCTAGCATGAGACCAACAGCCCAGTTCTACTAGAAAATTCTGGCCTGTCACTGACACCCCCTGGCCTTGACCGCCCCAGCGCAGGGAATAAAATAAGCTGCCAGACTCAGCTTTGGATCTACCCTCGAGTTCTCATAACCTTAAGTTTTCACAATTCCAACCAGTTTTAAAAACTGCAGCTCGCTGATGCGAGTGGGAGTTAGGAATGCCGGAGGAAGGGTGAGGGTCAGGTCAACAGAGGAGGCTTGCGGTGGATCTCCTGCCTCAAACGCAGGGCTCTTGGCAGGACCCTGAACCCCAGCCGCTTCTCCTGGATGAGAGAGAGGCCGGGAGGGTCCAGCCATGGGGGTACCTGAGTGTGGTTTGAAAGGAAGACAAGTATATTTTCATCCCTGAAGAGCCTAGGTTCTGCTTCCAGGATGCATGTAAGAGAGAAAAAAGAGTGGTGTGGGCCTAGGGAAGAACCTTAAGAAAGTAAATAGAAGAGAGCTCTGGAGGGTGTGACTTTGGTGAGCACATGGACAGTCACTGGTGTGACAGGGCCGCAATCGACACACTACTATATCGAATACAGTGGGACAGGCTACGATGTGATATGATGCGCAGTAGGATGTAAAATAACTTAATGGAATACAATAGAATGCAGCCATACACCAGGATAATTATTAAAATGTACTGGGCACTCACTTAATAGACAAGATACAAGATACTTCCCTGCTTGATGACTTGTCATGTTCACAGAGGTTGGTAACTCACCCAAAGCCACTTGGTTAGGTGGTAGCCTCAGGACTCCAGGGCCCAGGCTGTCTGCCACCAAAGCACCCACCCCGGTCCATCGCTTCCAGTTTGCCTTCTCCCTACCAGGGTGTTAAAGAATATTGTGGCGCCTGGCCGGGCGTGGCTCAGCGGTTGAGCGTCGACCTAGGATCCAGGCGATCGGGGTTCGATTCCCGGTCAGGGCACATGCCCTGGTTGAGGGCTCGATCAATGACTTTCTCATCATTGATGTTTCTCTCTCTCTCTCTCTCCCTCTCCTTTCCTCTCTCTGAAATCAATAAAGATATACTAAAAAAAAAGAAGAAAAAGAATATTGTGGCGACAGGACCAGGTGGTGGCAACAGACAAGAAGACACTGGAAGAGTTTAAGTGAAAAATCCGTCAATTGGGCTCTGGAATGAGAACAAATGTTCAACTGGCTAAAACAAAAATTTTTAAAAAATGAAAGAAATAACACCAAAAAGTTATTTTAATCCTGCCCAATGTTCAGAGAACAAAATAGTTAATTTAAAGGTTTCTGGTTCTATAAAGTGCAGGAGAGTAAAGAACAGAAGAGGAAGCGCTCTGTTTGTAGCAATTACGTAGACGGAACCTCGGCTCCAGTGTGGAATTCATGTAAATTTATGCACGCATCATCGAGGTTCTGCAATTCCCTTGCCCATTTCCACAATTATTCTCTATCTAGATAGTTCATTCATTTACTCATTAACTCAAATGCTCACTTTATTCTTTCATTCATTCATTTACCTGGACATTTGTCATATACTTAGTCAGTCTCTTCTGTGTGCTGGGTACCAAGGGGGATAATGGAGGCTTAAGAATTAAAAAAACACACGCTGTCTGCTGCCTTAAATGAGATGGAGTTTCATATAGTTACAAGATGTAACTTTCCTGGGATCCACTCTTAGCTCTCGGTTATTTGTGAATGGTGCCTGCTGGGGACAGGCCTCCTTTAGTCCTCTGGTGTGACGCTCCCGTAACGTGGGGAGTTGCCCTGCTATGGGGAGTGGCCTGTCCCTGATTTAGGACTGAGAGTGGAGGTCAGAAGATAAGACACTAAAGAACAGAGCACATGTGATGTCCTCTGTCTGTCTAATGGGAGCAAATCCTGGCTCAGGGATGCTCTGTGAGGTTCTGAGACGCCTGTAGGATTTTGAACACATCAAAGCTTCCAGGAACTGATCAACCCATCTTGGTCTCCTTAAGATTTCCCTCCCGCCTGCGGAGGGGCACTAGGCTACCTAGGCGGGTGCCTCTGTGGGATGCACCTACAAGTACCTCTGGCTTCTGCAGTGCAGGGGGCAGCTGGCATTCCCAGCCCAGTCCTGGGGGAGCTGCAGCAGCCACCCTATAAAAAGACACTTAGCTCTCCGTGGGAGCTAGTCCGTCCTCCCGGCAGAGAGCAGCCCGGGGAGAGGAGACACATCCCCATGCACTGCAGCCTGGGCTGCATGCCCCCGGACCGTAATCACAAGGACTTATGAATGGAGAGAAGGGAACAGTCAGTCCCAGGGTGCATATTAGGGATCCTAAGTCCTATTTGATCTTACAAACTTGGCAGCCCCTAAGACCTGGAAACGCTAATGCCCTGAGGCCATGCAGTGTAGTGGAAAGAGAGCTGGCATCAGAAATTCTGGTTTGTCTTGGCCCTGCCCTTGCTAGCTACGTGACCAGGAGCAGGTCTCCTCACCCAGCTGCATGTGGGTTTTCTTGTGTGTCCAATGAGAAGCATGAGATCTTTCCTGATGACCTCACAGGGCTGGTCTTCACTGGTTACTTTTCTTGCACACAGTGTACTAACCCAGGGATTGCCTTAGTCATGACCTGCTGACAATACAAGGGCAGGATAAAGATAAAATTAATATTAATTTTTGTGGCAAATACAGGGTGGGGCAAAAGTAGGTTTGCAGGTGTTCATATGGAAAATAATAATAATAATACAAGAATACACTGTGTTTTGCGTACTCACAACTGTAAGCCTACTTTTGCCCACCCTATCATGTTGATAGTTACTGCTACCAGTTGTTGAGCTTTTATTATGTACCAGACACTGTGCTCAGGACCGTAGAAACATTATTTCATTGCCCAAGGTCACATGGCCAGTAAATCTCAGGGCAGGACTCAACCCAGACAAGCCAAGATCTTAACCCTGTGCCAGCTGCATCCCTCATGACCAAACAGCCAGTTTATCAAGTCCCGGCTTGTAGAGCATGAGTGAGATACGCCTCCTTGTCTGCTCACATTAATAAACAAATAAATGAAATCAATTCATCAAACCCTTTAAAACAGCCAGATCCAACAACTTTGGAATATCATTTAAAAAAACATTTAAGGAGCAGAGTTAAATAAATGTATAGGGAAAAAGTGATCCTATTTTTACTCATATTTAATCAACCTTGTGCACTGCCTAGGTAAAACTTTCCCCTTAGGCTTGTTCAGAATGGGCATCCATCCCCCACACCATGCCCTCTCATCCATTCCTAAAGAAATATTTTTCCAGCACCTGCTCTCTGCCAGGCACCTGAGACGTGCTTAGTGAGGGAAACTGATAGGCATACAATTAGAGCACGGAAGCCCTTTGAGGGATTGTGGACAGGGTACTAAGGACACACAGAAAATAGGGAGTGAATGAAGTCTGAGAGCATCAGGGAAGCCTTCCCAGAAAAGGTGGCAGCTAAGTAGAGTGAGAGACAGACTGTTGGAAGGGCCAGGGCAAGGGCGAGGAGGGGAGGGGAGAGGGGGCCAGGACACCTCAGGAAGTGGGAGTATTCTATGCAATGGCTAAGAGGCAAGACCCCTCAGGGAGCCCAAAGTTCAGAACAGCTGGTGGATAGAGTCCAAAGACTGGGGAGGCAAGAGCTAGAAAGAAGGCTATATCATGCAGGGCCGTCCATACCACACAAAGGAGTTTGGACCTTATTGTAATCACATTGGGAATTAATTGAAGGCCTTTAATTTGTCTGGTGAAGGTGGTCATAATTCCATTTGGGCATTATAAAGATGATTCTGAACACAGCTGGGAGAATGGACTCCTTAGGGGCAGGAGAGGAGGGCAGCTAATGGAAGATGGAGCTAGTTAGAGAGTTTCTGGAGTAATCCAGCCGAAAGATGGTAACTCAACCTGGGGTACTGGCAGTGGGAATGGAGAGAAGCAGATGCTCCAAAGAATGTTTAGTGAGGTGATGTGATTTAGTGATGGAAGAAAGGTGGGGTGGGCAAAAGCATGATGTCAGGGATGCTGTGTCTGTGCCAGTCCCCTCAGTCCCTGAGAATAAGGGCTGATCTGTTTTGTTCCAGGTTCTTCCCAGTTGAGATGGAATGGTTTTGTGTCCCCAAATTTCTGAATCCATTATCCCATGCTTCTTGATGACCTTCATCTCTTCTTTTGCCCCATATTTTCTTTCATCATTCAGCATACTAACTAGGGCAAAGCAAACTGCCGTGCCAAATCCAGAACCTCAGTGGTTTATCAAAATAGTTTATTTCTGCTCATGTGAGAGTCTTCCCGGGTAAGCCTGCAGCTTCCCTCCACATGCAGGTTAAGAAACAGGCCCCCTCCAGCTGTATGGCCTTGCTGTTCCCTAGGGCCCCACTGTTCTCAGTGTTCAGCTAGTAGAAGGGGTAAGAGAGCGGAGAAAGTGAGCGGTAGAGGGGGCCGAGTTTATGGTGACAGAAGGACATTTGACTTTGGTTGGTGGACACATAATACAATATACAGATGGTGTATCATAGAATTATACACTTGCAACCTATATAATTTTATTAATGTCACCACAATAAATTTAGTTAAAAATAAAAAATTATAAAAAACACACAACATTTTGTGAGCAGATTAGTGAGGACTTGTTACCTGGCCACACCTGCTTGCATGCACATACCCACATGAGTGGGCAGGGCATAATGTTTTGCTCTATAGCTAGGCACCTCTGGCACACCCAGTAGGCTGAGGCATTAGCTCATTTTCTCCTTATTTTTATTTAGCTGTTTCTCCTACTATTTGGCAGCTCCAGGTCATGGGAATGATACAAACATTTCACTCCTCTAGTTGAGACACGGAAGGAGAATGACATGCATCTAAATCACAAATATAGTTCCTAAGCTGTCCGTCACAGGTACACCCAGGGCCACCGTTTGCTGCCATTGAGCAAAGGGTGCCCGAGATATGAGAGACCGGGGTTCAAGTTCTGGCTCTATCGATAACTTAATCACTTCACCTCTTGGACCCCAATTTTCCCATGAGTAAAGTGAATGGACTGGGCTACACCATTGTTTCTCTAAGTGTGTTTTATAGAACATTAGTTTCATGAAAAACTCCTCGCCAAATCAGTTTGGGAAATACTGTGAACTTTAAGGATAGTCAAGGCTCACAGGCATACTGAAGGCTCTGAGAAATCTTATATATTAAGGAACCTTGTTTGGCTTTCTTTAAATTGACAGTTCCTAATAGTGAGAAGTATAATTTATTGATGGTAGCCATTCTATCACATTGTGAGGTGATATCTCATTGTGGTTTTAATTTGCATTTCTCTGTTGATTAGTGATGCTGAGCATCTTTTTGTATGTCTGTTGGCCATCCGTATGTCCTTTTTGGGGAAGTGTCTATTCAGGTCCTTTGCCCATTTTTAAATTGGATTGTTTATTTTTTGTGTGTTGAGTTCTGTAAGTTCTTTATAAATTTTGGATATTAACCCTTTATCAGATGTATCTTTGACAAATATGTTCTCCCATTCAGTGGACTGCCTTTTCTGAGGTGGCACTGACTGAGCCTGCGGGATGGAAGTGAGCTCCATGCCCCCCTTCAGCTCTGTGGCCAGGCTTACTTGAGCCCTGGGCCAGAGCCTCTGTAGGAGACATGCTCTCAATGTCCTAGCCCTTAGCAACCCTTCTTTCCCCCAAGGAACTGAGCTCAGCAGGAAGAGGCCACCAGGACTTGGGAAGACTGAACAAGCAGTCTCCCATTGAGGGGGGTCTTGGTTGAGCCTGTGGGTGTGGGGGAATACTGGCCCTCATTTCCAAAGCTTCACAGTTCAATGTCTAAGTGTCTACTTATAGTTTCTCCAGAGAAAGAGCGCACCAAAGGTCCCTGTTGGGTGCAGTAAACAGTCCTTTCCGCCAGACTCAAGCTTTGCAGGGAAGTGTGACCAGTATTTGAAGGACAGGGTTAGTGCACTCCCCAGGCTAGTGCTGTAAGAACAGGAGTATCTGACCCTGGGAAGGTGGTGCCTGAAGGTGATGTGGGATATTGACTCAGGACCAGGACCTCAATAGTTGACACATCCAGCTCTCTTTGGGGCCATGCAAACTAGGTCTTCTCTTTATGACTCTCATATACCCTGAGTTGCCTTCCCTCTACCGGAGCCCTGGGCGAGTGCCCAAGAGCAAGCTCCTGTGCATTAGCCCTTTAGGGGAGCAGACTCCCTCCTCTTCCCGGAGGACAGAGTTCCTGCTGATTTTCACTGCCAGACACTATGCAGGCTCTACTTCCTGGCCCTGGTGCTCTGGGTTAGGAGTCCCAGTGTGGGGTTGAGACCACACACTCCTCAGGGTAAACTTGCAGCTAAGATGTTTCTTCAGCTTCTCAGCCACCAAACGCTGGTACAGGGTACAGCCCTCTCCATGTCTCCACCTTTCTTACCAGTCTCTATGTAGCTTTCTCTATAAATCCTTGGATAAAATACTCCTGTTCAGCTGTCCTTCAGCTGGTCATTCAGGTTGACTGCTCTATAATTTGGTTGTAAATCCAGTTTTGCACCAGGAGGAGGTGAGCGTAGCTTCCACCAACTCTGCAGCCATCTCAAAAATCCATCTAGCCATTATTTTATTTATTAATTTTTCTACACCCCTTTTTTTCTGCTCTCATTCTGGTAGCCCCATTCTACACGTGTTGGTGCTCTTAATGATGTCTCACATTCTCTGAGGCACTGTTCATTTTTCTTCATTATTTTATCTCTCCTTTGAATTGTACAACCTGTATCAACCTACCCTCAAGGTCACTGACTATCATCTTCTGCCAGTTCAGATCTACTGTTGAGTCTCTTTGGTGGATTTCTTATTTCAGTTACTGTGCTTTCAACTCGGGAATTTCCATTTGGTTCCTTTTTATAATTTCTATCGCTTTATTATTATTCTCTGGTGAGACATTGTCATCATACCTTCCTTTACCTTTTCAAGCATGATTTCCTTTATTTCATCCAGATAGTATAATGGCCTCGTGATACCTGTTAAGTCTGACATCTTCATCTTCTTGAAGGTGGTTTCTGTTGCCTGCTCCCTCTCCACCCTGGATGTATGTGTCAACGTGTTCTGCTTTTTTTGCAAATCATAATATTTTTTGTTGAAAACTGAACATTTTTGGTAATATATTGTAGCAACTCTGGATACTGATTTTTCTGAAGGCTTGTTGTTGTTATTTCTTGTTTATTTGTTTAATAACTTGGCTGAAGTGTTTGAGGGAAGTCTATTTCTCATGAATTTTGAAGGATAGAGCCTTCATTCTTGGAAGGATAGAGCCTTGAGCGTGGGCATAGTCACCCGGGGATGACCAGTGTTAGCAGGGCTCTCATTGACTGTTTCCCTGATTTTTCTCTGTTAAACTGTTTGTTGGTGTCACAGCTGTTAGGGCCCACTGAGTTGCTGCCTGATTTCTTTTTTTAAAAAATATATCTTTATTGATTTCAGAGAGAGGAAAGGAGAGGGAGAGAGAGCTAGAAACATCAATGACCAGAGAGTCACTGATGGGCTGCAGCCCGCAACCTGGGCATGTGCCCTGACCGGGAATCGAACCCCGACTGCCTGGATCCCAGGTCGACGTTCAACCGCTGAGCCAAGCCAGGCCGGGCTGCCTGATTTCTTTATTGTTTTCAATAGTGTTCCTGTACATATATTATTCCTGCTGAGTTCAATTAAATTTGGACCACTTTACAGGGCTAATCTTTGAAGCATTTTTCTAACTCCAGAAAGGCTCATCTTGGTTCTTGCTGGCAATCTAGCAACCAACCTCTTCTTAATTGCTTGCAACCAAAACCCCCATCATTTTTTAAAATGCCTTAAGATTAAATTTTCCCACAGTCTGTTCCAAATAAGTTCACTTTTTTGGGGGAAGAGCTTCACCAGCTTACATTCTTCTTGGCCTGCTTCTCCCTGTAGACAAAAATCTCAGAGCCACTTCTTTGGAGCTGGAAGCAGGGGCAATGACCCACCTCTCTGGAGTACCATCCCTGCTCTAATGAGCAGGGCGCTGGGCAGGGGCCTCTGATCTTTTTAGCTTGCCTCTCCCCATGTGGAATATCCTCTCTATGATCAGAATGTGGTGAGGGTCATTGGCCTCAGTATTATCTGAGCTCTTTACCTGGGATAGAACCAGTGAATGGAGGAAGGGAACCCCTGACCTCTTTACCACCCTTGCTTAGAAATTAGCCTCTACAACACGCAACTAGGGCAAGATGGGCAACATAGGTGTCTGTTCATTCCAGGAAGATACTAAAGCACTTGACTGGTAGCTTGGTGGAGAAGGATCGCACTCTGGAGTGAAGCTTCTATCATTCTGACCTGGGGGTGGAGGGAGGAAAGGGAGGGAGTAGATCATGACTCAGGTGACATAGGCTCTTACTGTTCTTATCAAGATTTAGTGGATTTTCTTGAATAAGTGTTCTTCATTTGCTACATTCCCTTAGGTGGTTTACAGAGCTTTTAAATAGTTGTTGTTTTTTTAACCAATTAAGGTTGTTTTGTTGGGAAGTGAGTTTGCAAAGCTCCTTCTACTGGTATTCCAGAAGCTATCTCTCTCCAATTATCTTTAGATGAAACTGAACTGATTAGGATAAAGGAAACAAACTAGTATAAATGCAAAACATTAGAACAAACCTGAATCTAGCTAACTTGGCTTTAGTGATCATTATTATATACAAATAGACTATTTTTAGTTCATTAACTGCAAACTTGCTTCATTTGTGTTGTAATTCATTAATCAAATAATATGTTGAGGGATGAAGCTCTGGTGCGGTTTGAATTTTTAGATAAATTCCAAGATTTAGATGATCGAGTTGCAGTGTAGCATTAAATAACCACTTTAAAGGGCTGAAGAATTGGTGACTATGTGCTTTTTCTAGAATGCAGGTATTTTAGTATCTTAAATGTCACTGTGCTTATCTAAGAGACTGGGTAGGTTTTAATGTATCCACTCTACACCATGTCTCATGTTTGAAGGACTGGCACATTAAGAAATTATCTTATCTTATAGAACACATAGTCTCTGATTTAATTAACAAAGAAGTATTTATAGAGTATCTACTGCCCAGAAAGTCACTGTGCTAAAAGGCAAATGTACGAGATACCAGTCTTCAAGGAGATGGTAATCAAGCAAGTAAAACATTCTCTAAATACGGAAAAAAATAACTTCCAACTCAAGACAGTGCATTTCAATGACAGATGAATAGTACAGAGGGATTCAGAGGAGAGTCAGGCCTTTAGAATTGAAGTCACATGTTTTAGTTAAAACAGTGACTTAAAACAATAGCAATATTTTTTTTCTTTTTCTACAGTGGGGAAAGCTTATCTCTGTTCCATGCAGTGTTAGCTGGGGAGTGACTGCTGGTTGATGGTGACTAAGGGCTGGAGGGCTCGCTTCCCTCATGTGACCAGCAAGGTGGTGCTGGCTTAGGTCGTGGTTTCTCTCCTGGGAAGTTCTTGAGAGAGGGCAAGGGAAATGAGGACTTCAGAATGTCATTGGGATTGTCTATATTAGAGTTGAAGAATATTGGAGTTTTGGGGAAGAAATCAAATTGCAAAAAAGATGAGGAAATGGGGGAACTGAAGCAGGGTTGTTTCCAATCCAGAGAGTAAGAGGCAAGAGAAAAATCAGTTGGTAGCCGGAGGGATGGTTCAATCAAATAAAGGGTTTCTTTCAAGTTGGGACAGATTCAATTATCACAGGAAAAAGAAGAGGAAGAAAAAATTTCAGTTTGTGGCCTGCCTTAGACTGGATTTCTAACAGCATTGCATTAGAATAATGTACTTGGAAGTATGAAAGAATTTCTCGGGCTCCCCTGGGGTCTTGATTTGTTTAGATGCTCCTGTGCCCCGGGAAGAGGGAGTCCAAGGCTTTTACAGCATTTCATATTTATACAACCTGAATCCAATACTCCCAGAGGAAAGCTGTTCCCTGCTCCTTAGAGGGTAGTCCCCTCCGGAGATTAAGAGAAGGCTGAGTATGTCCTGGCCTCACGCAAAGTAGAACACGGCTGAGGGGCCAGCCAAAAGCATGACTGAGCATTTCCTCTGAAGAGTTGCGTGGCTTTATTTATAATCACCTATTGGGCAGCCAAAACTACCTGAGACTGGAAAGCCCGTAAAGGACTATGCTGATGATTTGCCTGCTGTTTGCCACCGAGGGGTCTCATGGCCAGGAGGGAAGGCACGGGGTGGCAAGGAGGCAACTCCGGGGAGCTACAACTGAGCCACTACTTCTGAGAGCAACGGCTGCTGCTGGGAGGCCCTGCTGCAGAAGGTCCAGGGGGCAGCGTTCAGGGGAACCGGGTTCTGTCCCTGACAGTTAACACCGGTGAAGCCGACTCGGCCTGGCTTTTCCTGGTGGCACTGCTACTTTGGCTGCGATGTCAATAGACACTGCTGTGTGCCACCGAGGGGAAACTCTCCAGGGAGCGGAATTTAGATGAAAAAACGGGGAGCATTCTTTGGAGGCCAGTGGCCCAACCTCTTCGACTAGCAGGCATTAGCCTTCACATTGATGGGGAGAGGAGATTGACATTTCATAGACTTCAAGTGAAAAGCAGATAAGTGTCGTGGGATGAGCTTGTGCCTTGGAGCCTCTTTGAGATGGGTTTGTATTCATGCTCTGGTTCTTACTAGTTTGTGCCCACGGGTGATTTGTCTCAATTTCCTTGCCACCAACATTGAAGAAAAAAATCTTAGGATGTTAGAGAGAGGGCTGAATGAGACAATACACTCAGTAGTACCTGGCATATTGCAGGTATTCAAAATGTGATAGCCAATAATGTTCTTTCCTGCCTGGCCCCCCTGTGAAATGGAAAGCCATGAAACAAAGGCGTGCAGTGCAGCCAATTGCTGAGTCCTTGAATTATATCCTGCACCTTATATTTCCATGGAAATAATCTAGGAGAGTATAGTTTGAGAAAATCGTTAAATAAAGTATCAGAGGCCAGCCTGTGCCGGGGAGAGCCAACATACTGTTACATGGAGATGGACTGGCAAGGGATCCTAGAAATCCCATGTGCTTTAGAGACCAACATGTCCATCCTATGTATTTCTAATGATGATCCTAGGACACGTTAGCATCAAACTGTTGAAAGGATCGTAGTCACAAAGGGTTTCCTTTCTGCACGTAAGGAGTTAGTTTTTTTCACTGCACGTGTAAAGGGTACAAGCCAAATTTCTCTTTTAAAAATGCATTGCTTGATTAATTTCCTTTTGCCCAGCTCTACATGGAGAGCAGATGTGGGTGTCACTTTGCAATTCAAAATCTGAACCTTCCAAAGATGCTTCTTGATTTGATGTTCCAGGTGGCTGAGAAGAAACGGACATTAAGTGATTGGCTGTGGCTCTGAAAGGTCATGAGCCACTTCCTTCAGCATGTTGGAGAATATCAACCTGTACCTGAACTTTAAGCCTCATATTTTGCTGATTATAGATACAAACCATGTGACGGTGACTAGAGTCTTATTTCATGCATATCCAGTGCTCATTTAGGTCAGGGCTCAACGCCGATGGGAAACTCTGTGATTGGCATTTCAAAGGTATATTTATTTCAGTCCTACGTGGCCTTTCTCACTTAACCCCACCGTCAAAAGAATTTAGACAATTTGGCTGGTGGGTCAAGGGGAAGGTAATTCCTCACTTTATGTATAATCATTCACACACTTAGAGTTCTCAAAATGTGTCAATCTTTCACAACTCAAATTTTGCACATAGTTCATTGGCTAGGGCTACAATAACTGACACATTTCAAGAAAATATTGTGGGGATTATGGACATGGGCAGTTGAAACATTGCTATGCGATAAAAATCCATAAAGTTAATAGAGGTAATGCTATTTTTGTTGTAGCATCAATATAGAACAGTTTTGAACATCATGAAATATATTTGCATCTAGTGTTTGGTACAAATAAAAATACTTTATAATTAAAATGTTATTCACATGTACTGCATCATTAATACACTCAAGCTCAATGAAGCAGATTCACTTTATTTTTTTTGGTTAACAAATATTTATTAAGAGTCTCTTTTGTGCCAAGCCCTGAACTAGCACTGTATTTTAAGTCTCATTACAGCTGGGTATACAGACAATAAATTATATCCACACGTAAATTAAATAATTACAGAATGTCACTTGTATTATAAAGGAAACGGTGTTCAGGGAGGGTAGCATTTATGAGGTGATCTACTCTACGTAGAACAGACAAGGAAGGACTCCCTAGGATTGAAGTGAAGTGACATTTAAGCTGAGACCTAAAGCATGAGAAGCCAGCTATTCGGAGAGTCGCAGGAAGGGTATTTTAGGCAGAGGAAAAGCAAAAACAGAATCCCTGCGGAGGAAAAGAACTTGGCATCTGCAGAAACTCCACACGATGCCACTGGCAGAGCATGAACAGGGAGGAGGGAAGCGTGACACCAAGTGTAATTTCTGATCATCCCTGTGGAAGGCTTGAGGAAAGCGAGGCTCGGAGGACCACTGTCCGGGCAGGCACGCCGGGGCAATAAATGACAAACCTGGCCATGGGATCCTGGTTTTCTAATTGCAAATCCCAAGCCTCCTCTGCTAGCCTAAGGGCAGGGAGATGAGGGGAGTGATGGACAAAGGATGCAGAAGTCACTGTGCTTGGCCCCTCGAAACTACACATGGCTTTACTATATCCCTTCGTATCATTTGATGTATCCATGAGAGTCCTGACAAAGTTCTGGTACAATAAAAACAAGAAAAAATGATGACAAACCAAAGGAGAGATTAGCATTCTTGAAAAAAAAATCACTACAAGGAAGGCAAAGGTAGAACATACCATTTTAGCCACAATCCTGGTTCAAAGGCCTCAACTTCATTGACGGCTGGAAACTGTTGGGAATCTTTTAGTTACTAAATGTATCATTTGCTTTGTAAGACACAAGCAGGTTGGCATATATCTAAGAGTTCTGGCGCCTGTATTCCTTGGTATTTTGTTTTGACTTTGAAGCTAAATTATTTTTAATCTACGATGTAGCAGCTGCGTCTGGAAGTGGCTGCCACTGCGGAAGCCGAGCAGTGTTATCTCCTGACAGGCGACATCACAGATACTAAGAATCGCATCTGGGACCAAGTGGGGTGGGTACCGGCAGTCACAGACTTGCTAACACTGGAGAGTTATAGTACCAATAGTAATTATAATAGTAGTTATAATTATAAATACGGTGTTGGCAGGCTCAGCTTCATAAACCACTAATTCATGGCGTCATGTGCTATCCAAAAGGCCTCTCTCCTGGCTCTTAGAGACCCTCCCCTGCTGAAGACTCAACAGGCCAATTGGGCTGAAAATCAGGCTCAGGACCTGACTGTGAGAGTCAAATTTCAGAGGATTAATATGCAGCCCTGTCAAATCTTGTATGCTAAAGTCAGAGCCTTGATAGGGAACGAATAGGACCCTGAAACAGAGGGTGGGGACATCTAGATGGAAGATTTGAGAACCCCGAGTCTTTAGAATCTCTTGAACCCCCTGGGGCTCAGAAGTGGGCCAATATTCCTTGCCTAAAAAACCTTACAAAGGCTTCCTTGATGTCGATGTCTTGTAAGATGGTAACATTCCTTCCTTAAGATTTGTTCCCACCTCCCTGACAATATCCAGGTCCACAACTAAGACCCACTCCCAAAATTGCCCAACTAGTAAAATGCTGTTGTGAGGATTAAAAGAAAACATATATGTGTTTTAGTTTTAGATTGTTGCTGTAACAAGCTAGCACAAATTTGTAAAATTAAATAATGCAAATTTATTAATTTACATTGCTGTATATCAGAAGTCTGGCACAGTCTTGCTGGGCTAACACCAAGGTGTTGGTGGGCCTGCATTCCTTCCTGGAGGCTCTAAGGTAGAATCCATGCCCTTGCCTTTCCTAGCTTTGAGGACTCCCACGTTCCCTGACTCATGGCCCCTTCCTCCACCTCCAAAGTCAGGAACGGCAGGCTGGGTCTTTCTCACCTCACATCGATCTGATCTTTTCCTGTGCCTTTCTCTTTTCACATATGAGAACCCATATTATTACATTGGGCCCACTCAGGTAATCTAGGACAACCTCCCTATTTTAAGGTGAGCTGGTCAGCAACCTCAAGTCCCTCTGTGACCTGAATTCCCATTTGCCATATAATGTAGCAAATTTATAGGGCTTAGGTCCCGGGATTAGGATGTGGACATTTTGGGGCGGTCACTATTATTCTGCCTACCACAATTTATGAAGATGCTCTTAAATGCTCAGCAGCTGCTTATTACTATTCTTGGCTTCTATCCCTGGGCTTCTGCTTGCAGGTGGAAAAAAAACCCACAAGCACGTGAACTTAAGGTGTCTTAAACCCAGCGTCCTCCCTGGTCCTCAGTAATAGTCTCCTCTTCGACTTCTTCCTCTGATGTCCCCAAACTACCACGTGCCTCCAGCCCTTTCCCAGTCCCTGTGGCCTCTCTCTCAGCAGATGGCTTTATTGCCTCCTTTGAACCAAAAACTAAAACCATCTGGGTTGAACTACATGAGTCTCTGGTGCTTCCACCTCCAAGGTTACCTCCCACGGCTCCCGATCTTGGATCTTCCCCTGCCGTCCTGCAGGATTAGCGTCTCCCCCTTGCTCAGGCCACCCCCCACCCGTGCTCCTGGCCTCCCATGCGCTTGAGGACGTTGCTCTCCTCCTCGCTTCTCTCCGCTTCCTCGCTGCCTTTCCCTGTCGACTGTTCCCGTCTCCTGGAGCTGCCGTCTGCAATCTCTTGCACTCCACAGCCGGCTCGGTGGCACTGCTTCCCCCTGATGCTGCCGGAGCCTCTCTCATCACTCCTGGGTCCCTTCCAAGGCTCTTCCTCCACCTGCTCGTTTATCTGCGGGGCCTCCCAGGTCCTGTCCTTGACCCCTGCCCATCTCGCTTTGCTGTCATCCTTTCTCACGTCAATAGTCTCCAAAACTCGGCGCTTTCAGGAAGCCTTTTGATCTCACCTCAGTGCCTTTTCTCGGAGTTTCCACAGTATTCACAAGTAGCTGTACCTTAGCACTTATGTCGCATTATATTGAATTTATACCTTTGCCAGTCTGTCTCCCCTATCATAAGACAAGCTCCGCGTGAACACAGATGAGAGTCCAGTCCTCTTTCTCCAGTACCAGCTACAGAGGCTGGCACACAATTAACTCCTCACATGCGTTTGGTGAGCCTTTTGGATCTGAAACAGAAAATTTATAAAGTCCTGGACTTAGTCTTTCTCATCTACCAGATCCACCTTCTGCTGAAAGTTATCTATGTTCTATTATGTAGAAGATGCTCTAGAAAGTGAAATAACATTTTCTAACAAATGTTGCTGGTATCATTCTACTCTGCAGAGACAGACAACAAAGCACAATAAACCTCATTAGGCCGGTTCATGTATAATCATAAACAATTTACTGCAAAAGAACTTTTCAAATAACTTTCCAGTTTCTGTATCCACAACGCTTCCATGGCTCGGTGCATTTTTGGAACTGCATTTATGGAAATGTCCTCCTATTTACATAGTGCTCATGTGGCTCTGAATGTCCACAGTGTGGCTTTTTGTGATGGATGGCTGATTAAATGCTCCAGAAGCCCAGAAATAAGGTCAGGTTTGCACAATACTTCACTGTAGCCTCCACTAAAAAGCTGTCCTTTCAATGACAATGACATTTGGTAACTTGGTTCTTACATTTCCTATTCATGTCAGGAACTCATGGAAGAGTAGATAGCTTTTTTTTTTCTTTCTTTCTGACTTTCCTCTTAGCTCTGCTGTAAAATTATCAAGGTCTCCTGTGATGACTCCTCTGTGTTTTATTGGTGGATGAAGCAATGCGTCCACAGGCCGAATATAATTTTGCAAAGTTCTTGGGCATAACTGATGTTATACAAACAAGAGAAGGTACTTGGAATAAATGGCAACATACAAGTGCAGATTCCTTTGGAGCTTTTCAGATCTAGGATTTACTGAGCTAGGGACAAAAGAGTCCAGTAGAATCTGTTCTACCTGTTTACTGGGTCCTCCTTTTCTGTATCAAGTCATAGTAAGCAACCTATCTGCACAGCACTGGAGGGCTTCAGAGAATTGGGGAAACGCATTTGGGTCACTCGCGGAGTAACTCGTGATTTTTTTACTTAACGTTGCAGGATGGAAATTGTCCCAGCTTTCTCTGTCAGTTCAGGAAGCGCTCAATAAATATTTGGTGAAATCAATCCAGGTCCGGTTTTGTCGCCAGTGCTGGGATACAAAGATAAATAAGACACATCTGCCTTGGAGGAGTTCACAGTTTGGCAGAAAAATCAGCGAAGCTAATAAAAGGGGCAATAAAACATGATACAAGCAAGGTGCTATGGGAACCTAGTAAAAGGTAAGATGATCAGGTGGAACCCAGGAAAAATCCGGAGAAAAGGTGACACCCTTCAAGGCCCAGGAGATGGAGAAGCAGGGGAGGAGGGAGAGCGAAGGGGGCATCTAGGGAACATCTATGAGGTCTCAGGGAGGGAGAGCACTGAGGACGTCCGTGGAGCTCTGCAGTTTGATTTAGGTGACTCATGAAGATGCTGCGGGCGAGGGGACAATGAATTAGGTCTGGAAAAGCAGGCTGAGGTTGGACTGTAGAAAGCATCACAAATTATCCACGGAAGTTTGAACTGCATTTCCCCCACCGAAAGCTCAGTTTTTAAAGCCCTGTGTCGCTAGAACACTGGGTTTTCCGAAGACCGTTCCTGGACATGCTGGTTGTGTAGGATGGTGGTGACCAAAGCACCTGCTCAGTTTTAGTCGAAGGCGGGAAGGTACCCAGTGTGAGAAGTAATATTCATAGAGAATTTCCTGAGCTGGGTGCAGCCCATCCATCTCTTAGATAGACTGAGTTAACCAACTTATAGTGCATACCTGGACCCAGTAGGTCCGCCTCCTCCTTGAATGGACTTTTCCATTCTGCGCTTCAGCAAGATGAGGTTGGCCCGTGCTGAGAACTGCAACAAGAAGTGGTTTGGTGGGACATTTATTTATCTAAATAGCTGGTTTGTCTTTATCTTAAAGGAAACGTGGGCGTTGTCATTGCTTGTGTGTACTTTTTTGTTTTTTTATTATAAACACTAGGAAGCCTAGAGCCACATTTGTGGCTTACCTCCAGGGGAGGGTTCTTAGGGCAGGCATTCTTGGGTAGTAACTGAACCTAAGGTTTTGACTTCCTACACTTATATTCCCTCCGCTATAAAGCCTTCATCTACTCCTCTGGTCCTTTTGCAAGCATTTTGCACCCTCTCTCAGATTCTTTCTTGGGGAAAAAGCTGAGATGAAGAGGGATAATGAACTTACACTGCTTACCACAGTACCTGGCATATAGTCCATTCCCACTAAGGACTTGTTTTTGTTATTGTGGTTCTAACAATCCCACCTACTCTGCAGCACAGTCCCCCATGTGGACAAAAATGGAAAGGAAGCATATATGACCGACAGAAATGCTTTTCAAATTCTATTTTCATGGCCTCAGCCTCATTAAGCACATAATTAAATGGACAAGTATGAGTTGAACAATTACCAGTGCAAGCCCCTGAGCCTTGTGCTGTGAAAGAGACAAGTCAGTAAGTCAAAGAGATGGTAAGTGGGGCTTCTGATCTAATGAGGGAGCTAAGATATCAGGACAGGCCTCAGTATCCTCATCTGTAAAATGGGAATAATAATACAACCTGTTTTATGGAGTCGTTGTAAGGATTCTGACTTTATACAAGTAAAAAGCCAAGAATTGTGCCTGGCATATAAAAAGTACTGTTAATGTTATTATTACTGTCAATGACTTTCAGAATATCCAGTCATCAGGGGCTCTAAAAACTCAGACAAGGGGAAAATCACTTCTGGCTGAAGTCATCCAGGAGGGCTTCCCAAAGGAGGTGGGATTTGAGCTAGACCTTGAAGGATGGAGACAATTCAACTATGCAAAGAGAAGCAGGGGTATCGATCTTTTCAGAAACCCAATTTGGCAGAGAGGAGAGGGAAAGACCTCAGGACTGCAGACAAAAGGTGAAGGGGATGAGTTGTGGCAAGGCTGGCAGAGGCTCCTGTCCTCTGTGTCACTGCACGTGGGGTCACCACTAACACCCCACCTCATCATGGGCCCTCCCCAACCACCCCTGAAAGAAAGCCCAGTGCTGATCCTGGAGACACACCCTGAATCCTTTCCCCACCTTACAGCCAACAGGAGAATTACCTGGGGATGGTGGTTACAGTGAGCTACCCAAACCCCTTCCATTCCCCCACTAAATTCCCACACACAGGCTCAGAGACCATGATTCTCTTTTGGGCAGTCGAGGGTTTAGGAAGAAGAGTGCAGGAAATGTGAACTGAGAGGGTGGCAGCAGAGTCCCCATCTGCGCCGACATTGGGGGGCCCTTAATACTGAACGTGACAGGGGAACTCGGTGGCTCCTGCAGCGCTGGTGGCCCGGCCCCAGTGTGAGCCCACGGACACTGGCAGCCAGGGCGGCCGCAGCCGTTTCAGACGAGGGCTGTCGGGCTCCTTTTCCACACTGATCTGTTTGTTTAAAGAGAAAATCAATTTTTAAAACGTGCCATAGCCTGGTGTTTCTGGACCCCTTAAAATTTGGAGGGAAGAAAATCCCACCAGCTGAAAGAGGTTAATTTAGATAATTAAGCACCATCCTTGTACCAAGAAGAAAACCCCCAATTTTAACCTGCAGCAGCGACCTGTGAATCCACAGAATCCACGGAAGGTTCGGTGGGTGTGCGTGGGCCGCCAATAAGCTCCTGCCTGCTGGCCACAGAGCCTTAGGGGCAGAAAGATGAAGACACGGAGCAAAGAGGGACAAGCCAGTTATAGTTATTGGTTTATTTATACTCAGACTCTTTCCAAAATTATGGGTGCTTACAAAATTCAAGTGAAGAAGACAAACTATCCAAATCAGCACCACTGACACGGCCGAGCGGCACAACTCAAAGCAAATGCTAACTTCTGTACATGGAGAGTTTTTTGACTTTTTAAAAAAATTCTCCTCTCTGTCATGTGACATTGCTGTGGGCAGGGAAAAGGGTGTCAATCAGGCAGGTACACCTACGCTCTCCATTCCTGTCCCTGTCCTGAACACCACAGAGAAAATGTTTCACAAAGGGACTGTACTCAATTAAAATTTCATTCAAGTTCAAGATACAGATACGCACATAAATCGTAAATCTGCAGCTGGATGAATTTTCACAGTGGGAACATGTTCCGGGTGACCAGCACCCGGATCAAGAGACAGGACATTACTGGGATCCCAGGTGCCCCATCAGTTACCCTGCACCTTCGGGGGTAACTACTCTCATGATTTCTCGCACCGGAGGTGACTCCTTTTTTATTCTGAGCTTATATAGGTGGCACTATACATCATTTACTCTTCTGTGTCTTGGATTTCACCCAACATTATGTTTGTGAAATCCATTCATGACATTTATTCATCCATTCTCATGGCTGCATGGTCGATTTATTTAAAATGCCATGATTTACTTACCCATTCTCTAGTTAACAGACATTTGGGTTATTTCCAGGGACTAAGTAAAGTAATTTTTTTGGTGCAAACACACTTGTACATGCCTTAACATGTTTTGGGATTATTCTCAGGAGCAGGACTGCTGGACACATTGCTGAGTCCTTGCTGTTCACTGGAAACTGTGAAAGCAGGCAAGGCACTGGAAAAAAACCACAGAAAAACCCAGTCCTTGCTTACAAGGACCTCACGATCCAGTGAGGGACAGAGCTGAGCGGCACATACTCTTAGATTTTGTAGAGGTCATGTGTGAGAGCACTTGGCACTGGAGGTGGGGACAGGTAAGGTGAGTGAGGCGAGCAGGGTCAGGAAAGGCTTCCCAGTGGCGATGACATTCGAGTTGGTTTCTGAAGGATGAAGAGGCACTGATGGGCGACAAAGTGGAGAAGGCATGTGGAAAGGCAGAGGCAAGTGAGACGGTGGGTCAATTCCCAGGCCACGTGTCAGAGCAGCAGAGGAAGGTGGGGCATGTGTGGTGATGGTGGGGGCTCAGCAGCTAAGTTGGGGGCACATCATGAAGGACCTTGCTTTCCATCTAAGAAATATACAGGGTGTCCCCCGAAAAATGTATACACACTTTAACAGCTAATAGCTGTTAAATGAACACGAAATGTATTTTAATAAACACTGCCTTTATAATTATTCAAAGTGTGTGTGTATACATTTTGGGGGGACACCCTATATACTTTAGCCTGAATGTGGTGGAAACTGTAGAAGACCCTAGGGCCTGGAGTGACAAGGTCAGTTCCTTTAGGTGGCTACATGGTGATGGGGCTGGAGAAGGAGAGCCCAGAAGCTGGAAAGTGATGAGGGAGTAGGCTTTATCTGGAAAGGGGAAAGGGAACATGGTATCTTAGCAGATGGAAACGAGGCAATTCTTTGAAGAAAGTCTGGCTTTGGCCCAATATCCAGGCCAAGAATCTGGATGACTTCTAGTGGAATACAGAGCATGTGTATGGGGAGGGAGGCCGGAAGGTACGTGTGTGTCTGGGTGCCAAGTTTCAATGTGCAGAAACCACACACAGTAATTCATGCAGAAAGACTTGGGGGCCGGCAGGCCACCTGCTGACATCCAGACTGGTGCAGGCAAGGAGCCCTCTGCTTGAGAGCGGAAAGGCGGAGCATATGCACGAGGAGTTCAAGCCAAAAAGCAAACGCACTGCGACGCGGGTCTGGATCGGCGGTGCCAAGATCTCATCACCGCTCTCCCTCCGGAGTCGGAGACAGAATGCTGAGGGGGGTGAGCAAATTCTAATCCTGCCCAGAACCCTGCTAGACCCTGGCGAGGGTTCTAGAAAGCCTCTGTTTTCATGATTGAGATCATGAATTCAGTATTAATAGTTTACATAAAATTACCTCGTGCAGTGGCCTGGTTGGAGCCCAGACACTTGGCCTTAGGACTAGGTCTGGATACTTGAGACAGCAGAGGCATTTAAAATAAAATGTAAAGGGAAGATCCTAATTACTTTATTAAGTTCAATTTATATTAAAAATACATCTCCTTCTAGTTCTTCTAAATTTAAAATTGGCAAAATATTGGAAAGTCTGAGAAATTCACAGAAGTAGAAAACATTTGCCCCACACCCCACTAGCCAAAAAATACTGCCATTAGGCTTTTTCCCCTCTTCTTTCCCTTCTATCGATGTACACATTTCTACATAGTTGTAGTCACAAGGCAACCTTCTTTCTTTTGGCCATAATTGGCATCATCTCATATTTCTTAAAAACTTTTTGTAACATACGTTTTTTTTCCATCTTTTTTTACCATAATTTCTTATCACTTTCTTGGCATTTTATGTGTTCTTATCTACAATTTTACAAAATTATTTTATTTCACCTTCTATTTAACAATTTTAAAAACATTACCAACATTTTATGAATATCTTCCTAACTATATTCCATTGTATAGTGCCACATTTTATTTAAATAATCCCCATTTTTGGACACTTACGTTGATTTACTGAGAAAAAAAATTATGCAAATTTTTAAGCCTTTGGCTCTATATTACCAACTTTCTATCTAGAAAGTGTGTACCAGGTTGTACTGCCTACAGCAAAGTAGTGCCCATTTCTCTACACCTTCACCAACACTGGGTATTATCATTTTTAAAAAACTTATGATGATTAAAAAGGGAATTTTATTATTTTCTTTATTACCACTGAGGTTAAATATTTCTTTGTGTTTATGGTACTTTCTTATTTCTTTTGTGAACTGCCTATTCAAAGCAATTTTTAACCTGGCATAGCTGTCATGTGGATATGCCACTGTTTAAGCATTCCCTACTAAAAGGGGAAATACAATGTAATGTATATGTGTAAGGAGCTCATGCCAAAAAGCAAATGCATTATTGCATGTGTCTGGAACACTGTGCCAAGATCTCACTACCCTGCACCCCTTCTGCAGACTTCCAGGTTTTACCCATATGTATATAAAGCTGGGATGAATGACTTTGAGTACAGATATGCCTCATTTTATTGCATTTCCCTTTACTGTACTTCACAGATATTGCATTTTTTTACAAATTGAAGGCAAGACCCTCCACCAGCAAAAAGATTATGACTTTTTTTATTGTGATGATTATTTTATTGTGGTGGTCTGAAACCAGACCCATGTCATCTCCGAGGAATGCCTATATAAAGGTTTTGTGTGTTGGGGGTGGGGGTGGGGGTGGTATTTAGAATACATTCCTAGAAGTAGTGCTATTAGTTCAAAAAGTACGGCTATTGTAAGTTGTTATACCCAGTATTACTTTAACATAGAATTAGCCCTAATGATAACAGTGAAACAGCCATTGATCTGAGAACAGATGTTCATAAAGGCAAAGTAGACTAAATTTCTGGTGTTGGTGGGTTAACATGTCTGTTTGTATTTAATATGAAATATCAAGTGAGACAGGAAGCATGTCTTGCCAAACACTCTGCAGACATGGGCCATTCATGGGTTTCATTAAATGCACCCCCAGGATTCAGAGGTGCGAGGCAGGAGGATGCGTCCTCTGATTCTAATTACACTTACAGTGAAGATGCCCATGTAAGAGGACTGTGAGGTGGGCGGTGCTTGCACTGACTCACCTGCCCTTCTTTTGGGGTCACCTTCTGGTTCCATGGAGCATGAATCCCCTAGAGCCTGGAAAGAAAAGCACTTTAGAAATTACCCTTGGTTATGGCTCGAACCTGCCCATTTATTTTGGGGGTGGGGATAGCGGGTAGCTTCACTAACACGCCCTAGAGATCGGTGTGTACGAGTGTAGCTGCTGTCCCTGCTAGTGGTTCCACGTGCGCAGGTTCAACCAACTGCGAATCAACGATATTCGACAAAAGCCTTACGTTGTCGCTGACCTGTGCTATCTGGTCAGGCCCACGGATGACTGAGTCTGTACCAAACACACACAGACTTTTTCCTTTGTCATTATTTCCTAAACAATGCAGCCTGACAACTATTTAAATAGCATTTGCATTGGGTTAGGTATTATAAGTAATCTAGAGATGATCTGAAGTATATGGGAGTATGTGAGTAGTTTTATGCGGATACTATGCCATTTTACGGAAGGGACTTGCACATCCATGTTTTCTGGTATCCATGGGGGGTTGTGGAATTAATCCCAGATGGATGCCGAGGGACAATTGTATATGAACATGCGTGTGTGTGTTTATGGACTTGGTGCTAAGGAACAAAAGGGTTTCTAACCTACCCGAGGACCAGAAAAGCTTTTGTAAAATGCATATTCCTGAACACCACCCAGGGCATCTAGGGGGGAAATCATGTTATAGTCTAATGTGCTCCTCAGGTGATTCTGATCATCAGAGCTTTGCCTTCTGATCTCTATTTTGCTCATGTCCACTATTACTCTAATGATTGGTCTTTTGTTTGTTACCTTTTTTCTCCACCTGCTCTTCAGCTAGAGTTTGCCTATTTTCAGTGTTCTGCTCTTCATATGGTGGATCTAGGAGTAGATTTATATTCTGTGTGCAGGACTCAGTGTGTTTCTGCAATCTGAGCCTTCATGGCTTCCTTAGTTCTGGAAAATTCACAGCCATTTTCACTTAAAATATTGAACATGCCCCTTCTCCCATATTCTTCCTCTGACATCCCCATTAAACCTAAATTGGAACTTCTAATTTAAACCTGTCTTTGGATTTTATACCTTTTTAAAAAATGTATCTTTATTGATTTCAGAGAGAGGAAGGGGGAGGGAGAGAGAGACAGAAACATCAATGATGAGAGTCATTGATCGGCTGCCTCCTGCATGGCCCCTGCTGGGGATTGAGCCTGCAACCCGGGCATCTGCCTTGACCAGAAATTGAACCGAGATCCCCTGGATCCTAGGTCAATGCTCAACCGCTGAGCCACGCATGGCAGGATGAATTTTATACCTTTTTCTCTCTCTGCAGCACTCTGGATAATTTCCTCAGATTTATCTTTTATATTCTCAACTCTTTCTTGAAGTGTGTCCGTCTCTTAAAGCTAGTCATTGTTTAATTCTATTCACAACTTTTTATTTTAGTACCTTGTTCTTTGGTGAAGTTTTTTTTTCTCCCTCTAGCTCCTTAATGATTGCAAATATACTTAATTTATAGATAGCTTTAGATTGTTATAATATCTCAGGTTGTTGGGTGCTATTTATCCCACATGTATTTGTGGGCTCCCCCGCATTGTGGACCACTTCTTTGTTTGATTTGTAGTTTTGAATTGTGAGCATATTTTCAGCTGTGGAATTTCTTCAAACAAGTCTGACATTTGATTCCTCTGGGAACTCCAGGATCTCACTGGTCTGAAATGTTTACAACATCTATATTAATATCTCCATTTGGGGGTCTTATACTATGAAAGCCATCTAAAATTTGGATCCAACACCAATGCATGACATAGATCTTTAAAAATTTTCATTTATTGTCAAGAAGTTTCCCACATGGTATTTGTAGTAAGTGAGCAATGTTTTATGATCCCCTGTTCTGTTTTGGCATCAGCTCATGCACTTACCACATTGCTTATGGGGTCTTTATTTTTTGGCACATGGGAACTTCGTCCACTATGTATGTAAAATAATTGTTATATTTTATCCAGCATTTCTATATGTCTGGAGCACACAGAAGGGTGTCAGTACTAAGTAGATGGGACTAGAGCCCACACTAGTCAGGGTTGGAGACCAACAGGTGCAATACAGAACACATGACCTCAGACTGGAATTGAAGCTTCAGCTGTGACTTCACCATTCTCTATCTGAATAAGCTGTCATTTAACTTCTCCAAGCTTTATTTTTCTCATCAAGAAATAGGGAAATATGAGTCTGATCTTTCTGATATGTTCTTCCTGTTGCTCTAAATTCCCTCTTTACTTATATGGAAGATATTTTCTGCACTCTCATTTCTAGAGTAGCTGGAGAAGATTGCAAGTTTCCTGGAGGCAGGTACCATATCTTATTCAACATTTTCCCTTACAAAGCAAATAATGGATGAGTGAATGAAATAGTAGCTGATAAAGTAATCTTGTTAATTTCCTTCCATCATGTACTTTTCACATGCCAATGCACTGAGAAAAAAATGGTTAAAAAGAAAGACCTGAAATTGGAAAGAAATCATAAATTCCATTTCTTAAGATGTTTGCAAGGGTAGGGTGAGGGGTGATTACATTCTGTGGAGTTTCACTCCTTTCTCTCTCCCTGGAGTGCAAATGAGTGAAACTGTGTATTGGTTTAGAGGTTCTGCTTGGATAAATGTTTAAGAGCCAATAAATGTCTCAGGCTGAGTCAAGGTGAACAGCCTCACAGTAATTCTCCCAGAGCCTCAGGGTACCAGGCAACACAAGTGAGCAGAGAGGCTGCCAGGCCCTCTCACCCCATGCCCAGGAGCAGACACATGGCCTCATAGGTATACGAGGAGCTTTCCTAAAACGCTGTGTTTGTCAAACAGCAGAGCAGTCATATTTTTTTAAAGTAGATAAGAAAAACAGAGGCACATAGAAATAACAGGTCCTCCCAGTGATTCTTGTGGCTTGTAGATTCCAGGTGAAATCTATTGTTCATTGTGGAAGGAAATTTGGTACCATCACTCAAAAAATTGAGAGCACAAGCCCTTTTTTCAGCTCTCCCCTCTGGAAATGTATGCTGCAGACAGACTCACACAAAAGCAGTAGGCTGTTCAGGGCAGCCTAATTTTCTTTTCTTTTCTTTTTTTTTTTTACAGTTTATTTTTAGTAATAAAAAATCTGGAGGAGATTAAAAATTCCCATCAATTGGGAATCGATAAATAAAAGACACATCATACAGTGGAATGTTCTGCAGGTCTCTACATACTCATATGGAAAGGGGTCTAAGATTTGTTTATAGTGACTAAGAGCATGAATTTTGGTGCCAGATGCCCGAACTCAAATGCTCCTGCTTAGCTCTGTGAGACTGGGCAAACAGCTTCCCATATCTGGGCCTCAGTTTGTTGAGGGAAGGGACAAGAGATTAACCAAAGAAATTATATGCATAACCCATGGACAGACAATAGTGGAGTAAAGGCCTGGGGAGGGGGCAGAGTGGAAGGGCCAATAAGGAAAAAGAGGGGAATATCTGTAATACTTTCAACAACAAAGATAATAAAATAAAATTAGGATAATAGTAATACTTGAGCCTTAGGGTTATTGCGAACATCAAAATAGATTTATATATAAAGTGTTTATAACAGTGCCAGACTCTCAGCCAAGTACTAAACTATTTTTAAGGTCACTATTATGTTATGTTTGCTATTTTTATTATTAATAACTAAAAATAGCAGCTAATGCTAACTGCTTATGTCTGGGAGTTACATTTGTGGGGTCTATTGAAAGAATATACTTTCAATTTTCATTTTATACCATTTGGATTGGCTACAGTGAACATAATAATTATATTAAAATAATAGTTAAAATCAAAAGTATACTGGATAAGACAGTTGTTCTGAAAGTCTGATATATATTACAAGGACTTTAAAAAAAATCACAATTACTGATAGATGTACATTTAATACATTAGAACCTGATTAATATGAGCAATCTCTTACAGTTAATCTCATATCTGTAATGCATTTTACACTTAGCAAATGTTTTCATATTCATAAATTCATTTAATCCAACTAACTGGATTATTAATGAGTTCATTTAATCCCTGTGAAGTGAATTTCATATTTATTATCCTAAATAGAGAAGGAGTCTGTTATTGGATTTTCTTTTTCCCCTGCTCATGGCAAAGCTGGGCAGGCAACAAAATTGAGGCTTAGCATGTTAAGAGCTTGCTTAAGATCAGACAACTTCTGAATAATGGAAATAGATAAAAAGCCAGGTATCCCAAGGCAAAAACTCTATCCACCAAACCATAATTAGCCTGCAAATTAGACTACTAAAATGATAAAAAAATAGATTTATAATTCTACCCTATGCACGAACACTATCAAGTTTCTAGTTTGACAAAAAGATGGGTTTGTTGTAGGTTAACAGGAGAGAAGAGCCCAAAAGTCAGTTCTCAAAGTTTAAGAACAAAGTTTATAGAACTGGCCCAGGATAAAGATGACCAGTCACTGGCAACTGATACAATAAAATATAGAGTTGGCTTCTGTCCAGAGCACCCTCAAGTTGGAGAATGGTGATTAAGACCTTAGAGTGAGACAATGAATTGATCAAATTGGTAGAACCAATAGTATAATTAAAAATATTTGCCACTGGATGTAGCTGAGGTCACTGTAACAATGAACAAATTTATATCAGGCCAAATAGCCTGCAACCTACATGATCTTTGGCAAGTTGATTTTCTCTCTGGTTTTCTCACCTCAAAGAATGGACTAGATGGCTTCTAAAGTGTCTTTCATCCATTCATTCAAAAGACAGGCATTGAGTGCTTTCTTAGTGCTAGACACTGATGCTACTATGTTGAGTGAGATTGAGAGGGTCACTGGTCTCAAGGAGATTGAGAGGGTCACTGGTCTCACTGGTTTCTGGTGGGGGCTAGAAAGACAATAAACAAACAAGTAAAATATCAGACAGTGATAAGTGTTACAATTAGAATGAAAATAGGCTGATGGGAAAGAAAATGACTGAGTATGACTCTAGGTGGGTGCCCAGGGAAGTACTCTTTGAGAAGGTGACATTTTACATGAGATGGTAAGAAACACTGTGCCATGCATGAATGAGAGAGGTCATTCTAGGCAGAGGAAGAGCTAGTTTACAGACTCTAGGGAGGGAAGACACCAAAGGAAGGGTTGGTAAGCAAGGGCTTGAGCATGTATGGTTCTGTAAGTCAGAGACTTTTAGAGGACTTGAAACAGTGGTGTGATCTAATTTATGATTCTAACACTGTGGTTGCTCTGTGCAAGAATGAAAGCAAGGATACCAGGTAAGAAGCTATTGCAGTAGTCCAGAAAAAACATTATGACTTTGTCTAATGTTGACAAAGAATTGGACAGGTTCAAAGTATTTGTAGATAAATGGGTTAAGTGAAAGAGAAGAGTAATTGTCAAATTTTGAGCTTGAGCAAGTGGCTGGATGTTGGTGCCATTTTACAAAATGGGAAGAAAGAGGTATGTAAGGGGTAGTTAGTTCTGTATTGGCCATGCTAAGCTTTAGATGTCTATTGAACATCTATCTCTGTAAAGATGTCAAGCAGGCAACTACAATTAGGGGTCTTGGGGACAAAACACAGAGTCTGAGTCATCAGCATATGAATAGGAACTGGCTAGAAGAGAGGAGCACAAGATCCTGAAGCACTCTCACAAAAGAGGGAAATTGAAAAGATGGTCTTAACGAAAGAGAACAGAAAAAGTGGCCACTGTAGTGTGCTGGAAAGCCTCAAGAAGCAGAGAACAAACCAGTATCAGATGTTGCTAGGAGGTCTAGTGAGATAAGACCAGCAAATCAAGTATTTGATTCCCCATAAAGAAAATCATGCTAAGGACCCAGCTATATCCACACCTACCATGCTTTTATAGCACTTAAGGGCTGGGAAGGAACCCTTAACAATAAGTTTGTAAAGGGGTTCTAAAGAGTCAAATTGAAAGTCAATAGATGGGACTTCCCAGTGTGACTATTCCCATATGCAGAAAATCTCAACAACACCCATCAAGAGGAAAAATAAACATGAGGTTTTTAGCAGAGTCACGAAAACAAAGGAGATTGATGTACTTCGAGATAAATGTAATGATCTTAATGTGTAATTATTGCATGTAGATCCATTCTACTCATTATGAGGAAATGAGAATTACATGTAAGTTGGCAGCAGTCCAGAAGTCAAGTTAGCCAATAGCTATCACGTAGCTGTTAGAGTTTATAACCCAACAATTGATGTTTGCGTATATGGCACAAACTGAGCAATAATTCTTTTTGAAAGAACTGGCTTCATTCAGGAAAACAATTTGTAAAGCTGGTTTGGGGTAGAAAGATTGCTCTGAGGACATGGGTCAGCATGAACCAGTCAGCTCTGCATTAAAATGAATAAGCAGTGGAGAGAGAGGACAATGCTAAGCAATATGGCAGGAGGCAGAGCTTTAGGAACCCACATACCTGACATGGAATTTTAAGCTGTTTATGCTGCCATAATATAATTAACCTTCACCAGACTTTAATAAAATTGTACACAGATAAACAGCTCATGTGCCTATAGGTACTGACAATTAGAAATTAGAGATCTCCCAATAAAAAGTCAGCTCATCACCCAATTATTCTACAGTTGACAAGCCAAGTCCAAGCACACAGAGCTTCCAACCAGCATTTTTTTAAACATGACTTTAAAGTATGAACAGAAAGCCTCTCACATAAAAGACAGAGACATCAAACAAGAAAGAAAACTTTAGAGACTACACACTAAAAAGAGCACTTTAATGACACTATATTAAGCTAAGCTATTTACCCTTAAAACAAAGTCAGGGTGCTATTAAGAAAAAGAACAAGAATACGCAGAGATAATTATTTGGGTAAGAAAAGAGTTCTTAAAAACTTAAATGTGATACTAAAATTATAAATATATATTTGTAATATATGTACAGGTTGTAAATTACATAAATGTTATATGTATATTTTGTAAATATACATATATGTAAAAGATTTAGAAAATAAAGCTAAGAAAACAGCTCAAATTCTTTTTTAAAAAATCAGAAAAGAGATGAAACAAGAAGGCCCAACAATCTACCAACAGAATATAGAAGAAAACAAATGTCAAGAGAAATATTACAAGAACATTTCCTGGACCCGAAAATCATGTGTTCAGATTGAAATGGCCCACAGAGAGCCCAGCACAATAAATGAGAAAAATCCCCACCACTGTTGTAAACTTCCAGAACACTGGGAAGATAATAAAAGTTTCAAGAAAGAGAGAAAAAACAGGTGTTATATAGATAAGCAAGAATAAGAATGGCAGTGAAGACCATACCTAGTGCTGGCAAGATAGAATACAAATGTTTCCTGACATTTAAGATCTAAAAAGTACTTACCTCCTATGTACCTGTTCTCCATCTAAAGCAGGGGTGGGGGAACTTTTTCCTTTCAAGGGCCATTTGGATATCTGTAACATCATTCGCGGGCCATAAAAAATTATCAACTTAAAAATTAGCTATGAAAAAGCTGCCAGATTTATTGAATTTCGAGTCCTGCCTGTGGTTGCCTTGGCAGGGCCAGACCAAATGATTTCATGGGCAGTCTACAGCCTGAGGGCCAGAGGTTCCCCACCCCTGATCTAAAGCAATGAGGCAAAGCAAGCAAGAAAAACCAGTATCAACGCAGGAGGGAGATGAAGGAAATTCCTTGGATAACAGTGAAAATAAGTTAGACAATAGGCTATAGGTGTAGAAAACACCTATCCAGATGACATTAAGGGACGGATGAGTCATCTGGTAGATTTGCAAGCGTAGAAAGTTACATTAAAGGTTGTATTGCTTGAGCTTGGAAATGTAGATGCAGAAACCAGACAGCCTGGGTTCAAATCCAGGTTCTGCCATGTATGATCTTATCCAAGTCAGTCAGCCTCTCTGTGCTTCACATGTGTCATCAATAAAATGAGGCTCATAATGTACCTGCCTCACAGAGCAATTGTAACAACTAAACACATCACTCTACTTGAGGTGTTAAAAATAGCGTCTTGACTATTATGGCTGTTGGAGGGGTGTACAGGTTGTCCACTCAAGGAAGAGGCCTCAGTGAGACCTGATTTTGTCTGAGCTCCAAAGTCAAGCCAGGCTGGGAAGAGCCCAATGCCCACCCTCAGGTGCAATGCTGGCTGGCACTTTTCTGCCTCAGTGACCCCTTACTGGGGTTTGCGTCCATGCTGGGACAGGCTCCGCCATGGTGCTCAGCCCCCACACCATCTTTAAGGGCTGAACAAAACCACGAGACTAGTCTGCATGGAGGAAGTCACTTCATTAGGGCTTTTTCCTGTCTGGGGGACAGATGTGTTTGGATTTCAGTGGAGGAACTGAAATTTCAACAGCTGACCTAGAGACAGCTGCTGCAGAAACCCAGAGGGAGGGGGGGGTCTTGTGTTTTGAGGAGTCACCTGGCAACACCCTGTGTTGCTGCTGACCCAGAGCAGAGGCCAGCTCCTTGCTAATGGGCCCAGAGGCGATCCTGTTTCAGGCTGTGTCAGGAAAAAACAGTGTGGTCAAGTCCCAGGGACTTCTTGCTTGGGTCACAAAAACACCAAGACACCACCTGAGAACAAAATCCCACACGAAATGTAAACGAATAGCACTTATGACAGCTGTGGGAAGTGAAGATTTTTAAAGAAACAAATAAGTGCAGATGAATTTATTTTAGAACATCTGAAATTCTGAGGAAATGGCCTTGGGTTTATAATGCCTGTGGATTCTGGTGTTTACAACAATAAGCAGAAGTACTGAGATTGGGGTTTTAAATCCTTTAAGCATCTCTCTATAAAACCAGTTCATGCTAGCTAGCCATTTTTTCTATAAAGCATCTCAGTTTGTTTCTCACTTTTCCCCCTATGTCAGAGCTATGGCAAAAAGAAGGGAGGTTGAGGAAGGGAACACATATTTATAAAGTACTCATTCTGTGCTACGCATTGTGCTAGAAGCTTTGCCCACATAAACATAAAAATTACAATTCTCAGTCAAGAATGATTATGATACCAGTTTTAAACAGGAAGAAACTAAAGCTCAGTTTATTTAAAATATGTCTAAAACCACAAGGGGAATGAGCAGCAGAGCTGAGATTGAAATGGGGTCCTCCTGGCTCTCAAATCTATGCTCTTTCCATTCTACCATGTCCCTTCTCACAGCCCGACACAGGCCTTTGTTTTCTGTTACGCAGTGAGGCGGCACTGCCACCAACAAAGAGATCACACTCCTCCATTTGTTCATGGAAGTCAGAGAGGACGGGCCCATAAATTCAAACTGAGAGTGAATGCACTGGTCTAGTTTATCAATGAAGACCTGCTGTAGCACATTTCTCTATTTTGCCAGGTATTTAAAAATCTTCATTGTTCAATGCTTCTCACCTTGCCCAGTGGAAGTTGGCAAGCACTGTTGTGCTCACTTAATAAGCCAGTTACCCAGGGAAGGGCCTGGATTAGAAGCTGTGATATGGAAGGCTCATGCATAAGTGCTTTGAGTTTCCTGTCTAGATGCGATGTGTAATTTGGAGGTCTACTTGGTGGGAATCCAGTTAGGAATCCGGCAGATATGATTGCTTCAGAGCTTTGGAGTCAAGGGCACTAGCCCTGCCTTGCTATCCTCTCTCTCTGATTAGTTCTCTGTAGGGAGATCCTCTTATTGCCCTTTCCTTTAAGAGTTGGTAGCAGAAGATTCTGACCTCAGCCCTCTCCTTGCTTAGTCTCTCCACTCATTCAGTCAAAAAGCTCTCAGTACATGTGCATGTTAACTGCCAGTTGGCTTTCAGGTCTGTTTCTGGCCCATCCCCTGTTCTGCTCTGTATCGCAGGCTCCCTTGCCCTCTAGCTTCTGGTTATAATTTATGAAAGAGACCATGTAGCACTGAAAGGTGATTAAAAGGAGAAGGCCAGATACTTCCTACTCCACCACCCTTCCTGTGGCGCTTCACTGGTCACCCATCCACCAGTCCTTACTGCGGTTCTAGCTCCTGTCCGACTGTGGGCTCCCCTCTTTCACTGTCTCTCCACCCCTAGGGGTGATGGCAGCTTCTAGCTGTGACTGATCTATGGGCCACCTCATTGCTCCCCATTTGGCTGTCCAGCTTTTCCATTCCCTTTTAAATTAATTATCTGTATTAAATATCATCAGCTTGAAAGACCTAGAGGACTGTTTTCCTGGCTCTATCCTGACTGACACAGACAGCATTCTTAGTTATAAGCTACAAAAACTAACCTTGACATTGGCAGGAAAGAAAATGATTAGAAAGATATTGGCGAGATCAAGGAGCCTTGTGCTCTGAGATCACAAGAGAAGGAGCAGTGCTCAGAACCCTCCAAGTCCACTGTTTGGGTGAAGCCATGTGTCACCAACACTAGATGCTTGAAGTTACCATTCAAATTATTGTCTCTGTCACTATCTGTCAACAGAATCAAGTCTGGACATTTCCTATTTCATGACATTAGCTCCCAATTTAGAGACCGTAATGGGTGCATCTGATTGACAAAGCCAAGGTCGTGGGCCCACCCCTGGCCGAACATGCATCTTACATTTTCAGTTTCTATCATGGGAGATGCCCTATTTATAGGTAGCAGAATTCCCTAAATACAGGAGAGGGATTTGGATGCTGAGTGGCAATTCTGTTTGAGCAGACCTTGAAACAGGGATTCAGGTATACGTGGTTTATTTGGGAATTGGGGGAATCCCAGGAATCACTGGTATGGAAGTGAGATAAAGGAGGGAAAACAGATAATGGAGAAAAAGTTATCAATCAACTTATTGCCATGGGGTAACCAGAGCAGCTGTCTCAGAGTCACCCCGCCTTGCTCAGGGCAGCTGAGATGGGGCTTAACTCTCCCAACTTCCAGCCTCCCTCCCTCACGTGTGAGCTGAGTGGGCCTCAGCAGCCAGAGCAAACCTTCAGGCAAATAAATATGGGAACTAGTGGTTGAAAGTTGGGCAGGTGTCAGCTGAAAAGGTAAGGGATAAAGGATATGGCAGGGCACTGAGAGCATCTGCCGCAGGGCATAAGATGAAAGGCAAAGGTCCCGGGCACTAGGCACAGCTAAGTGTTCAAGATACAACACTGAACGAGAGAGAGGCATTCCTGGCCTCGCCAAGCTGCTGGTCTCAGGATTCGGACGTGAATTGGCAAGTACAATACAGTGGGACACGAGCAATATCAGCGGCAGCCTGAGGAGCTAGATCTAGACATCTGGCCTCAAAGACCCAGGGGGATGGGGATGGCATCCTATTTATTTTTGAATCCCCACTGCTCAGCATCGTATCTATTCAATACATGTTTTCTGGCCAAACACCGAACTGTCAGGCACAGTCCTGGTGGTATTAGTTATATTCATTGTCTCTGTTTCTCACTATAACCTCACAAGGTAGATGAGTCTCTGTTTTACTGGGAAGAAAGTTAAGCCACTTGTAGTTACTCTTAACCGTCTGACTAGTCCTAGTCATTCTATATATCTCAGCTTTGATGTAATTTGTCCAAAAGTCTTGCCTGCACAGTATGCCCCATCTCCAAGCCTGGGCTATCCCTATCAGAGAACTTATCTTCTGATTGTAATTGGTAATTCATTCTCGTGTGTTGTCAGGAGCTGAGCCCTTTCAGAGCAGGAACAATGCTTGTTTTGTTTAACAATACAGCATCCATGCTGGAACACTCTAGATGTGCAAACCACATTTACACTGGTCATTTTGTGAATGACCTGAATAAATAAAAAGACTCAGAGATGTTGAGTAACTTGACCACCTCAAATCTAAGAGGTGGCAGAACTGAGGCTTGAACTACAGTTGGTTTGACCCCCAATAATCCTACACTTTGCTGAGCACTAAGGAACTTATCCATCTATGGCATCTAGAACATTTAAGTTGGCTTAAAGACTATTTTAAGGTCAAAGTAATGGGGCAGGAAATATCTAAGAACTTTCCATAATCATCAGACAGAGGAATTACAAAGCAGAACTCTAGACCTAAAACTAGAAGAAGGTTCTTAGAGAACAGGGCCCCCTACTCAAAGCTTTGTTTGGACTGGACACTTTAAAAATCCCCCCTAGACTTAACATTCTAAGGATTTTAACCTAATCTCTAGGTAAAAGGAAAACAGCTCTCTCTAGCACCAATAAGTAACTGTTATTCAAATTGGAAAGAAAGAAAACTGTGACTATTTTCTGATTACATGATTTCACAGATAGAAAACCCTACAGACTCCACCAAAAAAACTACTTAAAATAGTAAACAAATAAAGTTTCAGAATACAAAATCAGCATAGGAAACTCTGTTGCGTTTCTATATACTAACAGCAAACTATCTGAAAATGAAATGGGGGAAAACTATCCCATTCATAATCCCATCAAAAAGAATAAAATACCTAGGAATAAACTGAACAAAGGAGATGAAGGACTATACCCTGAAAATAAGACATTGTTGAAAGAAATTGCAGAAAATACAAATAAATGGAAAGATATTCTGTATTCATGGATTGGAAGAATTAATAATGTTAAAATGTCCATACTACCTACAGCACTCTACAGATTCAGTGCAATCCCTATCCCAATGGCATTTTTTCACAGAAATAGAAAAATCCTAAAATTTGTATGGAACCACGAAAGATCCCAAATAGCCAAAACAATCCTTAGATAAAAGAACAAAGCTGGAGGTATCACACTTCCCAATTTCAAACTACACTACAAAGATACAGTAATCAAAACAATATGGTACTGGCAGAAAGAAAGATGTACAGACCAATGGAACAGAATTGAGAGCCCAGAAATATGGACAACTAATTTACAATGAAGTAGCTAAGAATATAAAATGAAGAAAAAGAAGTTTCTTTAATAAATAGTGCTGGGCCACTACTTTAGATGATACACAAAACTTTACTCAAAATGAATGGATTAAAGACTTGAATGTAAGACCTGAAACAACAAAATGCATAGCAGAAAACAGGCACTAAAGCTTCTGGACATCCGTGGCTGTGGTGGTGTTTTTGTGAATTTGTTTCCAAAGGCAAGGAAAACAAAACAAAAATAAACAAATGGGACTACATCAAACTAAAAAGCTTCTGCACAGCAAAATAAACCATCAACAAAACAAAAGGGCAACCAACTGAATGAGATAATGATATGCATTTAAGAGGAATATTTGGAATTCCACAGCAAAACATTTCATGATTCTTCTTTCTATGTTCCATCATTTCTTTTTCTTGCATTTGAGAAGTAAGCTTAGAGACAAAAATAATACAAACCCACATTTCCTGAGTCAGACAAAACAAAGGTAGACTTTCACCATCCCTGTAATTTGTCAATGTGCCTTCTTAGATTAAGATAAATTTGACAGTACAAAGGAAAATTACTTTAAAAATCATAGCTGTGCTGGGCATGGGAAACATAATCTTATAATATTAAAATTCTTTTGAATTTAGTTAATAAGTACAGCTCTCACAATGCATGAATATGGTTTTTAGAGTAAAAGTGAGGTTGCATTATTCACATTCAGCTGGGCAGCCGAGAGGATCTGGCCAATTTCCCATATTTGCGCTGCAGAAATGTGGCGTGGATGACATCGGAAAGAAGAAGACATACTGTGCCCGGTTGTATTTTCCCAAAATGGCCGTGTTAATATTTCCAGTCCGACACGTTCTTGCAGAACTTTCTACTTCACCCTAAAGAGATAGAGTCTATTTCTCTTCTTGGGTAATGCTTTCTGAGTACCTTGAATAAAGGAATGGAGAGAAAATGATGGCTGTGTGACTTCCAAGGTCAGGTTATAAAAGGTGATACAGTTCCCACCTGGCCCTCTCTTGGGAGGCTCGCCTTTGGAACACAGCCACATGTAGGGGTTCCAGCCAACCACCAGTATCACATGAGTGACTCTTCAGGTGATTCCACTCTTCAGCCTTCTGGTCACCCTACCTGATGCCAAATAGAACAGAGAAAAACCCACCCAAATTACTCACCTGTGAGCAAAATACATATTGTCATTGTCTTAAGCTACTGTTTTGAGGTGGTTTGTTCTACAGCTACTGTAATACTTATCAAGTGTTTTCATTCTGTTTTATCTTCTATCAATAGTTTAAGTCACTTTTCACCAGGAAAACTATTTAACAATCATTTCCAATCACATACAATAATTCATATATTCTGGTATCCGATTGTCTCAAAATAACTGCCTTGTAGCCACTATATATTTGGTCACTGAGCAGAATCATGTGAGAGCTATGCTTGTTCAACTGGAGCAATGCAAATTCTTAATTCAAAAATTATAAAAGTAATACATACTCACGACAATTCGAGCTTTATAGATTTTTAGCAAAGAAAGAAAAAAGAAAATTCCACTTTGTTGCCTAACTTTCCCTCAATTCCCCGTCTTTCTAAGGTAACCATATCTAGTATATGCTTTCAGACCCTTCTCAGCTTTCCTACACTATTATATACCTTCCCTTAAGTACATATCGTAGGCAAATTCCACTACATAGATCATGAGCTTCTTATTCATAATAATCATGATCAAGGTATGAAGATATGATGATGGTTGCCATTTTTGTGTGTTATCTCTTACTATGTGCCAGGCAATGCAGAACATGGATAGCTTGACATTTGCTAATGTGGGAGTATTTACACAACAGAAAATGGAAAATACAAAAAAATCAGGGCTTCTGTTCCTGGAAAACCAGTTGTTAAATTTACCAGCAAGAATCATGTTTGTCTTTGCGTATTGATGCATCCAGGATAGTGTCTAGACATGGAAGGCTCTCAATAAATATTTGTCAAATGCATGAATAAATGTCCCAAATCACAGGCTCAAACAATATTCCAGTTGATGCACCTCTGAAATGAATGTGACTTACCAGTTTGTGAGTGTGCATGCTTCCAAAATGCAAATTCTGTTTACTCTGTTTTTAGACATTTCTCTATTTGGATAATTAGATTGCCCTCTGTGTGGGTTATCGGAGACAATGACATAGCTAAAGCATGCAATTTACACACAAGGGCATAGTTCCCCAAGGGTCAAGGGGTCATGCTAAAATAAATTTAAACCTCATAACCAAAAAGTATCATCTTTTCTACCCTCATCTCTTTTATTAGCTTTGGTCATATGTGTGTGTACACGTGTGCATGAGCACACGGGCATATGTAGATCTTTTTGGAGGAATCTACATACATAACAAGTAATATCATCTTTAGACAGAATTGGTTGGGAGGCTTGGTGGTATATATGGAAGAAAGTGTGAATAATACAATATTAAAAGGATAGCAATGCAGGATTTGCCTTCTGTCCAAGAAAGAAAATCATACCTGTAAGATGGTTGCCTCCAGCTGTAAACACTGCCCAAGTAAATATCAGCAACTTATGCGCTTCAGGCCTAGAGAAGCCAAAGCGATGGTGACAACTGGATAGAGCACAAAGGCAATCCTGAAGAACAAAACTGTGGCCGTTATTTGACCATTAAGACCTGTTGCAGGTTTCAGGTTGCTGACAATAACTATGATTTGCAGAATAATAGATATCTACATGGCACTTTGCCAAATTCCATCTCTGCTGAAAGTGCAAATGCTTTCCAAAGCAGATTTATCTTTTCAATAAACCCTCTTGTGTGCTCCAAGGCATTCTTTGGGGTCCGGCTGGTTGTGAAGAAGATGAAGGATAGTGGTTTTGATATTGACTCACCATTTATTCTTTAAGGCTGGTCCCTTTCAGTGCTGCACTGATGAACAGGCATTTAGTTGAATTCTTTTTTCTTTCCCTTTTTTTGGGGGGGAAGGGGAGGTGAGGGGAATTTCAGGAAATGTTAGCAATCTCTGTTCTGTTTCTATGAAAAAAACTCATTAGGGTATTACAAATAATGGTATAGCTTACTGTGAAAGTTATGTATCACCGCTGTAATTCCTTGCTTCTGGGACATAGCAAAAAATTTTCACCACTGAAAATGCAGTCATCATGCTGGTAACATCTCCCAAATCAAAGGCATTGGAAAACTGCAAAGAAGCCAGTTCCCTATAGAAATCAAAGGGAATAAAATTAAGGGAATGTCTAAGAAAATTTCTAGCATTCTAAAGCTTTGACAGGTCAGAAAATAAATTAACTTACCAAGAAACCTTAAATGAAAGAATAGAAAAATCAAAGTAGGGCACATTGCAAAAGTCCAAGAATGAGTCAATATTAGAAAAACCTATTAGTATAATTCACTAAATTAAAAGTCACAAGAGAAAAACAGCTTTCTCATCCTATCCCCTTTCCCTTCCTGAACAATTCAGTCCAAGAAGAAGTGGGGCGTGTTGATATTCTTCGTATATTTGAGTTTTTATAATACCAAGTCTTCAAATCCATTGTCTTTTACACGTGGAACATCTCTCAGTTCAGACTAGCCACATTTCAAGCATTCAATAGTCACAAGTGACTAGTGGTAACTGTATTGGATAGCCCAGCCTTAAACTGAAATAATCTACTTATGAGTTTGCTGTCCCTACAAGAAGTAAACTACTCAAGGGCAAGATCAATGTCTTCCTTGTAGTATCATAGGTGTCACATCAGGGTCTGGTATCTAATGAGCACTCAGTAAATGTTGGCTAAACTGAAATGACCTGAAGGTATTTTGAAATAAGGTGGAATTAAAAAAAAAAAAGTATCTTTATTGTTGAAAGTATTGAGAAGGTGGGATTTTAACAGCTGTTCAAATGAAGAGCAGCTTATGCATACTTATAATAATTATGATGATAGGAATAATAGCTAATATTTTTGTCTTGGACAGTGCTCTATTATTTATTTATTTATTTATTTATTTATTTATTTATTTATTTTTCCCTGTAAAACTTGGGAAGACATCACCAGTTTCTTTTTTCTTAAAGAATGTTTTATCTTATTTTTAATATATCTTTATTGATTCAGAAAGAGGAAGGGAGAGAGAAGAGGGAGAGAGAGAGCTAGAAACATCAATGATGAAACACCAATGATAAGAGAGTCGTCACTGATCGACTGCCTCCTGCACGCCCCTCACTGGGATGGAGCCTGCAACCTGGGCACGTGCCCTGACCGGGAATCGAACCTCGATCTCCTGGATCCCAGGTCGGTGCTCAATCTCTCAGCCATGCCCGGCCTGGCTCTATACTCTTTAAATGTGTTAGCTCATTTAATCCTCACAATAGCCCATATTCTATGTGCTATTATTGCCTTCATTTTGTGGAAAAAGAAACTTGACCCCAAATCATATTGCCACTAAGTGGAAGAGCCAGAACTTACTGAAATAGTTATAGAGCAACAAAGTAAATGATAAACACACCCACCACCCACAATAGACAAAAAGTAGAAAATAAACTATATCCACAGATGTTACACACCTACTCCAGTAGGTAAGTTTTCTCCTGAATCTCCCTTACCATCCCCACCAGCATCTTTTCTGAGGCTCTGTGATCTTCTGAGTTCTGCCTTATGCAGTGTGTAACTCTTGCCATGTTTTTGAACCAGTCCTTCGTGGTTTTAAATTTACTATCTTGCATTCTTGCCTTCTAAGTTGCTTGCATTCTGCCTGTCTTGTCAAAATGGCAGAGCTTTTCATAAACCACTCCAGCGAATAAAGTCACTTTTTTCAGAGCCTAATCTCCCAGTATCTGGAGAAAGAGTAGGGTATAAACAGCTGGCTTTCCTCCACCTCTGCCCAGAGAGGACCCAGTCTCACTTACATGGCCTGGGGGGAGGGGGAGCCATCACTGCTTTTGTTTAAGGGAACCAGGCCCAATTGTGCTTCATAAAAATGATGCAGATTGCCATTTTTTATTCTTTTGGTGTATAAGAATTCTATTATCTCCAAACCCCAGGAACCAGTACCACATCTGGCAAAGGAAATAAAGCTGGTCTTAAGGAGAAAATCGATTGGGAGAAGCCTTGAAAGTAGGCAGCCACATTTGGATTTGATATGGTGGCAAATAAAGAGCCCTGGAGGGTTTCTGAGCATGAGAGTGATGTGATGAAAACAGTGATTAAGGAAGATGAAATGCAAGCAGGACAAATTGAGGGGAGGGTAAGGATCAGAGGGGAGGCCCTCAACCAGGCCCAGGGAGGCGGAGAGAGCGAGAGAGAAAGTGGGGATATTAGGAAGGGGATTCATGATTCTATATAAATTAGTTAACATAAGACCATCATCAAACCACTTTACTACCAGGTTACTATGAGATTTTTATGCTCTTACCCTATTTGGGAAGGCAAAAATAAACCCATGAGGAGCTAAATATTTTCATTACAGTGATAATCAAATTTCATCTGTGAATATAACGGTTTAACTGTATGTATACCCTGCTGAGCAAATGAGCTTCATCAGGAGCATGCGAACAGTTCATGGGGCAGAAACGGAGCGCAGAAAAATTTATATTAGGCCCTTTTTTTCACAGAATAAACAAACACAATGAAAACAATTTTTTAAAGCAGCCTCATGTGGATGAAGCCCAAATGACAGAATAGAAACGGCTGTCCCCAGAGTGGCAGCTCCAGTCTGCCCTACAGGACTCTAAAAGCACCCGAGCCAAGTCAAGTCCTCCGCCGGCAGCAGGTAGAGGCTGACTCTGCGGTGAACCGGCATTACTTGTCAGAGCCTTGCATCCTAAGCAGTCATGTTCTTCAATTCTGGCTGCAATTTTAAGTGGTCCAGAGACTTAAGAGTTATTTGCATCCAAATTTAGATCTAGAGAGAGCCTTAGAGAACATCTGAATCCATAGCTTATAAATATTTTCAAGCGGCACACTCCTTTTGCCAATTAAATCTAATAGACATACAGCGGAGAGATATTAAAATGGGCTCCATGGAGAAGAAAGGACTGTGGTAAAAAGCCCAGAATTCTACCCACTCATTCTCTCCCCCTCCCTGTCCCAACGCCATCCCCAACCCCCTACAGAACTTACATACACTGTGGCAGACCCGGGAGTCCTCCCCAGGAAAGAAGTTTGCAAAAATACTAGAGTCTAGTATTTTTGTTTTTTGGCTTCTTGTGACAGATGAAAAAATTGAAGCCCAGAAAGCTTAAAACAGGACTTCCATTTCTATCCACACAACACACTAAATAACCTTTTAGCCTCCTTCTAGAAATGCATAGAATTCTAGCTAAATACAAATACCCACTTAAATGTATAAAAGGAACTCACAAGGACATGAACTCAATTTGAAAATATGGGTGTGACCTATAACCCTCTAATTCTGTGTCTGGGTATGTGTCCCAGAAGAGTTTTTTAAAATTCTTAATGGAGGTGCATCACTGGGTCATGGAGTCACTTTGGTAAATTGCAACCAGCATATTTTTTGGTGTGAAATAGACTAGATTTAACTGGATTATAACTGAATAAAAAATAAAGGTATTATTTTGAGAAACTTTTATTTCACATATATGTATTTATACACACACACAGACAAGTTCAGCACATATATGTGTTGAGTTTCCACATAAAATATATCTTTAACTGTGGGTGTAGATAAAAGTTTTTGAAAATGTTAATTTAGATGAAGCTTTTGTATGTTAGTCTAGGAAAAATACAAGAACAATCATTGAAACATTGGTTAAATAATGCAAAATTAAAAGCAATCTAGGATTTCCAGTCAAGATGGTAGAGTAGATAAATGCTGTGCTCCTCACAACCACATTAAAACTACAACTAAATTATAGAGCAGCCATCACTGAGAACCACCTGAAGACTAGCTAAACAGAAGTCCTGTAACTAAGGATGTAAAGAAGCAGCCACAGTGAGACTGGTGGGAGGATCAGAGACACAGAATGGGCAGGTCCCATACCCACAGTGTGGTGATTAAGAATTGGGAGAGAGATCTTGGCTGTGGAAGTCCCCCCTGAAGAGCAAGGGGTCCCAGACCCAGCTCTCCAATGTGGGCACCAGCCAGGAAGAGGAAACCCCCATAACATATGGCACTAGAATTCAACAGTGGCATACAGTTTTTTTAATTATATTCTCCCGATTTTTTTGCTTTGTTGTTGATTTAAAAAAAATGCTTTTGTAAGTTATAGGTACTCACCTGAGACCAGATGGATGACTGGGGATAATCTGGAAGACACCCAGGACAGGATCCCGACTGAGTTCCAAGCTAGTCTTCTTCCCACATGGCTCCCAGTTCATGATCTGTCTGTAAATAAAGGATTTGCATCGTTTTGGACCTAATCTTAGTAATTTATTTTTACCTGAGAGATATTGTTCCCCGAAGACCATCAGGCCACATCTGCTCTGGCCAGAAATAGCACAAAGCACACTCACTCTGTGAGGCTGGGCTGTTGCTTCACAGTCTGTTATTTGGCTCCGTTTTCCAACCTCACTCACTGATTACAACAAAATGCTGAGCCACTGAAAGGTCCTTAGAGAGAGAGATGATCTAAACATGTAGAACGTATACGGTGGGGAAGAGACTGGTGGGGCAGGGAGAGAAAGGAGGGAGAGAGAAAGAGAGAGGGAAGGAGAATCAGCTTTGCACGCGGAAACAGACAAACACAGGAAGTGATCAAATTAATGTCAGAATATTGCTGAAAAAACATAAAACACAGGGTGTATTGTTGATGTGCATAACTTGAAAAAGTAGCACTTTTATAGCCTTTGAGCACAAATGCACAATCTATTGGGAGGGAGATCATTAACTTTTTTCTAGTCTATCTTAAGACAAAATCAATCAGACTAGCAATACTTGGCAATGACTGGAAATCCTTATGCAGAGAAATTTATTATGCTTCGGAAAAATTCAGGACAGTGGTTTGATCACGGCATCTTTTATAGCCTTCAAGTTACATAAGAGGCGCTACTTTTTCTTCTCGAAGCATAACTTCCAGGTCAGCTTTAGCTTTTCAGGTGGGCTGCTGCCAAAGCTTTCCGCTGTTGGAGGCAGTAACACCAACAAGAAGATGATAACCCTTATAGGAGAGGGCCTGCGACGGGTCCTCCTCTGGAGTCAAACTGCAAACTGTGCATAATTGTATCATTCAGATGCTTCTCACCTTGGAGCGCATACCAGTCATGTGAACTGTGAGCACGCTCTTTTGGCGCTGCTGGAGAAAACAGGTCTGGGACAGAATGCCTTCCACTGTATCGAGAGCAATGCAGCAGCCACTAACAATGATTGAGCACATACTCTTTCTTATAAACCCTTCACCTCATTTAGTCTCAACCACCTTCTCAGGAAAGTAGTCTTGCTAGCCTCATTTTACAGCAAACAAAACTGAAACCCAGGAAGGTTAAGTAATATACATCAGGTCCTCCAGAAGAAGTGGTAGAGCCAGGATTTGGACCCAACCAGTTGCTGCTAACACACTGGACTTTTATGTGCAAACTAGGTCTGGGAGGCAGTATTTAAAATAAGTGGAGGCAGCTACTGAGATGACACCACCAAATTATATTAGGACCATGGGACCTGTGCTTCAGATACAGCAGGTCTAAGAGGGGCGTATTCACAGGCCAGGGAAGGTGAGGATGGTTTGCTAAAAATCAGAATCCTTTCCTTAGAGCTCCTAGCAACCTAGAATATCCACTACAGGGCGCCTGTGTGTCCTGCCCCACCTAAGTTATGACTAATTCTGCTACGGTCCTCAACCCTCAGAGCAAAAGTGGAGATGGACTTGAAAATGATATTGGATGTAAGTCAGAATGCTTAAGCTTGAGTTCAGTATTGTCATCTACTAACTAAATAGATTCATTTTCATGTCATTTCTGTGAAATGAGAAAAAGAATGGCTGCTACATAAAACTGGGGTGGGGTCAAACCAGATAGGGGCACAGAGAACTTTGTATACATTGTTGACACACAAGGTATTTTTCCTTTGTTCCATATGTCAAAGCAGAACATTACAACAAAATACTGGAAACATCTATGCAAGACCCATGCAGAACCCAAAGAGCCTTCCTTTGCACTTAGTGTTATTAACCTTGGTCAAGTCACTCTTCCTTTTTTTATTCCATCTCTAAGAGGAGGGGTATTAATCACCAAAGTCTCTTCCAACTTTGATATTTTGTGATTTGTTTTGTCCCAGATCTAGGAGGGCTAGACTGAGGTTTCTAAATGGTAGTTTGGGTACTTCCAAGTCATCTTATCTTTCTAAGGTAGACAATCATCACATTCCTCAGGTCCTACCAACCACACTGGACCCCAGAGGAAACCTAACAGCCCACAGATATGATTACCGTGGATCTAAATGCCCAAGTTCACGTGGTAGAGAAAAAAGAACTGGATTCTCTATCAAAGTAGGTGGATATCTGGCTTAGCAAGCAACCTGCTTAGAGTAGGGGTGATGGCATTCCAGCACTTTTGTTCTGGGTAATGCCAGACATATGAGGAATGCAGGATGGGGAGAACTTTGAGGGAGCTTCCAGCCTTGCAACCTCATGTCACTGCTTCATTAAGCATCACTTGAAAACTATGTCAGGTATGACCAGCCATGGCAAGCTGGCAGCCAGAGCGGGGCGCTCTCCAGGCTTCCCGCCTCTCGTGTTGGTCTTCCACGGCAAGACTCATGAAGTGTCACAAGTGTAACTTGCAGGAGTGAGTGTGGTCCTGAAGCAGCTGTGTGCTGGCTGAACGCTTTGCCAGTTCCTCCAGAAAAGGGCTGACCCCATTGCAAGGGAAGCCAGCCCCTTGGGAGCCCAGGGATGGGGCTGAGAATGACAGGTCCATTCTCTAGGAAAGTAAGTGATCAGTCACTCGGATCACAGTCTATTACATAGACCCTACCCCTGCCATCCATCCCCTGGGCTCTGACAGGCTGAAGCAGATGATAGGAAAAGTCACTTATGCGACATGGAGCCCTGTCTGCAGCCTAGAGATACATCATAATGCCCATGGCCAGAGTGGTTACAATGGATGAGCATGGGTGGCCTCCCGAATCACCGTGCAGTGGACACCCATTAATGATTTATTTCGTCTCTCTAGCAGGCCATGCTCACTCCTGCCTGGGGCCTCTGCACTGGCTACTCTCTCTGTTTCATTTGCAATATCACTTTCTTAGGCCTTCTGTGCATACACCCTCCCATGACTCCCTATCACAATGCTCCATTTTATATTTTATACAGCATTCTCATTATCTGAAAGGGTTCTGTTCATTTCTTTTTCTGGTTTATTTTCTATTTTTCCTTTAGAATGTTAACTTAGTGAGAGCCAACATCATCTCTGTCTTCTCCAATCTATCCCCAGCACCTAGCAAAATATCTAGCAGATAATATGGGATCAATAAAAATTAGTAAGGTTAATTAATTCGTTAACTAGTTGGTTAATTCGATTTAGGACAAATGAGCACTAACAGCGGTGAGATTCCAAAGCTTCAGGGTGCCTTTCTTAGACACTTTGAAATGTCACCATTTCATGAGCCATGCCCTGTCCTCTCCCCATTAAAGATCTGACAGTCACTCTCTGATCCATAGGGAGTGGCTCCTGACAGCTCTATTTATACCACATAAATTTTTCACTGAGGGATGAATTTAATTTTAAGTAACAACAATAACAACGACCTCCAGCTCACTGTCATTTCGACAAATAAGGTATCATTTTTCTGGAATAAGAACAAATGAGGGGGGGGTTGGTGCAATCCAGTGTCAGTGTGACGGCTCAACCACACAGGGACCTTGGCCCTTTCTCCTTTGCATCCTCTGTTCCTAGCACACAACTTTCATCTGGTGCTTGACATATCATGGTCACACGATGGCTGCTGCACCACCAAGCATCATATCTGCATTCCAGAGAAGAGGAAAAGCAAAAGGAGAAAGCCATGCCAGGTAAATTTGTTGTTACTTTTTCCTGGGTCCCATGGCTACCCTTACACCAATTACTGACAGAGGGAAATGAAATTACTAGGTATTGCCACTCTCTCCTCAAAAAAACAGATGTCCCACAACAAAATGAACTAGAGTAGACTTGACCCCAAATCCAAGCTGAGGCTTACAGAAACTGAGCGCTAAAGGTGGGTCCCTTGAGCGATCATGTTTTTAAACTTTAAGATTTGATTGCACAAATTGTTCAAATTCCATCATAGGCTCAAATATCTTCACAATATATTTGCCTTAGCTAGCTCAAGATAAATTTTGTTATTTAAAACTAAAGTGTCCGTTACAGGAGCAACTAGCTACCAGCATTCCACACGGTCAAGCAGGCGGCACTGCGTGGGAGCAGCAGAGGGTCAGACAATCCACCCACACCTCCCTCAAGAACCATTCTCTGTAGCAAACACTCTGCTTCTCCGGAGGTGACCCAAACACTGAGACATTATGTCATCAGCCTCACAACCTCCTCCTCTTCATCTTCAGACAGTATTTGCTGAGGTCCCAAGAGGCCTGCTGGGCACTGAAGGCCTGCCTTGTGATGGAGGAATGGGGGCTGTGCAATAACACCCACACTAACCAGGGAGGGAATGAACTGCTGAGATGTCACATCACAAATCTATGACAAAGGCCAAAAATATACTGAGCCTTCGAATTATTAGCCGAGTACTTTTTTTCTTTGTGAAGCCACCTAATTATTCGGGACACACAGCCATCTACAACCCTACAATTAAGAAAGATCCCAATGAATGAAAAGCCTGGCCAGTCCAGCTTAGAATTCTGTCCCTGCTAATAGTCACAATGAATATTTCATGAATGGTTGAAAGGATTGTCGCTCAAGCATTCTGCAGGGATTCCTCTACAGATCTCTGACTCTGTCATCTATGAACTTGATCTACATTCTTCTTCAATGTATACATCTCTTCAATTTACACAAATTTTAGACAGGATTTTTCAGAGTGTGTTGCTTGTAGCTTATGTGTGTCAAAGGAACAAATGGTTCCATGATCATATGATTTCGGAAACACCTGGTTAAAGAAAGTTGAATGACTTCATTGCAAGACATCGCAAAGCCTTTAATATTCCAAGGTGCATAATGAATAGCTAAGAGAGAGACTTAGTGTGTGGCATTTTCCAGATTTGTTCAACCACAAATATTTTTCCTCGGTGTATAACTGAAAGTCTGGTGATTGAAGAGGTAAGCTTTGGAAAGCACTGCTGAGGGGAAGGGGGCAGGGGTTACATCCTAGAACCTACTACCTCTTCTAAGTCTCAAGAGGCATATTCTATGACTTAGTGACGTAGGCCACTGGGACAAAAGTTTGGACACTATGTGTATGCTTAGTGAATGTCACTAGATAGTTAGGATCATCCCTCAGTCCCCTGTTCCTGAATTCTACATCCCAGCTGCTGTCCTGGGTAAAAAGCACATTGAGCTAAAGAGGGAGTTCACTGTGATCTTGAGCTGATCGTGTTATTTCCCCAATCACCAGGCTCCTATGAGAATAAGGAGAGTGCAGTCATTATTGAAGGTTCAACACCCTATTATTTTTCTTCTGTTCCAACCCTAATCAAAGCAACTGTCACCAATGCAAGGGTGAGCAAGCCACACTGACCTCACTGACATGATGCATAAAATCCTATTTGTCTTGTTCAGATCCACCTCCCTTAAAAGACCATTTGGTACAACATAACATAAGAATCCTGCCTCCCAATATCCAGACATTTCCCTAAGATATCTGCCACCAGTTCGGCTGCTTCATACCCTTTATATGCTTTAAGTATCCCAGCACTGGCAAAGCGATTTTAGGAGAATTAAATGCCAAGATTGGCAACAGTTTTTCCAAAGCTTCATTCATAGGACATCTAGAAGGAAGGAAACCTTGCATCCCTGGAAGCCTTTTTTCCCAGGGACAGAGAGATCCAAGTCAAAGAGGAAAATGACTGGACAAACTCATTTATCATCACAATGTAATGATATAAACTGCAGTCTATGGAATAAGTCTAGGAGAACTTCATCTCTAACTCTAAAGGTTCAACATTATCAAAACTTAATAATCAAAACTTTATTGTTTATCTTTATCCCCAAGGTGAATGTTTTTAGTCTATATTAATAAGAATCCTAATCCACCTAAATTTACTTTGACCTTATGTTCTAAATTGAATCATTTGAAATGTGCTGAGAAAACCCCTACATCCTACCTCTGTGAAAAAGGGAATGGTTTTCTCTAGCAATAGGAACAAGAATATTAAAAACCACATCATGTAACAGAAAAAAAAACAACTAACAAGGACATCAGAAGAACAACATTCTAATCAGTGTTTAGACAGCTGTTGTTATGAGTTGAGTCCTGTCCTCCCCAAAATTCATATTTTGTAGTCCCAACCTTCAGTTCCTTGTAATGTGACTTCATTTGGATTTAGGATCTTTATGGATGTAATCAAGTTAAAATGAGGTAGTTAGGGTAGGCCCTAATCCAATATGGGTGATGTACTTAGAGAAGAAAACATTTGGACACAGATATTTAGTGAAAAGATGATATATTCAATAGGCAAGGGAGAAGACAGCCATTTACAAGCCAAGGAGAGAGGCTTAGAACAGGTTCTTCTCCCACAATCCTCAGAAGGAACCAACTCTGCCAACACCTCAACTTTGAACTTCTAGCCTCCAGAACTGGGTGACAATAAATTTCTGCTGTTTAAGCCACTCAGTCTGTGGTACTTTGTTACGGCAGCCCCAACAAAAAAAAATTGTGTTCTTGGGTCAGTCTTCTAATATCTCTGGGTCCATTTCCTCATCTATAGCTGAAGGGGGTAAGTGACCTTTGAAATTGCTTTTATGTCTAAAGGTTAATGACCAAGGATGAAAATAGCCTCTCACCAGTTCTCCTGAGATATAAACACGCACCCTCTTCTGAGAAAAGCTCTCCCTCTTATCTGAAGATCAATGGATCGGAAGCCATATTTGATAATCCTGTCTGGCCATCCTAATTGATATTTCAGTAATGACTTCTGGAAGAAAAATAAGGAAGAAAGGAGGCTCAAAGGAACTCCTATCAAAGGTCACACACTTAGAAGTTTATATCATTTTACAAGAAATTCATCATTTGGAAAAACTGGCTTATAATAAATTCTAAGGGAGGTGCTGGGATGGGCTCAGTTGAAAAGATCAATAACAAATGTAAGTTTCATGACATGGTTCCCCACAACAGAACCTCTGTAAAGTAAATAAAAGCACACATTTTGTGCTCTCTTCACAACCCGTTTCTGGGATCTCTCTCTCTCTCTCTCTCACACACACACTTAAATGTTAATCGTGAAAGGAAATATGCTTCAGGCACAACTATCAAACATCTGAGTGCTACTGTCCTGTTCCATCTCACCAATAAAACAGTGAATAACAACGACTTTTTGCAACGTTTATCAACCTCTTATCAGCTTGTATCATCTTGGAATAAATCCTAGGCTATTAATGCATCTTCAAAGCCTGCAATATAGTATTAATGCCAGAATCATAGGGGGTAATGAGCATTTTGGCAACTGAAATTGCAATTCTAAATGCTATAAAGCAGAACTGATGTTCTAGCTCCCCTTCTCTTTACTTCATTGAATGTATACTCTCCTGCCAAAGGAAATGCAAAGGTAAGTATTTTATTCTATGATATGATTTTATCATTCCTAAGAAGCAGTGATAGGGTAACCTTCATAAGCAGCTAAATGGCTTGCTTAACGTCAACTATATTAAAACAAAAATCAATATAGTTGGCAAGCACCAATTCAACATTTAAGTGCACAGTGCTTGTATTAGTCAGGGTCCCAATAAGATGGAACACACAAGTCAGAATAATTCAAAGAAGGTTTATTTACTCAGGAAGTTTTTACAAAGGTATACCCAGGGTGTAATAAAACCACAAAGATTGTATGTAATAATCCAAGGTTAGGAGCTGAAGCACTGTTACCACCCTAAGCACAAGGAAGCACGAAGGAGGAGTGGTGAGCAGAACCCAGAAGGAGAAAACCATGTAGAGAAGACTGTCTGGAAAGGAGTAGTGGTATTTCATCTAGAGACACTGCCCAATGTATTCCCACAAGGAGGGAGGGAAGGGAATAAATGCCCTGACCTTACTCCCCCTCCTCCCGTCAGTTTCCCACCAGAGCTCCCTTTGGTCAGATCCAACCAGAGGAAGAGAGCAGGGTGCCCATGAATGTGGTCTATAAGGGTTAGCCTCTAAGACAAGGGTGAGTAGATCTACAGGGAGAATTGTATGACATACGGCATAGTGCTAAATAACTCAACAACTCATTGAGATATTTGTAAATATTATAAGCAGAAACATCCCTGCTCTTATATACCATTTTATTCCCAGATACATCATTCCAATGCCAATCAACTTTCCAATTCTCTGACACCAAACTGGTGTCCAGTAATTCAATTCAATGCAATATTAACTACCCAGAGTTAGCACAGACCCCACAAGTCAAGGGCTCAGTCTCACTTTAGATACCAGCCACAACTGCAGTCCCTAGGGGACCCACACTTCTGCCCATCTGACTACAAATCTGGAGGTTCCTGCAACTCACACTCAGATTCAATAATTCTCTAGAGCCAACAGAACTCAAGAAAGCTCTCTATTTTCTATTACAGTTTTATTATAAAGGATACAACTCAGGCACAGCCAAATGAAAGACATGCACAGGGCAAGGAGGGCACAGAGCTCCCATGCCCTCAATGAGTGTGCCACCCTTCCAGCACATAAACGTGTTCACCAACCTGAACGTTCCCTTAGCTGCACTGTTTCAAAGTTCCTAGGGAAGCTCCATTAGGTAGGCGTGATTTACTAAAGCACTGGCCACTGGTGAGTGAACTCAATCTCCAGTCCCTTTTTTCTTCCCAGGAGTTGGAAGTGGTGCTGATAGTTCTAATTCTCTAATCACATGGTGGGTTCCTCTGATGACCAGCCCCCATCCTGCAGCTAGCTAAGCACCCCATGTATAGTAACCTCATTAGAATACAAGAGACAGTCCTATGACTGTGGAAATTCCAGAGATTTTAGGAGCTCTGTGCCAGGAACTGGGACAAAAACTATATATATACCCTTTAAGCATGTGTGTGTGTGTGTGTGTGTGTGTGTGTGTGTGTGTGTGTGTGTAAAATGCTGATCACTTGGAATTTTAATAGCATGAGGTGGGACTCATATCATTGGGGAACTATCCAGAGTATCAAGTCCTTTTGGTGGCACATTGTACAATGTATTACATAGGCAAAAATATCCTACCAGCCCCAGCAAATGTCCAACCCAAGCTTCTCACTTCTATTTGGAGCAGCAGAATCTGTTGGTTGTGAAGGCGACAAGAACGGATAAAACTGCTAGGAGACTGGAGCAGATTGTAAATCTCTAATTTAAATTCCATCTAAAAAATCTTTGTGAATGTTTTTCCTGTGAGTCTCCCTGTGGTTGGGATGTCAGAGGCATGAAATGCCGTAAGAATCTTGAAGCCAGTTAGGGTTTTTCTTCTCTAGATTATCCAGGTAGAGGGGAAGGAGAATCTTAAAGCCATGAAGGGTTTTGGCTTAAAAAGTTCACTACACTTTCAAAAGGAAGAAGGAAAGAGGGAGAAAGAACTCTGGAATGGCCCATGGGCCCTGCATCATTCATTAGCAAACACTAAGTGACTGTTATGCACCAGAAACTGTGGTACAGTGTGCTGGTGTGGCAAGATAAAAAATATTACACACACATGAATAGGGAGGTTTCTCAATAGTAATAGCTTTCTAATATTAACAAAAATGAGTTACACCCTATAACCAAACTGTGAACTCTCATCCTAGACAGTTATCCAAAGACTTCATATGGTCCTGTTTGGAGAATATTTTAAACCCTGCTCACACACACTTGGCCCACCTTTCTGTGGAAGTGGGGTACCCTGCAACTTGAAAAAAAAAATACAAAGGAGCAGGATGGTGGGGTGGGTAGGGAAGGTCTTTTACATGTATATTTCCTGAATTTCCTCAGGGAATGTCCTGTTTGGCCAGTGCATCCTCTGTGCCTATGATGCTTTTGATCAGCAGCACACAAGAGCATCTTTTCAAGCACTTAAGCAGAAAAATGCATCCAAGAACAGACTGTGATCCTCTGCAAATGTGTGCTAGAGACACCTGATACTAGAGAGAAATGCCTGAGGCAGTTGTTCTAAACCCAGTCTAAATGACCCTGGGGGGAGAGTGGATGGGGACTACCAGTGGATCATTTGAAAGAGACAGTGAGAGAGAACGGAGTGGATATCTGGAACCACCCAAGGTGTAGGGAATCATAGCTGGAGGTGGGGCCCAGGGCTCTTTTTAAAGCCATACCCCCTTCCCCATCAGACAATGGAAAAGAGGCATATCCTAATTTTCCTTTTCGTATCTCTAAACAACAGTCACCTAGATTGGGTACTTTGGAATGACACGGGGAACATTTTCAAAATATACATGTGCAAGACCTTTCCTACCCACCCCACCATTCTGATAAACATTATCCAGTGCAACCTACGCATTTTGCAAGAGCCTCCCCCCCATTCTGCTCCTCCCCACCTCCCTTCATCCCACCCCATCCTCAGCTGAGATTCACTAAACACTACTTCTCTGTTATACTCAATTACTAGAAAGAAATGTATTTGGGTCACATATCTTAATTCCCTGCTGACATACCTTAATGAAATTAATATTTAACAACACACACTTGACTTGGATCAGAAATGCCTTAAAGGGGTTACCTACTTGAATTTTACATTGTTATATCTTCTGGAAAATCAATTTCAATTATCTGATACGTTACCCAACATCCTTTACCTTTCACGAAATTCCATGTCTGACAAGAGATGGTCCCCCCAGCAGAACATGTCATTCTTCCCTTCCCTTTTTCATTCTGCACTTTTTTAAAGAGAGCCCGTGTTCAACTCACTCAAGGAATGAAGAATTATATTCTGCTTCCCTGAGGATACAGTATCTGTGTAAAATGTGTATCTAAGAAATATGTCTGTTTTCCTCCATTTATTTATTTATTTATTAGTTTATTCATATCAGTATGGACTCATTTATTTTTTTTATTTCGGGTTTTAATCCACTACTACTTCATTTTGTTGCTCAATTTTTCCAGCTTTGGGCATCGGGAGCTCTTTCAGGTGGCCCTGTGTCCCTTTGACATACCTCCATCACTGAGTTGTTGCTGTTCCAAGCACCTTCTCACATACTGACACTGTAAGCGGCTCCATGTTCATCCTTCATATTTGCTACCCTGGTCCTAGAATCAGCCATTTATCTTAGTTCTGGTTCCTTTGTTGGAGAATGATATTAGAAACCAAGATCTGGGTGGTAGGTGTGCTCATTGCCAGAGGTGTCATTGCTTCTAGGCCTACTCAGTTGACAGAGCAAGGAAATATATGTGTGTGAATATTAATCCATGAATACATATATACATATCTATAAGTATTTCCATATGTAACCATCAGTATCTATATTAAGCTAACATGAGTCCATATTGATATCTCCAACTCTAATCCAATTACCACATAGATGATTCCAGCCTCCTGCTCTTGCTTATCTGTTACCTCCCACTCCAACAGTGAGAAACTGGGTTCTCACCAATGTCCATCCATTTACTTAATTGCTAAATTCCAGTTTGCATGTGTAGTAGTGTCAGAATTATTAACCTGCACCTCCATGGGGAACAACTTACCAACTAGAGTACAGTGCTTATGGACGGTTTCCCTTTGCCTTTAGTCTCACAGACTCCACTCATTTCCAAGGTTACTTAAGTCAGCACCCTTTTACCTCCACATCATTCAGTGAGGTGGTTTAATACATTTGTAGTACAGTTATATTGCTTTGTCACAATTCTGCATTTTATCCTGGAATCTCCAACTGATTAAATAATTTTTTAAAATCTGCATACATTAAAATTCATTCTTTGTCCTAAAAGTTCTATGGGTTTTGACAAATGCCTAATACCATGTTTACACCATCACAATTATCATACAGAATAGTTTCACTGTTTTAAATAATCCCTGGTTCTTCACTTATTCAATTCTTTCCCTTTTCCCTGAGCTTTTGGAAACAACTGATCTTTCTACCATCTCTATAGTTTGCCTTTGCCTGAATGTCACATAATTTGAATCATATAATATGTAGTGTTTTCATACTGGCTTTTTTCACTTAACTTGTATTTAAAAGTCATTCATGTCTTTGGTGGCTTGATAGTTCATTTCTTTTATGGCTGTATAATATTCCATTGTGTGGATATACCAGAGTGTATTTATCCATTCACCTATTGAAGGGCATCATGATTACTTCCAGTTCTGAGAATTATGAATAAAGTTGCTATAACCATTCATATGCATTTCTTTGAATAAATATGTTTTCAAATCAGTAACTTAAGTTTTCAAATCAGTAAATATGTAGTAGTTCAATCACTGGATGGTATGGTAAGATTACATCTAGCTTTGTAAGAAATTGCCAAACTGTCTTCCAAAGTGTCTCCTATTTTACTTTCACACCAGCAATGAATGAGACTTCCTTATTGTTCCATATCCTACTCAGCAATTGATGTTGTCAGCTTTTAAATTTTAGCCACTTTAATAGGTGTGTAGAGCTATCTCTTTATTGTTGTAATGACAAATGACATTGAATATTTTTTCATATGCTAATTTTCCAGCTGTATATCTTCTTTGGTGAAGTATTTGATCAGATCTTTTGATCATTTTAAAATTAGATTTTCTTATTGTCTAGTTTTAAGAGTGCTGTGTATATTTCGGGTATGTCTTTGATTAGATATGTGCTTATAAATATATTAAAAACTCATTGTCAAACCCAGGGTCACACAGCTTTTCTCCAATGCTTTATTCTAACAGATTTATAGTTTTGTATATTAAATTTAGGTCTATGACCTATTTTTAGTTCATTATTATAAAAGTGTAAGGTTTAGCCCAGCTGGGTGTGGCTCAATGGTTGAGCATTGACCTAGGATCCAGGAAATCGTGGTTTGATTCCCAGTCAGGGCACATGCCAGGGTTGTGGGCTTGATCCCCAGTTGGGGGCATGCAAGAGGCAGAAGATCAATGACTACTCTCTCATGACTGATGTTTCTAACTCTCTCTCCCTCTCCCTTCCTTTCTCTGAAACCAATAAAGGTACACACACAAACACACACACATATACATATATATATATATATATATATATATATATATATATATATATATATATATATATATAAGAGTAATGTCTGGTTCTAGGTTCAATTTTTATTTTACATATGGACTTCCAATTGTTCCAGCATTATTTGTTGAAAATCTTACCCTCTCTCCACTGAATTGCTTTTGCTCCTTTGTCAAAGGTCAGCTGACTATACATGTGTGGGTCTATTTCTGGGCTCTCTATTCTGTTCCATAGATCTGTATGTCTGTTCTTTCACCAATGAACAGTCTTGATTACTGAAGCTTTATAATAAGTCTTGAAATTGGGTAGTGTGACTCCTCCAACTTGTTTGTTTTTTACCCCCAGTATCGTGTTGGCCATTGATATTTGTTTAAAAAGCTCCCCAAATGATTCCAATGTATAACCAAAGGTAAGGATCACTGCCTTGGAGGCAACTGGGAATAAAAGCAAGAACATGGGCATTAAAGTTAAGCAGCCTTAGTTCAAATTCTTCGTCTGTAGGTAAGCCATTTGAAATCTTGGGGCTTCAGTTTCCTATTTAGGAAATGGGAGATCAAAATGCTTATTAGCAGAGCTTTTGTAAAAGCAGCTTGGAGACTGGGATGAGCATGTAGCAACGAACCGGTCCAGTCAAGTTCCCTTTTCTCCCCTTTGAATCCTTCCTGACTGTTTCCTTCGTGTCCTCTTTGACCATTTTCTTCCAAATATTATGAAGAACTGGCATAGTGATTATTATGAAACCTCTCCTGAAAGCTCCATAAACACACAGGATGGGTCATAATCTTGCTTTGCTTTTCCGGGAAATTCGCTGCCTAGACTAGAGAAATAAGCCTGTTTGACAGTCTTTCTCAGAAGGAAGTGATTCATGTTGAGCCCGTGGAAAATGAATACTGGCCTATTCTTTAATGATTTGGGGAAGGGCTGAGAATTTATTAACCGCATGGAAACAATAATGAGAAGCAGCAGCAGAGAGAACAAAAGATAAAGAGAAAAACAAAAGTGATGAAAGTGCTGGTTTCGTTTGTTTGTTTGTTTGTTTTTAAGTCAAACAGGCAAATGACCGGGAAGAACCTTTTTTGTTTTTTGAAGTGACAATGGATCTTTTTATGGCTGTGCCTTTCTACTCTTTAAAATGTGGAGCCTTGTTTCAGTGGACATTTACATACATGAGGTTATCAGGTAGAAGGAGAGTTTAGAGATTTTGGTGGAACCGCATTCTCGCTTTCCAAAAGCCCATGCTTTATTTCACAGAGTGAGAAGTACACGCACAAGTAAGCGAACCACAATATAAAAGTCACAAAAGGTGAAAAGGGAGGGGACAAACTGCATTTATCAAGTGTGTTTATGCTCCAGGCATGCTAGGAATTACACGTTTAAATTATTTAATCCTCAAGACAGATTTAATACCATTCTCACTTATTAGATGAGAACTGAAGTCGGGGCAAAGCCTAGTGACTTTCCTGTATGGATGCTCTAAGACTTCTGGCACTGCCCCTTCAGCAGTCCTGAAAGGAGAGAAATCTTTAATTTCTTGCAGGACAAAGACAGGAGCATTTTCACAATGGCCTCCCCAAGACAGAAACCCTCCTCCTGCATGTCCCCAGGAGTCATCTCCCCAGGCGTCATTAGTGAATCCCAGAGCCCTCCATTCTTGCTTCCCAAAGCTCTGCTGGCCCAGCAGCAGTGGCAATAATGAGGCTCGGTCACCATGTAGCAGATGCTGCTGACTCACAGGAGAGAGGGGCCAGGTCTGGCTACGCCTCTTCCTCTTACTGCAAACATGAAGCCCAACCAAATTCCTCACAATAAAACTCACGACAAAACCCAAGGAAAAGAAAATGTCAGGGGGTCAGATGGGGTCCCGGAAACCACTGCAGAACCCAATTAAAAGTTGGTATTTTCCAGCTTCACTTGTGACAGGTATTTCTGCGCACGTTCCCCCCTCATTTCCCTGAGGAAAGGTGATGAGACATAAACCAACAGCGTGGAAAACACTGCTCTAAGAACGGAACTATTAGAGAATTCACAGCAGCAGATGTGAAGAACTTAGGAGTAATTAAAGATACTCTCAGAGAAAACAATCCACTGTCATGTAAACTAGGAAGAGATGAGGAAATGGTGACTGTTACATTTTAAAGATTTTATTCATAAAGAAACATACGGCTGTCTCGTCACACTTATGCTGAGAATCCCAAGAGGGAATGTTTTGAAAGTCATTTGTCTAGGATCTGACACTCCATTTGTACAGTGCAGAAGCTCAATTTTCTCCATTTATTCAGAGCTACTCAGGTTCTCGAGGACTTCCAGGCTCATTGACATATAAGACCCCAAAACACAGAACAGAATGCCAAAGTGTGTGTGGTTTGTGGGGGTTTTTTCATTTAAAAGATTTGGGTTTGTAATTTTTAAAAATTTATAATAGTGGATAAAATTTTCTATTAGTTATAACACTAACATCCGAGAACCCTCACTGCTGTGTAACAACCACATCAAAACTCAGAGAATTAAAACAATAAGCGCTTGGTTTTGCTCACACATCTCAGGTTGGCGGGCATTTCCGCTGATGTCAGCCAGGCCCAGCTGACCTCTCCTGGGCTCACTCAGGCGCTGGTGGTCAGGGGGTGGTTGAGCCACCGGGTGGTTGATCTAAGATGATCTCACACACGTTTAGTGTTGTCTGGCAATCAGCCCAAGCAATATGTTTCTCATCTCTGAGAGAGAAAGGAGTATTCAAGGCCTCTTGAGACGTAGGCTTAGAACTGGTACACAGTCACTTCTACCACATTCTACTGGCCAAAACAAGTCACAGAGCCAGTCCAGGCGTGTGGGAGGAAGAAATAGTCTCCAGTTATTGATGGGATGAGTTGCAAAGTCACATACAGGATACAGAAAAGGAAATAATTACAGCTATTTTGGCATCGATCCTCCACACCTGCCTTTCTCAGGTTCTTGGAAAATGAATTAATAAGTAGAAGCCACTTGATAGATACAAAATAAAAAATAATTGGATAATGCTCAGGGGTTATGTCACCCAGGTTTTAAAAGAACTTGCTGAACTCTACATGCTCCAAATCCAGAAGGAACCAAAACACCAGACTGTCTCTTCCCCTCTCCTGCCCCACCTGTACCCCTACACCTCCAAATGCCCATTGGCCAATCATCTCTCCGAGTGAATTTTTTTCTGCAAATGCCCATCACTAAAGCCTTCCAGTATGCATTGCTTTTTGCTGGTTTCATTCTTATGGTGACGCCTGTTTGCACAGAACAGATTTACTTTCTGTAGTCTCCACAATAATTACTATGTTTGCTTTTTAGTCAATAAAAATTTAATAGCTGCTAAAGCCGTTTCAGGAAGAAATAGAGAACAACATTCTTTCGTCTCCCACCTCTTCCTCAGGGGGTGGGAGGCAACAGCACTCCTGGAATCTCAAAGGAGAATCTTTTTTCTTTCCTTAGCTATTGCTATAATGACCAGGAATTTCTGGCCCTGTGGTGCATAATCGTGTGGAAGAACCCAAACGTCTGTGGGCCACAGGGGTATTACATACACAGGAGCATTTCCTGAACTGTTCCGGAATGGAAGTCTGGTTATTTTGCAGAAATTCAGGGAGCTCAAACCCTATTAGAGTAAGTTAGCATTTAGGTCTTCAGCATGGCTTTGGAATGAGCCTTCCTGTAGAAATTAGTTTTCTAGGTCACTATTCCATTACACAGTGCCCTCCTTATGAGAGCCCAGGGGAGGAATTTCTCTGATCTCAGAATGGGAAGCAGTTGGGCTGCTTCTTAGTACTTGGAGTGGTTTCTCGGTGGCTGTTACTGCAGATAATGTAGATCACGTATGTGAGGGCCTCGCGCTCTTCAAGTTTAGTGCCATATCTGAGACCTATCTCTAGGAAACCTATAGAAGTTTTTGGTGTGAATTTTAGATATTAACCTCACACCTGACTCTGCCTTATCTTTCCTAATTCTATATACTCTCTCATCTGCTTTCCTTATTCAATTATCTTTGCTTATTTTGTCCTATTTTAATTATTTAAGCAGACTTAAATGCCTTTTAGAGCCTCAGAAAATAAATAAGCAGACAAATAAATGCCAGTTTCTCAAGATAGAGTTTAATTTTTTGAATATTATAAAAAATTCTTCATTCTATCAATTTTAATGGAACCCTTCCTTTTTGATTTCTAATACTGTGGCCTGAGTTAATCATACCTCTCAATGGTCATTACCATCTTTGGTCTCTTGCTTTATTTTTTTTTTTTCTCCCTTATCTCGAACCACTATTCCTCACCTGTCCCAATGCAACCATTTCAATGTGATTAAACGCATGCCTTGTCTTAGTATGAACTCTTATCAAACAAAGTCTTATATGCACAGATCTTAATGGGATGCAAATGTTATTATTATAAATACCTCAAGCTGTACCTTTGTTCATTCAGCACTGTGTTCTAAAGACCTCTATATTTTGCTATGGGCACGTCTAGACTGCTACTTCTCTCTGCTGAATGGCACGAACTCCACACGTTTTGCTGCTCCACTCCCCACACTGCCTTCCACCCCCACCACAAATACGCTCTGACGACAGTTCGTATACACGGGGTGAACACTTCTGAGAATGAAAAGGGAGCTGTTAAAAATTCCACAGGACAGCAATTATACACTACAGTTGTTGAAGGCAAGCCGAAATGCTTGGTCACCTTACTCACATAGGACCCTTATAACCTCTGTGAGAATTCCCCCTGGATGTGCACCCAGGGGCGGACTTGCTGGGTGAGGAAGTGCACAGATAGACCTCACTTGCTGTTCCCACCAGAGTCTTCTGCAGAATTTCTACACCAGTTTACAACCTCATCAAGAGTGCATGAGGGTTCCCATGGTCTCACATCTCTGCCAACACTTGGCATTATTCTAATTTTGCCAGGCTAGTACATGCAAAGTGATATCTCATTGAGCACCTCTTCACATTCTGGCTAGCTTTTTGTATTTTCCCTTTCTGTGAATTTCTACTCTTATATCTTTGCCCATTTTCCCCTGAAGTATCTGTCTTACTGATTTGCAGAAGATGGAATTTTTCTAAAATGAGCACACATTTCTTTGCACATCACCAGCATCACTCTCCTTTTTTCCTGGGGATTGAAACTGCAACCCAAGTATGTGCCCTTGATGAGGAATTGAACCAGTGACCCTTCAGTGCGCTGGCCGATGCTCCAACCGCTTAGCCACACCGGCCAGGGCAAATATTACATCATTTTGATGCCCATACTAAAAAAGAAAATGGTAAACACCTTTCAGGAACTAAAGCTGTTTTTCAGAGTGAACTAACAATAAAATAGATTCCTTATCCTTTGGTAAACTTATGGTACTGTTATAAAAAAATTTTTAAATGTGGAACTAATCAGAAAAAAAATTGTTGCTTATTCATTCACATGTCTGGAATGTGTATTGTGTCATACTCTATGGTGGCTTTTATATAGATTATCTCACTAGCCCTCAGAACCATCCTATGAAGTGATTATCCCCATTTTATGGATGAGAAAATTAAGGCAGAGAAGTGAAATAACTTGGTCCAAGTCACATAACTGGTAAATGATAGAGCCAGAATCCCAACCTAGGAGGTCTGAGTCCAGAAGCTAAGTCTTAAAACTACTATTCACTCTGCATCCAAAGTTTGCAGTTTTACTTTAGGTGGGCCTCGAGGTTAGGTACAATAAAAACCTTAAACTCATTTAAACTGCTGACCACTTTGGACACCTGGAAGCATCAAAACTTGCCGTGTGACTGACACTAGGAGTGCTTCCCAAAAGTTAGTCAGTTGTGTCATTTCTAGGATACAGACCATGTTCAGAAATCAGATATCCCTTCCCCTGGAAAAGCCAGTGACTCCTTTTTCAACTTCATGATTTCCTTTTTTATTTTTTTTTAACCTATTTTCCAACACGATATTCTCCTCTGATATCACCAAGTTGCCTAGAGGAAAATACACGTGGCTCAAACACCTGAGTTGTTCTTAACAACCTTTTGCTTCTGCAGTTTACAATGGACCAAAGATACTGGGGGACAGCCATGAGTTTTCCAACTATGGGGAGTCTATAGGGGTCCTGTAGGATGGTTTTGAGGATGGTGCTAATTATTTTGTTTATCTCAGCAAAATCATATATTCCCAAACGTTCTGACCAGTTCCTACAAATCTGTAGGGAACTAACTGCAAGCTGCCATCATAGACTCCACTAGAAATTATTCACAGCACCTGCTGGAACACCAGGACATGAGCATTCCACGGACATGAGCTTATCTTGCTGAACTGCTCCGTGCAAGATTTCAAATTTCCAAGTCACCAACCCCCTTGAGTTCCTGGTGAGTGTTCTTTGACTGTACAGAAATTAATAGGCCTTGGCCCAACTTTTCAAAGGTGCCCCCACCCACCTTCACTGCCCCGACCCCTCATTGGAGAGCTGACTCCCCATCCTGCAGGGTGGTGCACTCCGTTAAGCTTCAGATACCTAAATGACTATTTATCTTTTCTCTATTGTAGTATTGCTTTATTCCTTGTTTTCCTGTTTGCCATTATATGTCTTTTTCTTTTTCTTTTTTTACTGTTATTACAATATCTGCTACTAATAAGCTTCATGGCCACTCTGTCTTCTGTACCTGCCACTCCGATTCATATACACACTTGCATTTTTCTGCTGTGTCTTCTCCCTCCTCCCCTGCTGCTTCTCTCAGGCCCCCTGGCTCTGGGCTGAGCAGAGCATCCACTCACGCAGTGGCTCTCAATGTGGCCCTGTAGACTGGCTCCCATTCCACCCCCACTTGGGAGAGAAACCCCCTGAAATGACCTGGCAAAGCTGTGTATGGGTGCACACACCTGCCCACGTGCATCCATTTTTCTGAGGAGAGAACCGTGGCAGACCCTATGGATCGCCTACCTCCAAACAATCCCCAATATCCTATGTCCTTGACTCCCTTTGCCACAGAGGCTGAAGAGCTAAAATTTTCAATTTCCCAGCTTCCCTTCTTTTGACCAATGAGGAGGAAAAACACCCTTCCTTTCATAAAAAGCAAAGCCTCACTAGGAGAAAATCCTTTGCCCTTCTCCCTTCTTCCCATTAGTCCTGCCTGGAACGTAGATATAAAGCACAGATATACAGCAGCCATCTTGCAAACATGAGGCTGCAGGCCTGAGAATGAAGGCCTGTGTTTATGGTGGAAAGGAAAGAGGTTGGAAAGAGATCCAGTCTCTGAGGGTGTCCGTGAACCACCTGCCCCACCTTCCAAATTTTACTTTTTCCTTCCAGGTGCCTTTGTTGTGGTGCTGAGTGTCTCCCTTCCCTGCACAAACATGTGATGACAGCCAGGCAGGTGTGGTGGGGAGGACTTGAGAGGATGGCTCTTTTCAGGTGGCCTCCAGCCTGCTCTGGGGTACAAGGGAGGTTGAAGTGGGAGAAATAACTCCCTGTGGGACATCATACTTGGTGACCAGACCACCCTCATACCTATCAGTGCGCTTTTCCCATGTCTCATCCCACTTATCTCAAAATTGCCTTAATTCCCAACCCTGTCAAGAATGATGGGCATTTAGCCCTGTAACTCCATCTAGTCCACTCCTGCCTTTTCAGAGATGGAGAAGAACAAGCGCTGAAAGGCTAAGGGTATGTCCAAGGTCAAAGAGGACACACCAGCAGCGAAGGGATAAATGGGACCAGAACCCTTTTATCATTAACAGCCGCCATTACTACCACCGACTGCCACATAGTATCCTTCCTGCTCAGTGGGCACTGCTCTGGGTGCCATCTATGTGGCCTTTTATCCTGACAAAATCCCCAGAAGGTAGGTGCTGTTACCTCTACTTAAATGCTGAAGACCCTAGGCTCAGACAGGTTATGTAATTTTCCAAGTCTAGAAAGAAACAGAACCAAGACTTGAACCCAGCTCGGTCTGGCTTCCAACGCTAGACTATTTTCACACCTCCAGGTAACTCAAGACAGTGTTTGTCTGATCTGCTATGGACATGCCTCAAAAGCAGTTTTCCACAATTCCTCTATAGACGGCCTTAGCCATTGGAGCCTCAGGAAATCTGTTTCAGTGTTAACTGCATTTCCCCTTTAGTGCAGGGAATGCTTCCTGAAAGAGCCTGTTCTCTCAGCAGCTGGTGATATTTGATTTGATTAACACCCCGGGACCTATCACCAGACTTAATGATGATGCTTAATTAATCGCTTACGTTAAAAGAGCTGGCACTTTCTGCATTTGGTTCACACTTCTAGCCTCAGTCATGTTTTCTCTTCAGCAATAATATTTACGCAATTAGAAAATAGTGAATTTATACTCTGACGTGGACCTGAGCTGTGTGTGGGACCTCCCAAAGCAGATGTCCTTGACAGGTGTAGAGAAATAGACCTTTTTTTCACAGCAAGAGCCATGAGTGAGATCTTCCACTTACATTTCAATGAAAAATCATGCCTGTATCAACAAATATTCACTGAGCACTGACCCATATTCTGTGTGACAGTCTACATTTCCAAGGCCCCGTGGGGGCTAAAAAGAAGTCTCATTATACATAACTCTTTTTTTCTTTCCTGTTTTTGGTCTAGAATCTAGATAGATCAGAAAAAGGCATTTTACATTAGACATCTTAAGTTTCAATAAGCATTTGCTAAGGTATCCCAAGATATTATCATGCAAAAGGCAGGAATATATGGCCTGGGTGATACTACAATGAAGTGAGTTTGTGATGTTAAATGACTCCAGGGTGCAAACGGAGATCAAACTAAAAAGAGGTGATGTGCCACAAGACAACCCCTGCAATATTTTAAATCAAGAACTTGGGCAATGATACAGAAAAGCAAGATTATATCTTCTGATAGCAGGAAGCTGGAAGGAATAAGGCAGCATCTTGGATGACAAAGTTCTTGACAAATTGAACAATGGGTTGAATTCTAACATCATGAAATTCAGTAGGAACAAATGCCAGAGAGCCGCCAGAACCAGCACTGCACAGGGAAAGACTTGAGGATCAGCCACCAGCCACAAGCTTAACATGAAGCAATGGTGTGATGTATGACCCAGGTCACTAATGCATCTGTTTAACTGTACTTATTGGGATGACACTGATACAGGTTCCAAGTATACAATTCTATAATACATCATCTGCATATAGCATTATGTAGTCATCATCCAAAGTCAAATTTCCTGTCACAATATATATGACCCCATTTACTCTTTACCATCTCCCTGCAACCCCCCTGTCCCTCTGGTAACCACCATACTGTTGTGTGTGTCTGTGAGTTTCTGTTTGTCCTATTTGTTCATTTGCTGCTTTCAGGTTTATATCCCTCATATGACCTTTAAAAACTATACATGCTTTTTTCAGGGGACCATTTAGAGTTGAGTTTTCTTTAATATTTTCCTTTGTAAAGACCGACACAAATACCATATCACACTAAATCTAAGACACCATTGGTTGTAAGATGCATCTCTCTTATCTACCATTGAGAGAGAGAGCAAAGTGCTGCCAATTAGACAATACCCCAAACTTCTTTCCATTTACATTCCAGCTCTCCTGGAGCACTTTTCAACTCAGCATTGGCATGTTGTTCCCATTTTTTCACACAATATCAGTGTCTATGTCATGAAGAGCATTGAGAATGTAGTATGTCTTCTAAAAAGCATTCCACTGTTAGCTCCAGAATTTCTTCCATGCAGTAACATTTGATCTGAAGGCTTCTACGTTGTTACTTTTTTGTTCTAACCAGCAAAGGACAACGGTAAGTTTTCAGACAACAACTAGGATTTTTATTCTTCCTTCAAATGGCCCTTAAATTGTTTGCTGACTGAAACTTTGATTGAAGTTGCCTACTTATGCCACCATGAAGAATAACAAAATTTGTTCTGCATGGACAGTGACAAACACATCCCACTTGGCTCCAATCTACAGACCCCTGGGATGTTAAAATGTGAAATATGGATGTTTTAGAATTTATAAAATACAGTTGCTCAATTTTCCTGCTTGTCTTTCTGTTTTAGGTTATACCCTTTACTTGACTTTCCCCAGCCTGCATCTCTAGCTGGCTATGATAACCTCTAGTAAATCTCCTCAACTTTCACTGAGAGTTTCCACAAGTGTTTTCCTGACTGGCCCTTATTTCTATTTTATACTCAATCTTGTCTGCTTTAGAAGTATTCCTAATCTTCTCATTTCAGCTCATTTCCTCTTTTATGCCCTGCAACTGGTAGAAAACAAAGCAAAAATGAAAAGGTCAACCAAGACTTTGCATCTCAAAAGAAGCCATGCTTCATCTCTCGCTGTTCTTATTAAGAAGAGGTATAGAGCTTTACAGTGCAGAGTGGTTCTGAGCTCTGGCTGTGAAGTAAAATAATTTGTAGAGACTTTAAAGTCTAGTTTTCAGTGGGCTATCCCAAGACCCACTGACTCATATTCTCATTTGAGAGTAGAATTGGGGGGAAGCAGGCACTTGTATTTTTAAGAGAGATCCACGGATTAATGTGGTATGTCATCTAGGTTATAAACCATTAAGAGCAGAAAGACATTAGGCATTTTCCAGGTCATGCAGAGACAACTCTATTATATACACTAACATAAATTTGAAGTCAAGAAGCCTGAACTCTGGAAACAATTCATATGGACAGACTACAGTTTTATTCATTCAGACTATACTATTCACATCATCCTGTACTCAAGATGATTAAACTAAGGGATATGAAGGACATTGTAATGATTGGGCATGGGGTTGAGCATGGCAAGAGCACAGGCAGGAAACAAAGGATGAGAATTTCTTTTTCCAACCTTCCAACAATCCCAAATGCTGCCTGGTCTGAGGCCATGGGGAAGGTGACTTCAGGTGACCTCACCCTCCTCCATTCTCTAGCCACCACTTTCCAGGCCTATTTCAGGGACAAGATGCTCTGGGCACAATTCTGGCCCTGTGATTTAGGAATATTTAGGGATAACCTTAAAGTGGAAGGTTGTATTAATGGGGCCCAAGCTCAAAAAATATGCAAATCCCTGCACCAAACGGCTCAGGGAATGGTTTTTATGGCTGTGAGAGAGCCCTGACACTGTGTCCTAATCACCTCCATTTTTAGCAAAGGTTCTTCTAAATTTTAGATAAGTATTAAGATCTCCCATCTTTTCTGGGTGCTAGTAGATAATTGATGATTCCACTGTTAGCTCTGGCCTTTTTGTTGTGCCAGGAATTCAGAATAAAGTTTTCACACCAAAGCCCAGGCCATCTTTTACTCACCTCTTAGATCCAGGGACCTCTTACTTATAATCAAGGGAGAGACTGAGATTCATCTCCTGTGAATTTCTTTTCCTTCCGGGAACTAAAGCAGAGGCTGAAAACAAGAATATCAAAAGCACAAATCACTGCAAATCAGTGCTGATGGTGCAATGAGCACTGATGCTTTACTTTTTTTCTTGCCACCCTTTACAGGCCCTGGCCACTGTGGCTTGGTTGGTTGGAGTGTCGTTCCATGCACTGAACGGTTGCAGATTCGGTCCCTGGTCAGGGTGCTTACGGGAGGCAACCGATCCTCCCGATCAATGTTTCTCTCTCTCTCTTTCTCCCTCTTCCTCCCCCTTCCTCTCTCTTTAAAATCAATATAAACATATCCTCCAGTGAGGGTTAAAAATAAAAAAGAAATTCAGCAGACAGGACCCCAAGTGGTTAACCACCAAAGTGTGTAATAGTTTAGAAATATAAGTTATATTAGTCGTATGGCTGGTGTGCCTACTGTGCAGTCTTTGAAAATTTTTAATACAATGTCCTTAAGTTGGGCCGTTCCCTTCACAAACTTCACATGTCAGTAATCACCACCGGGAATCCAATCTCAGATGGCTACCTGTCCCTGCACGGCTTGTCCCTTACCTGCTCGTTCACTGGGACTTGGTTAGACGCCGCAGTCCTTTCTTTAGTTTCAGTTACTCTCTCTGTTTCACAGGACAGTCTTCTGTATCAACCATGGGCCCTGAAACAGAAATAACTTGTCAGTTAAAAAAAAAAAAAAATCAGAGCCCAAAATGCGTATGTTTGAGAAAAAAACTTGCTTCTTTTCTTCACCATTGTCCACTCCAAATGAGGACCTCGGGAGTGTTGCTTCTAGAACACAGCTATATATTGGAAAGACTCCTTCGTGCAAGTCGATTCATACCCATAGGGCCTGCCTCCCACCGTCAACCCTCGCGGGTAAAGGGTCAGAGATGCCTGTCCTCATTAAACAGAAGGAAAGTTTTCCTGTTACAAATTAAAATCCTCCCATGGCTGTGGATTTATCAGCAAACCTGCTCCCAATGGTCACCCTGTAAATGATGATTGGGAAAAATCAATCATTTCCTTCTGCTACCAAGGCTGCTCAAATTGGTTCAAAATGCTAGGCTTCCTGATGGAATGAAACTTCCCTGAGCCAATGATAGTATTCCAAGGGGGAAAGTGGAGGGGTAGTTGGATGGGCTGGACCCACATTTCCAGGGTCTGAAGGGAAATGTTCAGCAGCATGTGGCTTTACCACCTAATGTATTCTTAGACAGGCCCAGGAGAGATGGAGACCTCCTATGTTCTTGTTCAAGATGGGTACTAGACTTATCGGGTGGGTCACTTCGTAAGGTATATACATGTTTAATTGTTGTGTCGTACATCTGAAACTAATATAATACTACATGTCAACTATAATTGAAAAATAAATTTTAAAAAGTTTTTGTTTGTTTTTACCCACCCAAAGAGTTGAAAATATTTAATAAGCTTTTATTATTTAGTGAAAAACAGTACAAGATCATTCAGAGAGTATGTGTGTCCCTGGCACCATACTCCCTCTGCTCCGCCTTCCCATCAGTGCTGGAGGAAGCTTCCTTTTATTTCAAGAATGCAAATTTAGGTCATACGGCAAGTAAATGCGAATATGATCTAAATAATACATTGATTGGGCTTTGCAATTCTGAAAACAATAAATAAACTCTGAAAACAAAAATGACCACAGCTCAAGCAGTGGCCATTTTAAATAAGATCCAGGAATATATTTATTTAATTTGGTGTTTTATCAATCACCTCCATTGTCTTCTTTGTACAGGTCAAAATGCACAGGCGATTTCTCTTCGGACATCCTCCCCCAAAATAAAGCACATGCTTACAAAACATATCCCTCACCTAACCAGGCATCTTCTGAAAAGCACATACGGTATTTTAAATTCATGTTAAACATTTTTCAACTCCTCTGAAGGCTTCAATAAAACAAGAATTCATACACCTCACCCAGGCTGCCTGACTTAAAATAGTGTGAGGCTTGGAGAGTTAAACAATAAAATTTTCCAAGTATACACATGCTGTGAGAATCAATAACCTCTTCTCAAACCAGCAAATTGGTTTCAAGTATTCGGTTCATTGGTTACATCCAACAGCCTGAACAAGAGGCCCCCTCCTGAGTGAAAGGGCCGGGAGTAATGAATTCTTGAAAAATGTGTTCTCATCACAATTCCTGTGCTTCTTACTGCATGGACGATGGCATGTGTAAAAACCCTATGGAAGGAACCCTGGGTTTAATTTCAGTCAGTCCTCTTTGTGGGAATTTTAACAAAAATGCCTCTGCAGAGCACTCTGTCCGCTCTCATTTCATGAGAACAATTCATGGCAATGCCATTGTTTACATAAAGTGATATTTTCTGGATTTCAAACTTTGACTTTGCAGCCAGATTATCCTTTCTAAAATAAAACTGATAGTCTCTTAGAAAGGTTTAGCCGAAGTCACTGGCCCTCCTGCTGACCCACGGGCTCTGGGAATATTTGTCTGAAAACCCAGCCGTTGTGCTAGCAGAATGTTCACGCCCCTCACTCTCAGGCAAGCAGCCTGTGTTTTCTTTTCCCTCCCTTCTTGCCGTCTCATTCCCGGGGCGCCATCCTCCCTTCTCTCCAGCAATCAATGCCTGTCGCCACCTCCCCAAGCTGAGGTCACTCCCCTGCTCTCAAAGGCTTCTGTACCAGTCCTTCCACTTTTGCAGCCTCCTTTCCTTTCTTCTTGGGATGGAATGTTCATGCAGAAACTCTAGCCCAGAGTACAGTCTAGCTGAGAGAGAAGTCTTCCTCCAGCAGGGTAACTTGTGTCTTCTGCTTAAATGTACACACAGTCAAAAGGGACATATGCCATGGGAAAGGAAAAGGAACTGGCTTAGGAGCAACTTGATCCTCAAATGGTCCCCAAGGCTCCCTTCCATTCCCATCTGCCCAGTGCCACGCTCACCAGCAGAGTGGCAGAACTGAGGCCTCGCCTCTCAGGGCATCTTTTCTTCACAGAGCTCTGCAGCTGCTAGTTATTGGGATCTTCTTTCCCTCCATATCCTCAGAGGCCCTCTCAAGGCTCCCAGGGGGTTTTTAGTCGATTTCAGGGCTTAAAACTACTGTTTCAGAGACACTGTAAATTAAACAGGCCTTTGTGAGCTGGCTTAGGAGGCCTATTAACATTAATTATATTTTATCTACTGATAACCTTATAGCCCTACTAGTAAAAAAGAATTTTAGCATTATTAATAATATTGTTCATAAATACCCTAGTATCCAAGAGAAACTGCAAGTTAAAAAACAACTGAATTTTATAAACCCAAACTTTGAGAAAGGATATGGAAGTTGGAGGCTGCTCTTTTTGGTTTGTTGGCTTTCTCTTTATTTCCTCTAACTTTCCACATATGTATTCACTCAACAAGTATTTCCTGAAAACTTACTGTTAGGTATCCTGTGAGGGGCTAGGACTAAATTTGAGACTCCCTGTTATTGTGGAGCTTGCAGTCCAGTAAAATAAACAGGTGACCAAGTAACGTAGAAAAAGATAAAAGCAAAACTGCTACTCTGACAAATGGTAGAAAAGATGGGTACAGGGTATGTCACTAGGAATATCGATCTAGTCAGAGAAGCTAAGGAAAATGACAGCTGGGTAAAGGTGGCAGAAAAGGTCCTTACAGGAGAGACAATGACATGGGCCAAAGCCCACAGTGGAGGGAGCCTGGCAAGGCAAGGAACTGAAAGGAGGCCCATGGCAGCGCCTGGGCACAGTGGGGTGGGGCACAGATGAGGCTGGGGGGGCGGACGGCGGCTTCCCGGGGAAGAGCAAAAGGGAGCCCTACGAGCCTGACCTGGAAGGGGTGACAGGACCAACTGGGCGTTTTCAGTGCTCTCGTCACAGGGCGGAGAAACACTGGTGGCAAGACTGGCTGCTGGTAGTCCACTTGCAGAGGCCACTGCGGGAGCCCACATGAGAAACACCTGCCGCTTAGAGTGGATGGAGGCCGACCCAAAGGTTGTCAGGTGGGAAAACAGGCAGGATTTAGCAATGGGTTGGACATAAGAGCTGAGGTCTAGGAAGCACGGAGGAATGACTCTTAGGTTTCTTGTGTATCCTGGTTTAACTATTTGGTCCTTTGCTTTATCACTGGCTATTGTCTGTGGTTTCTAGGCACTTACTTTTCTCTCTTCATGTTCCTACTTCATCCTGAAGGGAAAATTACCTATCACTTCATCACTTCAAAACTAACAACGCACAGAGCCCTTAGCATTATTTCACCAATCCCCACAATCTATTTTTAATATATAACATTCCCAAATGATTTCTGTTTATAATTTTTAAACTAAGTTTGGTCTGCCATATATATATATATTTGCTTAGGATAATTTTTTTTCATTGAAATGAGAAACCTGATATTTTGATACAGTGGTAAAAGATTTTTTAGTTACAAATAATTACAACCAACCTAACCCGCTGTAACACAAAAGGGAATTCATTATAAGAACACAGAATGGCTCATGGAACCAAATGCAGAAATGAAACCGAGACTTAGAAACGGGCTAGAATCCCTCAGGATTTCTCCCCATATTCTGTCTGTTCTCTGTATACTCCTTCAGCCTTTTATCTTGGAAGTATAGCTTTTTTCCAGTCTTCACTCCACAAGACAGCTATACAACAACTCCATAACAGCTCCTGTATTTATTTGCTCTGGGTTTAGCCACAGAGACCAATCCTCAGTCCTTCAGGGTCTCAGTTCCAAATCTCAAGGATGGGATTTGCCCAGCTCTGGTCAGTTACTTGACCCTGGATAGTTGAGTACGGATGGGGTGGGTGTGAGAGTTCAGGGAAGAAACAGCCAGCAGCCATTCTGCGTTCCCAGAGAAGGGAGAATTGTTATGATCTTGGCAGACACTGGTATGGAGGTGGAGGAGGGAAACAATAGCTCTTTTGCTTCAATAAACACGCGTTAAGCACCAGCCATGTCCCAGGGCCTGGCTAGGCTGTGGATACAAAAATGCATGCGGCAAATTCCACCTTCAAGGAGTATAACACCCAGCACTGCCCGCCAACACCTTGGCCTCTGTCCGTGTTCACTTACCTATAGCACATACCTATAAGCTCACAGAACCAACACGCAAGATATTCATACTGTGCCATCAACGTTTACCTCTCCTCTTGGACAACCCCCAAACACTGGCAGACAGAAAGGCAGAGGGTCAAAGCTTTATTTCCAGTAGTTGTCACATGTTAACAACTGAGCTGGATAAAATATAAAATGTATAATGAAGGTGACTGGTACTTCTATCTACTGTTATTCATCCATCTCCAAGGTAAAAAAGTTATCTGTCTATAGATAACTAGAAAACAATGTTAATTGCAGACTATATCATGTCATTCAAGAGGGTCTCTCTTCTTGCAGCCTGGCCCCGCTGTCTACCGCAGGAGCAGAGAGCATGTCAGGTTCTGAGTCAGACACTGGATTCTGGTCACACTAGCTGTGCGACCTCAGGAAGTCATGGGCCTCTGTGGGCCTCACCTGTAAAGTGACATATCTCAGTGTGAGGAAGTAGGAATCAAAAGAAATACAGAGTGTGGAGGTATAAAGTAAAGCACTGAGAAGGCAGCAAAGGTAAGGAACCCATGAGAACTGCTGGGGTTTGGGGGCTGAGCTGACAAGAGGAGACAGTCTGTGCAGAAGATGCAGCCAGAAGATAAGGCTGAAAACGCAGACAGGAGCCTGCTGCTGAGCACTGATAAGGAACAAAAGGAAGAGATAAAAACAGGTCAGGCAACCCAAAGATTCCTCCCAGACCGATGGCGGGATTACCAGATCGATAGCCTGTAGGCTGGAAGCCTCCAGGATCCCCCAGAGCGCAGCATGCCTCTCGCTTTGCAGATGTCGCTGCGCTTAATCTTTCCTTTCTACACAAAGCAGAAAAGGGCTACCTGGTTATTTAGAAACTTTCACCTACAAAAAGAAAAGTCAACAGTATTTCCTTCCACTTCCTTATGCGGCACAATTTCCCTTCCATCCCACTGCCTCTTGGACCTTTCTTTTATGTTTCCTTTTTATGATACGTTTAAATACAGGTTAGCTGCCTCTCTAGAAAACTTTCATCTTCTCTTTAATTTCTTGTGTTTTTCCTCTACCGGACTTTATTTTTGCTTTTTCAGATTTCACTAGATCCCCATTCATTTGTATGAACATTGCTTTCTATTTAAAATGGTATAGACATTTTAGCCTTATATAAACTATAGGCATTTCAGTTTCCTCTTGCTGAGTTTCCTATATTTGAGTTTCCTAGTGCTGTCTCAGCATGATCCCAAATGCAGAACAGGTGCTATTAAGCTACTTTTAATAAGTAATTAAAATGGAAAAAAACCCTTTTTACTATCAGAAGTCATTCCTCTTTTATTTCAAACAAGCTTTTTCAATGCTGGTGATATTAAATTAAGGGGGGTAAAAATGGGTTCTCACGAGGCAAAAAAAACCACTTAGATATCACACTGGTTTATGACTTTCTAACCCTTAAGCCTCTCTGACTGCATAGACATATGGCACACGCGTGGTGTTAAAATTTCATGGTGGGAGGAGGCAGTTAGGGGGGAAATGTGTCGAAAAGCACCTTAGTGGAGAAATAAAAAAGGTTGAGGAAAATGATTTAGAACTAACCCATGTCCACACAGCACATTCATTTATACAAGAGTTAAATACAGCCTTTCATTTGATCTCCACAAAAACCAGGTGAACTGGGTGCTGTTAGCCTCTTTTCCAGACATGCAAACTGATGATCAGAGAGCTTACTTCCTAACTGTGTGACTTGATGACAAACCCTCCCTGTCCATCAATGACACTACAGCATATACATCCCTTTAAAGTAGGGTTTCTCAACCTCGGCACTACTGGCATTCGGGGAAGCATAATTCTGCCATGGGGGGCTGTCCTCTGCATCGTTGGAGGTCGAGCAGCATGCCTGGCCGCCACCCATCGGTGCCAGCGGTGCCACCCCAGCTGAGAAGCCAAAATTTTCTCCAGACATCGCCAAACGTCCCCTGGCGAATGCGGTGGGAGAAATCGCTCCTGGCTGAGAATCACTGAGTTAAGCCTACCTCTACTGTGTTTAAATTCCTATATAGTGTCATGATAGCTAACAGTTACTGAGCATTTACTATATACAAGGTGCTTTTTATGTACTGACTCATTGAAACCTCCCAACAACCCTACGGGGTTAATACTGGCCTCAGGCCCAGTTTACAAACAAGGAAGCACAGCCCCGAAGGATGGCAGTCAGTAAACTGTAAAGCTGGAAATGTAGATGCTGGTGTTGCATTTATATCACAAAGAAGTGCTTGGACTATTGACCCAAGTATAACCATTTGGTCCATACAAAATAATCGATTGTGCTGACTTTGAATTTAAGCCCACCTGGGAGCACTGAACCGCCACGCTATACTGTCTCAGGACCAAAATGCCCTCAGCTGTTCTCCTCATTTCTATATCACTTGCCCTCTGTTATCCCATTTTACATACAGGTGCCAGTTTTTTGTAGGTGCTGCTTTTTAATCTATTGATTCATTTACTCTTAATATGCTCAAAATGAAATTCTAGTAAAAAGATGTCCAATATAGGAATGTACACGTTAATAAATGAATTTTTAATATTATAACTATCTGCTTAGTATGATCCCCCTGTTGTGAAAGGTTACATGGGGTCACACACATGATCCCATCCCCCACCCACCCACATCCACAGAGTGCAAATGCAGTATCATCAGCACAGGACTTATCTATGGGAAGTAAACCTATATTTTCAAACTTTTCTACCATAAGTTCATTTAAAAATTACACAAATAATGATTTTTTTAAAAAGATGATTTGATCAGCTAGGTGAAAAAAGATAGCGTTTAAGAAGCAGGGGGAAAATGCTTCACATCACACAAGGTCCTCGAATTCAAATTGCTTAGCACTAAGGGATGGGGAACACCAGTGGGTCTCAGACCTCATCCCCTAATAAGACTGAATGAGAACCTTTTCCAAATTTTCAAGGGGAATTACATTTAGAGACAGGAAAGATGTCCTGGTTCTACATTTCCCTTTAATCTTGGATATCTGCCTCTGCTTGTAAGATGAAAAAAGGCAAAATATGAACAAATGAATGAGCATCAAATAAGTATTTGGGGCAAAATTTGGACACCTGAATAGCTTGAAGTACTTAAAAGGTTCCGTGAGCTAGGCAGTCAGGCAATCATGACTTCCCATTTGGATGACAGAATTCAGAACGAGTGCTGCGTGACTTCCATACACTGTGACAGCTGAGTAAGGTTGAACTAGATGGAGTTCCAGGGTGGGCCCTGCACCTGATTCTTCTCTACAATCCTCCTCAACTGGCCTGCTGTGGGAGCCCATAATGTTAACAGTGGGTTTAATAATTAACGAATCAATACAATAAAAAGCATTAGGCATTTTAAGAAGAGTAGGGAAAACAAGTGACAGGAGAATTCAGAGGAGAGACACCAGGCTGAGTTGGTGAGTCAGACAGGCTAGTTCTTTACCAAACAATTTCCCATCTTCTCCTGGGCACACAAAATTAGACATTTGACAGCATGCCATGCATTTCGGGGTGGAAATATGATTGATTTACATCCAAGGGAGGTGAGCAGAAGGCAGGAAACCGCTTCTAGACCAGACCCATAAACCCCACCAGCTGAGGGGGGAGAATTCTGAGGACCTGGAGGTAGGCAGAGCCACAAGTTGAAGGAGCCTGAGTCCCTGAAGCAGCGCCCGAGGGAAAGCTGCCCAACTAGAAACTGCGCTGGAATGTTTATGAGCAAGAAAAAAATGTAGTATGTTCCTTTTTTTTTTTTTTTTTAGGGAGCTGTTTGTTATGTCAGTTAGCTTTCCTGACTAATACACATTTGGTTCAACCTGAAGCCATCCAAGTTCTCAGAACCAACCATGACACTAGAAGCTTTTTCAGATTAGCTACTTCATAAAATCCCTAACAAATGCTCCTGCCATCAATCTCTTTTGCCCCTGGAGACAAGAGTAGAGCTATTATTAGGAAAGAGGTAGGCATGTTAATAAAACACCGAAGGTCTTAGTTGAACCAGGACTTGTGGAGTAAGAAAATTCCCTTGAACCAAGTGTACTTAAAAAGGCCCGTCTTCATTTCCATGTACTTTTAAATATTACAAACAAAGGGCATGCTTGTTTTCACCATGGGCAGGTGGTAAAAATTAGCGTCTGGAACTATAGCAAGAACAAAAACTTGTCTGTGAAAAAATATGGACAGTGGTTACCCAGCAGACCCAGGGTATTAATCTTGGATCCTACCCTGTCCCAACCCCTGTCATCCCATTTCCAATTAAGGGTTATTGAACTCCCAAATGTGTGGGTCACTGGGCTTGTCACTGGAGATACAAAGATGAATGAGGCAGCTGCCGTACTCAGAAAGCACCCTGTTCAGGAGACAAGTGTGTACATAATCAATTCTATAGTGTAAAATAGATAGTCGTAGTCTGTTCAAGCAGGGCACAGTGGGAGCAGTGAAGAGCAAATGTGGACCTCTACTTGGGATGATTTCACACAGGCAGTGATGCTTAAGTGTCCCAAGTCCACCCCTGAAGTGGCACCTTCTTTGATTTTTCTCCAGTTATACACAAATAAACATCTTTGAGTGAACACTAATTATCCAGATGTGAAAATGCCAAAAAAAAATTTGAAGACTGCTTTATCATCAAGAATTTGAGCACATAGCACTATTTATATGTATTGGTAGTCAACATCTGCTAATGCTTTATAAATATTAGAAAAATATAAAAATGATGCAATATTAAATATAAAATAAAATTTACTGTATTTTCCCCTGTAGCCACCAAATGCCTTAGAGGACAGACGCTGAGACTATGCAAACCCCTGTTCTCCAACCTTTGCTCAGTGTTTCTAGCGTCCATTGGTGGGTCCATCCGCAGTAATGATCACTGCGGGGTTTGCATAGTGACAATTTTTTGTGTCCTTTGTTCTTTTCACATTTATTACTTGGAATTCTACTGCACAGAAGAACTGTCACTTCTCCATAGAGAGTTTGTCCTCATTATTCACAGATTACATATTTAAGAATTTGTCTACTTGGTAGCATTTATTGGTAAACCGTTGTCCTTTTCTCTATTTAGTGGCGCATTTTTCACATTTTGGTGCTTTTTATTGGTCATCTCACTATGTGAAAGGCACCCCAAGCGCGGTGCTGCCCAGTGTGCCTAAGCACAAGAAGGCTGCGCTGTGCCTTACGGAGGAAATGCGCGCGTTGTATAAGCTGCGTTTAGGCCCGAGCTGTAGTGCTGCAGGCCGAGCTCAATGTAAACGAGTCAACAAATGATATTGAATGAGGTGTCTAAATTTAAATAGAAACACAAATAAAACCAGGTTATGTACTGATTAACTGATAAAAAGTTTTTATCAGGGCCTTGTAGAAACTTAACCCCATAATTTCTCTAGGACCAGTGGATCCGTATTAGCTAATCGAGTGTTTACACACAGTGACTTTATAGAACATAACTATTGCGAATAACAAGAATTTTATGGGCTACATGATCTGTTTTCATGATCATGAAAATAGTATCATGATCTATTTTCTTGTCCTATTTTTTTCTACCTTTGGCCACTGGGATGGTAACTTTACAGTGGAAATGTCTGGTGGCCACCATCTGGAGCATGTGATCAAGACCAGTGTCACCAGTAATAACACACATCGACATCCTGAATGCTGTGGCTTGATGTACTGACAGGACTGTTCTGTGGTGCTCTGGGTAACTTTGGTCCGATCATGAGAAGATGCCAGGCAGGCCTGAATCGAGTGATGTCCAGCAAAATAACTGATCAATACTCTTTCATGGTGTCAAGGTCACAAAAGAAAAGAAGTCAAAAACTACTGCAGATTACAGGAGATGAGAGAGGAATAACAACTAAGTGCAGGAACCATAAATTGGATTTTAGGAACAGGAGCAAAAGAGACATGAGTTGGACACTTCAAACGAGTTCAAATGGAGTCTTTAGCTCAGTTCATGGTATTATATCAGTGTTAATTTTCTGACTGTATTAATTATACTCTGGTATGTAAGATGCTAAATTGGGGTATGCTAGGACAGGGACACATAGAAACTCTCTGTAATCTTCTTGCAATTTTTCTGTCCATCTAAAAATAATTCAGAATTTTGACCACTGGGTGGTATTGCATACCCCTGGTTACAGAAGTTGTGGAAGAGAGGGGAGGAACTCCATTTCAGAGACTATGGATATAGGAAAATGTTCAATTTTCCAGATAGTTTCACTCTGCTAGGGTATTAATTTTCCAGGTAGTTTTTCTAAATCCAAAAACCTTTAGGCAATAGTGGAGAAAATAAATGCCTTCTTCTTTAAGGTATTATGGAAGATTTGGTTGTTTCTAGGCAGGAAACTTCACTTCCAGCTGTTGAATTTGGGCAAGCCATAAGCTCAGTTTCTTCATCCATCCATAAAACGGAGGGGCTCAAATGAATAATCATACCTTATATCTCATATATGTCATAGCATAAAAATTATTATTCTAAGTTAACCTTATTATTCAGCATTTGAAATCAGGTACTGCAAGAATACGCTTTAGGATGTTTATTCTGCTTTCTTGGTAAAAAGCAGTAGTGTTGACGTTTTACAGGAAATCCAGGAATTAAATGACAACAGTTTGAAGAAATTCTGCAGCAGTGCCCCCTGAAGCTCATTTATAAAGCACACTTTAAATGCTCACAAGCAGTATAAACATATCTAAAGAATCAAGAATTGCTCAGCCCTTTAAAATGTATAAGCCACTTACCTATCGTGTGGAAAAGCAGATTATAAATGTGCAGCTGTACAATGCTTTCAGATACCATTTTCCCACAGGGATATTTTTAGATGGAGGTAAGGTAGAACTTCTAATTATACTCTGGTAGAGTATTATTTTAGAAGCCATAAGTCACCAATAGAAGAAAAGGTACATTATAAACTGATGAGATGCAACATTCAAAACAAACAACAAAATGTTTACATACATTTAATCCACTCTATTATTAGGGAAATCATAATTTTGTTACATGTTACTAAGTTGGCTGAGAACTTCAACTCCTGTCCGTTTCATGATTAAGATCATTGGAGAAGTATTAGGAGTGTGGAATGAGAAAGAAAGCAATGGATCAATGAGTGTGTAACGGTCACTCAGGTAGTGCGTGGAGAGAAGTCGAGTGTGAATCCTGCATACATTAATGAGATGACTTCACCTCCCCCTTTTCTTGCCTGACAAATTCATCAGTTCATTTAGAACAGTACAGAAGGAACGAGAAACAGGTGCAATGATAAGAATAGAGCTTGGTGCATGGCATTTCATATAGGTCACAATTTCCCTTCCCATTCTATGGGAGGAAAAGAAGTACTCTGTCAAGATTTTTAAATTTATGTGTTTTGAATCATGAATAATACACAGTAAATTATTTTTCAAAGATAATAGGTCAGGTTTCTAAAAATTAGTCCTTTAATCACTAAGAAATTAAATTTAAATAATTAAATCTAGCAGTAATGGAACAGAATGGTGACCAGAATAGCACAGTGTTAATACCATGTGCTCCTGTCCCCTTGAGTTTTTGTCCTTATGTCGCTAAAGCAATTTCATTCTCTGGGCTTTACTTCCTCATTTTAACGTGATGAGAATGTAAGTCATACTTCATAGTGTTGTAATGAAGATTAAATGAAATAATATACATAAAGTCCTTGGCATAGATCTAGTACTTCGCAAGCATTCTATAAAGATGAGCTATGGCTGTAATGTAACTTTTTAAGAGAGAAATGTATGCAGGTATATATGTGTAATTAATATATGGGGAAAGAAGACAGGAAAGAAATACAGCAAAATATTAACAGTAGTTATCTAGGGTGGTAGGATTATTATTGATTATTACGTGTTTTTAAATGTTTTCCTTTATTAGTGTTATTTTGCCAAACTTCCTACAATGGACAGGTATTTTTTCCCTAATCAGAAAACACATGTAGTTTTAAAAAAAACAAGAAAGGTGAACAGGAACTGTAAATTCACAAACATGTGCTTCTTTCTTTTCGATAATACATTATCTAGTCATTTCTGACCCAGGAAAGAAGTTGGGTATGGACAGCTCCCTCTCACTTGACTGAAGTGAGGCGGTGTTTGCAAGGAATCATCAAGGACAGGGATGAAAAATGAGAAAATCGATGGGGGAGGGTGGAGAGCAAAGAAGGGAGATCCCCAGGTAGCTGAGGAACTTGAAGAAATAGAGACAGGAGAGAAGAACAAAGAGAGGGGCTCTGCCAAAATTCCCACAGCCCTGCGAGGCTGCCAGAGCATGAGGAAGGGACCAGAGAGCTCGTGCGGAGCGTTTGTGCATAAACCATCCACAGGAGTTTTTTAAAAAAATCTATTGTATATCTAAAAAAGAAAATACAATGGGAGCCTACTGTGGTGAAGAAACCTGGCCGTGCCGCCGAGGAACCATTCTCAATGGCTCTTTTCCAGTCACGCTAACAGGTTAATGATTATTTGCATTTCATTTAGAAATTTTATGAAGAGACATCTGACAGTGATAAGGATCCAAACAACCTACAGATTAGACAAAGAACTTTCTATTCACACTTCTCATTCCTAATTAAACATCCAGTTGTTCTTTATGGCTGCTGTTCCAGGTGTTGCCCAAACAATTGCAAAACTAACCTCTCAACTGCCAGTGACCTCACATAACCCCCAAGGGAAACTGGGAGCAACTTCCAAGCCCTTCTCTCTTTTGGACGGTGAACTTTCTTCAACAAAACATGAGGCTAACTGGCCTACCAGTCACCATTGGGAGGTGTTTTCCATTGGCTAAGATATTTATGCTTACCCAACCCACGAACTACTAGTCAGTCTTCCTCAGGGGCAAATTTGCCACAGCTGACCATGGTGAAAGGTAAAGCCTGTGCCCACAGGAGACAGTCAAGTTGATAATGTAACCAGGGATTGAATCTATGACTTGGTTTTGTTGACTATGAACTAGATGGCTGCTCATCTGGCCAGGAAAGGGTTAGGGTTAGGGTAAGACAGTTGCAAAGGATCATCTGGTTAGGCTATGAATGGAACCAAAAACACAATTTAATTTCACTGACTTCTGTTTTTATGAATGGCTAGAGGCTATTTACCGGTAAATTACTAAGTGAATTATTAAGGATTACTAAATGTGTTATTAATAAACTAAACAGCATATTGCCAGAGTTTACTGAAGATTAATCTATATTCTCCCAAGACAACTCAGTGCCAGGCAATGCTTGCCAATGTTCAAAAGCTCCCACTGGGTATGGCCCACATAGAAATAGAATTCCTGCAAATTTTTAGAAAGAACACTTAGGGAGGGGCCTCACCACAGTTGATTTGGGTTGGTCAGGTTTTTAATTACTGTTATTTCCCTTTTTAATTATAAATTGCTCTTAATTTAGCATCTTTGTTACAAATTTAGTTTGTTGTGGGTTATTCAGTTAATACTAATAACTACTTCTGTTTGAGTGTTTTTTTCAGTCTAGGCCCTATGCTGAGATCTTCACATGTTCACTTATTGCTCTTAAGCTTCCTTCGAGGCAGGTAATAGTACTTCCTCATTTTACAGATGAGGAAACTAAGGAACAGAGAGGCTAGCTAACTTTCCCGAGATCACACAGCTGGAAAATAGAGTCAGAATTTGAACTCAAGGATGGTTACTCTGAGAGGGCAGCAAACTTTTCCTGTGAAAGGCCAGATGGTATATATTTTAGGTTTCATAGGCCATATGTTCTCTACTCAGCTGTGCTATTGCAGCACCAAAGCAACCTTAGACCCTAAGTAAACAAATGGGCATGGCTGTGGTCCAATAAAACTTTATTTATAAAAACAGGCACAGTGTGCTGGTCCTTGCATTAGAGGCCTCAGTCTTTAGCCACTATGCCATTGTTTGCTTTCGTAACTTCCAATAAAGCATATATGCAGATTAGGACACTAATATTCTAATAGCTATACTGAGACACAAAGGCATTGCAATTCAAATATTAATCATTCATGTCTTTACTGATAAATAAGTAAAATATATGTTTGTAAAGTAGTACATTTATTGGTGATGGGAGGAAATTTTGCTTCCTTTTTTTAACTGCAACATATGATAAAGATGCCCATAAGATTATTTGATTAAGTTCATGTTGCAATGTTCTAAGGTGTAAAAATCTATAGATAAGCTTATAATTTGATTTTAAAGTAAGCATAAAATCCACATATTTTTGGCCCCATTGTTTTATATAACCTAGTTGGAACGCATGAAGTAGGAGGGCCACAGTGGATCTTTTCAGCTACCTAGCATGGCTACAGTTCAAAAATGTTTGAGAGCCATCATCCTAAAAGACCAAGCAAGGGAAATTTCTGAGCCCCGATTATGTCTGAGAGGAGATTCCAAATGGCAGCAGTAAGGAGTGAGGACATTTTATTTACATTCAGCAATAGTCTAACACAATGGCTCCTATTATGACTAAGTTGTGTCTCCTTCAAAATTCATATATTGAAGCCTGAATCCTCAGTGTGACTGTTTTTGGAGATAGGGCCTTTGAAGAGGTAACGAAGGTTAAATGGGGTCAAAAGGGTGGGGCCTTAATGTGATGGCCTGGTGTTCTCATAAGAGGAGGAAGAGTCACCAGAGCTCTCTGCACTCACACAGAGAAAAGGCCATTCGAGGACACTGAGAAAGACAAGCCAGGAAGAGGACACTCACCAGACACCAACCCTGCTGGCACCTTGACAAAGGACTTCCAGCCTCCAGAACTGTGAGAAAATAAATATCTGTTGTTTAAGCCACCCAATGTGTGGTATTTTGTTATGGCAGCAAGAGCAGACTGATACACTTTCCAACTTTTGAATGTAAAAATTATATAAACTTCCACAAGATATTGATTAGTTCTATACTCACTCTCTAGTGACTGAGATTATATATAAATACACATAGACACACAAATAATTGTATATGATGACTTCAGTAATGCCTATCTGTTACTAATCATAAGAGTATGTAAATAACCATCTTTGGTGCAAACAGTTGTATGTATATTTGAGAGAGATTATTTTATTCAGTCTGTAGATACTGCTTGGTACTAATACACTTTCGCAATAATAACTCCATTGACAGTCCCCCTCCCCCCTGGCATCCTTGGACTACTGGGAAGAAATCACCTATTCCCAGCCCTTTTTAAGTTTGGCTAAATTTGCACATCCTTGGCTCAGTCTGTCTCTCACTGCTGCCCCTGACTGAGAGCATGGCACACACAAAATGAAGTGTGTTGGTCAGTTTGATGAAATGATGGAATTGCAGGGATCCCAAGATTTAAGGCCAGGGAAGAATCATGGCAGGTATAGGGCTAAAAGCTGACCTGCTGCTATATAACTTATCACACATTCTTCTTACTTGCCTGAGACTGGAAGCTCATTGGGAAGAAGCACCAACATCTTCAACCTAAACTTCTTTCTATATCCCTTGTGGCATTTATCATTATATTATAGGAACTTAATTAATATTGTTAAACAGAAAAGGGATCTAGGCTTGGGGATTTCCGGACCTGGCTCATCTTCCCATCGTCAGTATTACTTGAAGAGGTTTTAAACTATGGTACCCAATCCCACTCCAGCATCTCTGAAAGGTGGGGATTTGAGGACCTGTAATTTTATTACGCTCCTCCCGGCAATCCTGATGCAGTTATCTTGACACCATTTCTCAGATTTTCACTTGACAGTTTCATTAGACGAATATAATCAATGGCCTCCATTAATGGCTACCCATATCATTGCCTTTTGCCCTATAACTTTGTAGTACCCTACCATTTGAAACTCTCCCAAGGGACTTGTTTTGGCCAACAGAATTTTAGCAAACTCGACGCAATCAGAGACTTGGAAAAGTGTTTTCTTGCATGCTTCCATTTTCTCTCTTCAATCTCTGCCACCGCAATGAGAATATCCCAGGAGAGACAGCTGGAAGGATATGAGAGGCATGTGGAATAAAGCTGAGTCATCCTAGCCAAGGCTAGGCTAGGTCAGCCTCTCATCACCGCAGATACATAAGATTATCACAATCACCCAGTGAACTGTAGACTTGGGTAAAATAATAAATGGCTATTATTTTAAGCCACTAAGGACTGGGGTGGTATGTTCCACAACAGAGCTCTGATACAACAACCACGAGGCAGAGCAACCAGGGGGACAGAGCATCTAAAACCAAAGGCTGGACATGGATGATGTCAGAGAGTATTGCAGAACTTTTCAATTTATATTCTGTAGGATGGTATTGAAAAGAAGAAAGGTCAGGTATATGGGAAATGCTAATTTAGCTGGTTTCTTTGCAGTAGAATCTCAAAGCCTTTCATGTGAGTCATATACGTCTTCCAAAGGAAGAGTTTATAAGCAATGTTCCCCAACCTTATTTGACCATAGAGCCTTCTTTAACCCCCACACAAAATGAACATCCCATAGAACACATGTTGGACATTATTTAAGACAAATTGGTATTCTTCCTGCTTCAATGTTGTTCTAGAGGGTAGAACTGCACTTAAGGCATAACAGTTATGTGGAGAGGGATTGGGACTAAGTCAATTCAAGCAAGGGCTTGTCAACTATGAGAATTTTTTAAAGATGAACTTGCGTGCCTTGTGAGGCAGTGGATCAAAACCCTGAGACTGAAATCATACTAAGAGAGATGTATATGAAGTTTAGATATTTTTTGGAAATAATAATTACCTTCATTGAGATTCTTATTCAATAACATGATGAAGAATTCAGATTACTTCTTTTAGTTAAAAATTAGTGTGACGGTTAATTTTCTGTCAACTTGGCTAAGCTATGGTGTCCAGTATTTGGTCAAACACTAGCCTAGATGTTGCTAAGAAGGTATTTTATAGATATGATTAACATTTACAATTAGTTTACTTTTAGCAAAGCACATCACTCCCTATACTTTGGATGGGTCTCATCTAATCACTTGAGGGCCTTAAGAGGGAAGACTGAAGTTTCCCATAGAAGAGGAATTCTGCTTCATAGAAACCCTTCCTGAGTTTCCAGCCTTCTGGCCTACCCTGCAGGTTTTTTATTTGACACCCTTCATAATTGTATAAGCCAATTCTTTAAATAACTCCCCACTCCTTCTCTGTCTCTTTCTTTGAAGAACCCTGAATACAAATAAATACAAAATACAAGTAGATATCAAACATCATTTATATTTTGTCACAATCCTGGATTAAAAATATAATCTAAAACTTCTACTCTGGCTGCTTTCTAATACTTGTCTTGGGCAAATCAAAGTGTAAAGTTTATCAGATTTTTCCTTTGGTTCCTCGAGGACTCATCTGGGCAGTCAACTGAGAACTGGAGCTCATAATTGCATTACAGTGACAGCCAGGAGATGAGATTTCTAACATTTCCTTTTTAAGAAGTGCAGATTTTATGAATCACCTTGGGTGGCATAGTAATTCTGTAGCTGTATAATGTTTGTGAGAAACTGACAGTCCCTTATGAACCACACTGACCCAACTTGGCAGGGCCCCAGCACCTATTTATGGCTTGAAACATGGGGTAAGAGGTCACAGAAGGTGGTTCTCTTTTCTGGAACTGAGTCAGATAGATGATAATGTTCCAGGTCAGAGTTAACACAAAGTCTGATTTATTGCATCATGTTCTCTGAATGACTTCCTGGGAGCCTAATGAACTACTACAGATCCTGTGTTAATATCCAATGCTTAGTCATACAGAAAACAAAACAAAACAAAACAAAACTGAAGAAGATCAATATAAAAAAAGAGGACTTTAGGAGAAATAAGTAAGAAAAATACCAGCTGTAGTCCATTGATTGTAGGAATATGAACTGGAACCACCACTCTGATTGGTTAGGTGCCCTGTTCATACATTCATCATAAGACTTCTCACAGTGTAGCAATCACCATCCATAACTAGTTCCTTGAGGACAGATCCTTGTGTCAATCATTCTTGTATCTTCTCTAGTTCAATGCTGGTACATAGCAGGGGCTTGAAAAATGTTCACGGAGTGAATGAGTTAGTAGAATCATAAAGCAGGTCTTTCGATCCAAGATGGTGGCAGAGTAAGTGGTAGCTATACTCACCTCCTCCTGGAGCCAAACTGAAATTACAACAATATAGAATAATCAGTCTGAATTACCAACTCAAGAATAGCGGAAGAGAAGTCTTATAACCAAGGATTTATGGAAGAAGTCACATCGAGACTGGTAGGAAGGAAGGAGATATGGAAAGGGCTGGCCACCACAGGTGGTGGCTGAGATTCCAGAGGGATATCTCAGCTGCAAAAGCTCCACTTGAGAAGAGTGAGGTCTCAGTTCTAAACTGGATCCCCAGCCTAAAGCACCAGAGCCAGAAAGAGACACACATATATCTGGCTATGAAAACTGATGGGGTTTCTGTCTGCCACTGAGAGACAGGAGTCTGCTAGAGACTCAGGGGACCTCTTACAGGACCACTGCACAATATCTCATTTGCAGCCACTCACCCTGGGCTCTGGCAGGGGGAGAGCAAAGCAGACTACAGTCATGCGAGGAGAGACTGGAGTTTGTGGCTCTGGGGAGAGAGCTAAAAGGACAGCTGCCAGAATCCCTGTGCTCCCTGTGATGAGTCACTTTTCCATACCATAGATGCTATCCTTCTTAAATAGAGTGCATCCCTCCATAAGGCATCAGCTTAGGGAAATGCAGTGGCCCCATGCTCTGGACTCCCTGTTGCCCCACCTTGTGGAGTGTGTCCCCTGCTGAAGAGTCAGCTGCCTGCCTGGGCCAGGGTGTAGAGGTCTCCACAGACTCAGGAGATGTCAGTGGCTGAGAGGTGTGATATGGGATGGGGCCACTCCCTCACCTTCCTGAAAACCTGACTGGTGTCTCCCCTCATGGGAGATCTGATAGCCTCACTCTCCAGACTATTGGTGGCTCCACTCTTTCGACTCCTGCTAGCTCTGCCCTGCCAAGGTCTGAGCAGAATCTGGGACAGATTGAGTTGTGTGGCTCTGGAGTGGTGGCCAATCCTCTCACCTTCCCCAAGCCTGACTGGCACCTCTCCATCACAGGAGATCCACTAGCCCCATCTTCCCACCTCCCAGTGACCCTGCTCTGCTGAGATTGGGCTCCTGGAAGAATCTTGGACACACTTAGTTATTTGGCTGTAGGATGGGGGTCATTTTTCCCTTGCATGCCCAACCAAAGTAGAGCCCTCCCTTCACACAGCCAAATCTTGGTCTGTTTGGGCCTGATAAACCCTGATGGCCTTCCCTTGATGACTCCCTGAGATCCTGACCCACAACAAAGGTGTGTGAGTGCCCAGTGGGTGGCAGTTAAACTTGGTATACATGGGGACATTTGCTGAGTAGCCTCAGACCCAGCACTGGTACCAAGTTTGAATCTGTATCAGTCTGGTGAATACTACTGGCCCCTACCTGGTGACTCACTGAGAACCTGTCTCATGCAAATGGAGTACCACCAGAGGCTCTTCAAGTGACTGAGCCTAACAAACGGCAGGCATGCAGAGGCAGGCAAAGGTGAACTTCTGAGTGCCTTGGGACTTTAGCTGACCTGCCCCTGGGCCTGTTGCTGGTAAAAGCCAGCCTTGGTGCTCAGCTTTGTCCTTCTGGCACACACCCAGGCCCAGCAAAGGCAGCCACAAACTGTGGATTGCTTTGTAGCTCCAAAAAGGTTTCCCAGGGCCAGTCACAGGCAACATCTGACACTGGCCTACACCAGAGTCCCTCCAAGAGGCCCCAGAACCAACGCACCGGTGGCCAGCTTCAGAAAACGTCAGAGCAGGATCCAATTAGCTTCACAAGTGACATATCCAAATGAAGATCTTGGCAGGCACCAGACCCTGATAAGGCAAATTCTGCCTCATGTGGTCAGTACCTGCACAACAGCATACACTGTGGTGGGGGATTGATCTTCAGAGTAAGCCAGCCTGAGAGTCGACCCCATGCACAAATAGGCCAATTGAAATCAAGACTCAGTTACAACAAGAGGGTCTACATAATCTACACAAGGACATTCCTGGAGCATCCAGCTCAAGTGATTAAAGAGACTGTGCCATTGGGTCCCACAGGACACCTATTACATAAGGCTACTCTACCAAGACTGGGAGTCATAGCAGATCTACTCAATATATAGACACAAACACAGAGAGGCAGCCAAAATGGGAAGACAAAGAAACATGCCCCAAATGAAAGAACAGGAGAAATCTCCAGGCAAAAAACTAAATGAAATGGCAGCGAGCAATTTATCAGATATAGAGTTTTTAAAAAATGGTTATAAGGATGCTCAAAAAACTTAGTGAGAAATACAACATCATGAAAAAGGACACAGAAATCATTTTAAAAGTCAGAAATGAATAATAAAATATCTGAAACGAAGAGTACACTAGAAAGAATAAACAGTAGGTTAAATGAAGCAGAGGATTGAATCAGTGAAATTGAATACAATATGGGAGAAGACACCCAATCAGAGCAGTAAAAAGAAAAAAGAATTAAAAAAAATATGAATAGTATAAGGAACCTTTGGGACAACATGAAGTGTAAAAACATTCGCATTATGGTATACCAGAAGGAGAAGAAAGAGAGAAAGGTATCGAGAACCTATTTGAAGGAATGATGACTGAAAACTTCCCTAACCTGGTAAAGGAAAAAGACACACAAGTCCAGGAAGCACAAAGAGTCCCCCCAAAAAAAAGAATTTAAAGAGGCCCACATCAAGACACATCATAATTAAAACTGCGAAGGTTAAAGACAAAGAGAGAATCTTAAAAGCAGCAAGAGAAAGACAGTTACCTACACAGGAGCTCCCATAAGACTGTCAGCTGATTTCTCAACAGAATCATTTGAGGCCAGAAGCGATTGGCATGAAATATTCAAATCAATGAAAAGCAAAGACCTTCAACCAAGACTACTTTACCCAGCAAGACTATCATTTAAAATTGAAGGAGAAATAAAAGAGCTTCCCAGACAAGAAAAAGCTAAAGGAGCTTGTTACTACCAAACCATTATTACAAAAGAAATGATAAAGGGACTTCTTCAAAAGGAAGAAAGAAAAGACAGAGAAACAGTTATAAAGAATAAAATGACAATAAATACAAACTTATCAATAATCACTTTAAATGTAAAGGACTAAACACTCCAATCAAGAGACATAGGACAGCTGAATGGATAAAAAAAACAAGACACATATATATGCTGTCCATAAGAGACCCACCTCAGAATGAAAGATACACAGAGACTAAAAGTAAAGGAATGAAAAAAGATGTCATGGGGGTGGGAGCAAGGTGGAGGGGTCAATGGGGGAAAAGGGGAAATATCTGTTATACTTTTAACAGTTAAGATAAAATTTAAAAAATTATGTTATGCAAGTGGAAATTTTTTAAAAAGCTGGAGTAGCAATACTTATATCTGACAAAATAGACTTTATAACAAAGGCTTTAATAAGATACAAAGAAGGACACTACATAAGGATAAAGGGAGAAATCCAACAAGAGGCTATGACCTTTGTAACATTTATGCACCCAACATAGGAGTACCCAAATATATAAAGCAAATCTTGATGGACATAAAGGGAGCCAGTCAGGATTAATTCTCATCCTACCATGGAGTTTAGCAAGCCTAGCATGATCCGGAACCTAAGAATACTTCTTTCTAAAGTAGCCCTGACACATATATGCAGTACTCTGAGTTCTTAAAATCTTTAGGAATGAAGTCCTTTCATTTGCATTTGTGTGTGTGTTTTACTTTGCTAGGGCTGCCATAACAAAATATCACAGACTGGGTGGCTTAAACAATAGAAATGTATTTTATTATGCCCTGGAGTCTAGGAGTCTGAGATAAGGTGTTGGCAGGGCTTCTGAGGTTTCTTTCTTTGGCTTGTAGATGGCTGTCTTCTCCCTGTATCTGCACATGGTTTGCCTTCTATGACAGTTTGTGTCCTAATCTCCTCTTTTTATAAGGACACTGATTATATTGCATTAGGGCCCAGCCTAATGACCTCATTTAACTTAATAACCACTTTAAAGGTCTTATCTCCAAATATAGTCACATTCTGAGGTACTGGGGATTGACTTCAATATATAAATTTTGGAGGAAAACAAATAAACACACAAAGACACAAGCAAATATTTTATTTTTCTTTTTTTAAAGTATAATTTCCATTTTATTTTTTTTCCAGAGAACTTTTTTTTCAGTTCTTAAGGACTTAGCTCCTTACATGGGCTTTAGTGGAGGTCGTTGGGCAGCACCTAAAGGTCTAAATCAGGTGGGAGTGTTCAGTCCTCCTGGGCTTCACTAGAATGATTCCTGACCCTCTTGTAGTGAATGGCACAACTCACACAGTAACGCAGTTTCACATACAGCTTGGGAAACACATAGGCGTGGAAGACACTCACTTTGGAAATGCCCCTAATGGCTGTCACCTCCACTCTGTATTGAATGACAAACTTCTTAATGGCCTTGTTCTTGGGCACACATCAGGTGCACCTGGTGCAGTTAATACGTTGCACATGGCCACAGCTTTTTTTGGCAAGACCATTGTTCCTCGTTTTCTTGGTCACCTTGGAAGTGAGAACCTGAGAGCTATATGCAAATATTTTCACTGCTTTCAGGCCAAGAAGGGAGAGTCTTTACTCTATCCAATCTTAATATCTTCTCTCTGGTTGCACAGACTTCCTCATTAAGTGTGGAGGGAGATGAACTACAAGGTATGCTCTCGGTGTCTTTCCTCTAATTGATCATTAAATCACTTTCAAGCTAATTAATCAATTCCTTTTTCATTCACGTCAAATTTTTATTTATCCTTTTAGAATTCTTGAAAGCTGAAAGAAAGAGGAACACAAGAGCCCAAAACTGGCACACAGAGAAGTCCCTAGATCCTGGCCTCTTTGAGAACTGGCTGGCTCTTATATGTGTGCATTGCCAGCATATAACACATTACCTGGTATATAAGAGGTGTCCTAAAAATAGATGGTAAAAATGATGTTTGCAGGAAAAATAACCTCCTGGTAGGTTCCTGTTTTCAAGTTCCAAAGTCACGTTTGCCCCTAAAGAACATTCTCATATGCTGACTCATATTGAGCTCATTGTACTCTATGTTTTAAAAACATATAACCACTTATTTCCTGGAGTTTTAACAGACTTGTATTTGCAGATGTTTATGTTAAAACAGGTGCTAGAAATCTTTAAAACCCTATTTACTCATAAACAAAAAAATGGCATCAACCTATGAGACAGCATTGTCCATTCAGAGATGAACCCACTGAGACATATACCAGCAGTCACTCATGGAGCCCTTTTGAATTCCATTGCTGGGGCAGTGTGTTCAAGAAGCACACACCATCAGAGTCAGTCTGGCTGCTGACCTTGCCTTTGCTCTGGCCCAAGAGGCAGCATCAAGAGGCAAGTGTGAGCATTTGGTTAGTTGCTAGGGCCTTCCTTGTCTAACACCAGCCAGGCATTCTTGTGATGGGCCAAAACCCATTGATATGAAGACCTTGTTGCTGAAAATCCAGAAAATTCACATCTAACATTCTGTATCTTGGACCTGTGGCTGGTTATTTGACTCTGGTCCTTGAATGAATGAGTCTGATCTGATTAATTTTTTTGTCTTCTGACTCAAACTACATATACTCTAGTTCTTGTTATGATCATCTATTTGGGAGGGAGGAAATAAGTAAAAACTACTATAACCCAATAACTAATCAACAGATTTTTGAATGGTTTATTTAGAACTGAATGCCAAGAAAACAGAAAACTAAACTCCAGAGGAGTCTTGATTGACAGCACGTGGAAGGACCACAACTTAGCTTCTTGAGAAATTTTGTCATCAGCTGTAAAGTCAGGTAAAACCCAGTGATTCTGTCCTGCCATGAACATCAGTGGTCCAGTCCTGGAATGCCACCTGCCATCACTCACTAAGATTGCCATGGAGTTCTTCATCATTAGGTGGGGTTAAAAGTGTGATATGTAGAACAGTGAACCCAGGGGCACAACGACCAAAATTAAAAACTCAACACCATACTAGCTATATTCTCTAATCGAGTTATCAAGCCTGCTTTTAGTTTATTTACAAAATTGAAATACCGGAATCCAACACCTAAAAGAAGTGCTGCGAGGATTCAATAAGATAATGAATCATTCTGTCAGTTAGCCAACAGACATCTAATGAGGGCATACTAGGTGCCAGGCACTGTTCTAGAATCTGGAGATATAGCTGTGAACAAGCCCTAGTGGAGCTTTTATTTTTAGTGGGGGAGATGGATTTAAAAATTAATGAGCAAATAAATGAGCACAGGGAAGAGAGACAAGTGATATGCCATGGGAGTTAGAGGCTCTTATTTTAGATACGGTGGTCAGGGAGGGCTTCTCCAATGAGAGGGCATATGCACAGAACTCCAAATGAAGTCAGAGAATGAAGCATGTACTTGTCATGGGGAAAGAACAGCCTCATTCCCCAGAACTTATAGCAAATGCACAAGCCCCAAGCAGGAATATGTTTCGTATGTTGGAAGCCTGGGCTACACAACAGTGGAGGTGGGGAGACGTCAGGAGAATCAAGATAAACATTTTTAGGTGGAGCCACTAGTATTTGCTAATAGATTAGATGTGGGTGGGAGATACGCATGTTGCACACAGCATTATTCAGTACCTATTGATTTGGGGGTACTACAGAGAGCCATCCTCCTGGAGAACACAGATCTGAAAGAGTTAGATGACATCCAGGCATCAACTCTAAAATCAGGACATACTGGCTCAGATCCAAGATCTGCAGTGTCGCCTTAACAAGACAACAGAGTAGCACCCCCAGCAAGATGAGACCGGACCATAAAGACTTTAACATGGCCAAAGAAGGGATTTGCAAGCCAAGTGGTGGTTTCTCAGACGTAAAACCATACATAAAGAGAGAATGATGGAGCCAGGAGCAGACTGTACCTTTCCAAACGCCATCCAGACGATGGGGAGCCTTTGCCAAGTGATAACAATTATTATGGTCCCTTGGCAAGGCCATCTCTGTTATAGGGACTGACTCAGGGAATTGCAGCCAACTGACTTCGAGTACCCTAGCCTTTTGGCAGGATAAGCGTCACTGTGGAGATGGATGCTGACTGCACCCTAAGTATGGCAGCCAGTACAAAGAGCAATCTGGCTGCTGCAATCACGAGTCCGGCAAACGGCGATTAAGCACGAAGACAAAGGCAGACAAATCGGGAAATCATTGTTCCTGGGCCCAGCTGAAAGAATTACAGTGAAACATAAGTCCTCTCTTCTTAAGAATCCCCAGCCCGTCTTACCACCTTTAAATTAAATGGCAATAAGACTCCTCATGCACGGACATGCTTGGATAAGAAAGCACTGTGATACATTTTTTTCAACCTTGGTGCTAGGTAGCGAAAAACCTGATGAATGATTTTCAACGACAGAAGTATCAACGCTAAATTTTGTTAGCTCTTGCATAATTCAGCTTAAAAGAAAATTGTTCTCCAAAAATAGTATCCTATTGACTGATCCTATAAAATACTTATTGTTTATTAATGCATAAGATGGGTCAGGTTTTGGGAAAACAAACCATTCAATGTAAATGGATATTTCACATGATTAATTACAACCTGAAGACATTCCAGTATTTTAAGTACATTGACAAAAGTAATTCTGAAAGAATACAGAGTACACTCTCCCTGCTTAAACAGGGGGCACTGAAGTACCTTCCTCCTGTTGGTAATGAATCAGAACATAAGTAATCATGATGCTCTCAGAAACCACTGGCATCCACAGAGTGATATGTTCCCGAACTAAATGGTCCCTCTTAAAAATAAAATGTTATAACAGTTTTTCTTTGGTTCCCTCCCTATCAGGAGACTATTTTGTCTTTTGGCTGTTGCTGCTGAATCTGACTTTAGCTATGGAATGAATTTTGTCCCCCTAAAGTTTATGTTGAAACTCTAACCCCCAAAGTGATGGTATTTAAAGATGGGGCTTTTGGGGAGTGATTAGGTTTACATGAGGTCTTAAGGGTGGGACCCTCATGATGGCATTAGTGGTCTTATAAGAAAAGACACCAGAGAGCTTGCTCTTTCTCTGTCTCCCTCCCCCCTCGCATACACACACTGAAGAAAGGCCATGTGAGAAGGCATCCAGCTACAAGCTGGGAAGAAGGCCCTTACCAGGAACCCAACTGACCAGCACCTTGACCTTGGACTTCCCAGTCTCCAGAGAAATTAAGGTTTGTCCTTTAAGCCCTCCAGTCTATGGTATTTTGCTATGGCAGCCCAAGCTGACTATGACAGAGGGCGACCACATTTCCATTTCTGATTCCCTGTTTCTGATCTGCTGTGAACTGCTTGATCGAGTTTAGCTTAGAATAAAAGTTTGAATTGGATCCATGGGTGCTATTTCATTTATCTTGACAGCTCAGGTGTCTTTATGATCTACTTTCAAATTCCAAGTTAAATTTTGGCATTCAGGAGTTCAGTATTTACTTATGTTTTCTAGGCTGCTAATAGCTGAAAACTGGTTTAAAAAAACTAACAATATAGGCATTTTAAGGAAAGGGGGAAAAGTGTTCAATTGTCTCTCACATCTGAGTTAAGAGAGCCCTTAAAGCTTTAAATTTAAAAAGACAAGAGTTCTCTTTGAGAAATCCTGATGATATTCTTTAACTTTAAGCGTTTGTGGTGTGAATGATTGAACAATTTGGCAAAAGTGGAGGGTGGAGGTGAGGTGGAGGGACAAATAGAAAATGTGTATACTAGACCTTATTTTGTCTTCACGGATATAGTTAAGATGGTATTTTTAGATATTTTGAAGTTTGGGAGTACTGGGGGCAAGGGAGGAGTGTTGCTAATAAAACCTCCAAAATAATAAAAAGTAATTAGTATGCAGCTTGTGTCAAACATATTATTACTGTTGTTGGGTGACAAAATGAGCATAACCTGCGAGAGGCTATTACCCTCCAAAGGAAATAACGTGACTTCCGACCAGTTTAACACTTGTTCTGGGCAGGAGAAGCGAGCAGCTTGCAGGGGGACCCCTGAGCTGTTTATGATTTTTAGCAGATGGCTTAACAATGAGTGGCTAGTGTGCTTAGCAGAATAGGCTCAAGGAATACCTGATGAGGATCCTGCCTAGGAGATGAAATTTTAGGATTTCCAATTGATAATAAGGCCCTGAAGACAGGAGTAAAAAAAAAAAAAAAAAAAAACTTTGCAAGTAATGACTTGTTAGTTCATGTACATTTTATGCTATGTATATATATATATTATGAAGGCTTCAGATGTAAGAGAAGAAAGGAAATGGAGCTTAGTTATAAAGCAAATAAAAAGATCATTTACTTATTTCAACTTCCACCTTTGGAGCAGAGCCAAGCACGTCATGTAGGTAAAATGTAAAATGAGTACAAATATTCTATGGGCCAGGTGCCAGAATTTTAGGAGTGGCCACTGAAAGATGAAAAAAAAAAAAAAAAAGCAAACAAGAAAATGATGTCATTCTCCCCTGTCTGTGTTATAATATAAGCACAAGGTCCTACGCGAAAGTGCAGTGAGCAGATTTTATAACCTGGCCGAACACAGGAGCTTAGCTATAATGGGGCAGCTAACAAACGTTTAAGCAAGAAATAGCTACATTTGTAAGACAGTTGACTAAGCACTTTCACCTAAATAATTACAACAGCCTCCTAAGAGATTGCATTATTCTTTCTAATTTACAGATGAGGAAGGCAAAACTCAAGCAGTTAAATCCCTAGGGATTAAGAAGTACAAATTGCCAGTTGTAAAAACAGTCACGGTGACGTAAAGTACAGCACTGGGAACAGTCAATAATATTGTAACAACTATGTGTGGTGCCAGGTGGGTACTAGACTTATTGGAAGATCACTTTGTAAGGTATATAAATGTCTAATCACTATGCTGTGCAACTGAAACTAATATAAGATTGTATGTCAAATGTAATTGAAAAATAATTAAAAAAAGAAGCTAAATTCATCACCCATGATCAAACAGCCCATGAAAGATCAAAGAGGTCTTCAACTCAGATATGACCCCAAATTCAATGTTCTTCTGACTGGCTATATGAAGGTAATATACACCGGACAGAGAGGCAAGTTGATCCCCAGCAGGGCCTGAGCACAGCCTGGCAATACAATGAAAATTAGCTAGCGTAACGACCCACATCAAAGTAATTGGTTTCACACTATATCTTCTATTTCCTAACTTCTTTCAGTTTCCTTAGTCCATTCAAAAGTACAGTGACATCCTGGCTTAGAAAGAGTCTCTTCATACATCCATCATGAACACTTATTCACTGGAAAAATACATATTTGCTCAAGAGCTTTTTGACTATCACGCATTGCTCAGCTTTTAATCAGTTGTCTGTTGGTAGCATCTGAAGTGCCAGGGCCTGTTTTCTGCGAATGACGGGGTAATTTCTAGTGAGGCTCAGGTTTACGAACCAGTAAGACCAGATGCATAACATGAGGTTGAAAATGCCATCACTTCAAACAGCTTTAAATGTTTTTCAAAGTTTAAAGATTTTTCAAAGCATGCACAAGAATCACCTAGTTGCTCATATCTATCATTCATCTGAATGGAAAGTAATTTCAAATACTACTTTTACATGGATATTTTGAACAAGTATTTGTTTCCCAAAAATTTCTTATTTCAGCTCCTTGATCCTGTCTTCTACCTGCAGCATGCTCTATTCTATTCTACCATACAGTCAATTTATCTCACCTTTGCTTAAAGGTCATGAGGATCGAGAGGTTTCTCCTTTCTTTGAGTTGCCTTGGCCTTCTGCTATAAATTATTAAGGCTGATTCTTAATATGTGGTCATCTGTCACTTCTTCATATACAGATGTCTTATGTTCCTTGTCAAAATTATACCCTCCTTGAGAACAAGAACTGCATATTATACATTTCATACCATAACAAAACCTTATGGAAAATAAAGTAACTGCACTAGGTCTTTAAAAGTGAGGAATTATGACACGGTGAAAATTTGGAGGGAATTGAGTACGCAGTGACAGAAGGGTTGAGAAGCCAAGTGGAGTAAGACAACCCACAAGTTAGCAACAATAAGTTTCCTCTACCACCTTTAGGAATAGGGGAGATAATGGGAATAGCTGTTATCACAGCCCAGAAGCCAGGGCCTTCCAATAAGAGCTAAAACCATGGAGGAGACACAGCTACTGTCAGAGACATCAAAGAAAGTGAAAAGAGAGGTGAGAATCCTCTGACTTCCTCCCTATTCTTGCCCTCCAGTTTCTTACCAGTGCCTCCTTTTGGACACACCTACTTGGAAGCCAAAGAGTAGGAGAGCCTGTATCTATGATACAAATCGTAGAAGGAAAGAAGGGAGGGATGAACCTGAGAGTAAATAAGCAGTTTACAGAAAGTGATCAATACATTTTTACTGATAGATACAGAATCAATTAATCCATATGCAATCATTGTATATTACCATTCAACTTTCCCTTTTAAAATGATTAGTACAGAAGACTGCAGGGTGAGATATTATTTAAAAGATATGTAGAATTAGGCTATTGCTTCTAGTAATGGTAGACAAGGAGATCTGGACCAATCCTCCTGCTGAGCATATGTAAGGTACACATGCACGCACATCATATACATATACTGTACATACATATACATATACATATGCATATGCATATTCTGCTTGACACATTGGAGAGCTAACATGATAGTAAAGGTTCAGTGTCTGGGTTTTTCCTCTGGGGGAATTTACCAATTCAGGAAGAGTCAGCCAAAATGCTCAGCCGCACTTTTGGCAGTCAGTTTCATGGGAACCGAGTGACAAATGCAGTCTTGGGCTTGGTAAGGGGGCCGAAGTCGCCCCAGCAGAGTGAACCAGGGGAGGCTGGCTTTTACGGTAACTTCAGTTCAGCTTTGACTCATCTTCACCCCTGAATTGAGACGAATGTAATTCAAGATGTACGAGCTGCCAGGCATGTAGAAGAAAACAATAGAAATCTTCCCTGCACATATAAATTGTCCTAGACATCAATTATTTCTGCAAGTGGTCTTTCAATGCAATATCTGACACACAATAAAGTGACAACAAGAAGACAGAAACTAGAAACAGCAGAACCAATAGAAAATAGAAATAGGCCCACAGTGGATCTAGATACCAGATTTATCAGGCATAAACCCTAAAATAACTCAAGTTGCTAAATGTTGATAATGGTTGAAACTGAGTGATAGATTCTTGTGAGTTCATATACTTTTCCCTCAACGTTAATATCTATTATAAATTTTTCAGAATAAAAATAAAGTCTATGAACCAATCCAAAGAGAATCTTCGTTGGCTCTTTTGTTACGACGTCAGGAATACCCTGAAAACCACTGCTGAGGGAAACACTGCTTCATCTCTGTGACCTCATCAATGCTGGTAGGTCGTGAATAGCAATGAAATCTAGAATACATAAAAGTGAAACTATGCTTACTCTTTCCAAGAAATAAAGGACTCAACTATGAATTCAGCACAGAATAGAAATTATTTTTAAAGAATATATCAGATAGAAAAATAATAGAAATTCTAGAATTGAAAAATACAGTAACCAAGTGCATCAAACTCAGAATCCATTCTGTGTGATTCTTTTTATCTGTCTGATAATGATATCAGTCATAATAATAGTTATGCTTGTTATTTGAGTGTTTCTATATAGTCCAACATGTATAACTATTAATACTCTTTTCATGGCTTATGTAAACATTATACTAGATGCCAAATGCGGAAAAGTGAGACAGAAGGCAAAAAGAAAAATATAGTAATCAAATTAAGACTCAGTGGATCAGCTGAGAACAATTGATACATAGCTGAAGGCAGACTTAATAAACTCGAACTAGTGGGCAAGGTAAGAAAAAAAAACGCTCAGATTGAAGCATAAAGAAATAAAAAGTTGGAAAATATTTTTTAAAATGATAAAAGGGTAGAGGAAATAGTGAAAAGATCTAACATACTTCTGGAATCCTGAAGAGAAAGAATGATACCAAAGCAATATTTGAAGAAATAGTAGCTGAGAATTTTCCTAAATGATGAAAAACAACAAATTATGTGTTCAAGAGGTCCTGTGAACTTCAAGTAGGATGAATAAAGAAATTCTCACATAAGCAAATAAATCCTCACATAAGCAAATAGTAAAACTGCAAAAAAACAAATACAGAGAGAAAAATTTTAAATGCAGCTGGAGTTTTAAAAAATTGCTTTCAAAGAAGCAAGGAAACCAACAGCTATCTTCTCAAAACATAGCAATAAAAGCCAAATGGGATGATTTCCTCAAAATGATTTTGGGGAGAGGAAGGAGGGACCAGGAGGAGACATGAGGGGGACTTCTGGGCTGCTGTCCATATTTTACTTCTTAACCGGGGTGTGCTTATATAGCTATTTACTTAATGGTAAACCAATGAGTTATGTATTTATGTCTTGTGCACTTTTCTGTATGTGATAGTTCATAGTATGTTTTAAAAAATAGATTGTGGTAGAAAAATGCTATTATTAAATAATCATACAACTGCCATACTGCACTAGTTCTATTTGAAAGCAAAATTTATTGTATCATGAAATTTTAGGCTGCAGAAGGAAAAGGCTGAATATTTGAGAAAGAAGTTATATGAGTCCCAGGTATATAACTAAACTAGCCTAACCTCATTTCTTACTTGTGATGCTAAAGAAGCCTGGCTATAATGAACAAATAAATATGCTAATCACGAATATGCATATCAATAATATGCTAAAGATGCATCTGAAGTGTTCAGTTGAAATCTTTGAAAGACTTTTCCCTCTAAGCTCTTTTTTTTTTTTTTTTTTAATATATCTTTATTGGTTTCAGAGAGAGGAAAAGAGAGGGAGAGAGAGAGAGAGAAACATCAATGATGAGAGAGTCACTGATCGAGCCTGCAACCCGGGCATGTGCCCTGACGGGGAATTGAACCCCGATCACCTGGATCCTAGGCCATCGATGCTCAACCTCTGAGCCACGCTGGGCTGGGCTAAGCTCTTAACTATACACTGTCTACTGCTCTTATTATTTGTTTGTCAAAATTTAAATAACAGAATTTAAAAAGGGGGCAAGACTAGGTTTTTAAAATATCCTCTCGTTAATGGTACTATCTTTGATGATTGACTTTTTGCTATAATAAAATACTTAGGCTATCAAACTTAGAGGACTAGAAAAGCCCTGATGCCATTTATGCTGGCAGTGGTAAGGCTGCATTCATGCTGCTTGTCACACTCCCCAGGTTGCCATGAAAACATGAAGAGAAGCTAATTGCACATAGTAAGAGTTTTAATTGCTGAGTACCTGACCATTACAGCAATTTCCACTTTCAAAAGCATCCCAGCTGACACTGTTAGAGTATCATAGCTGAAAAGAGTGGGACTAATTGGAGCAATTAATTAAAAACACACAATTAGCTTCCATGGCAGAGATTATTTTTTCAGTTCTTACTCTCATCACTTGAGGCTGTGAGAATTTTATTATCTTACCACACTGGTATGGTAATGTCTGTGCTGATCATTAAGGGGGAGAGAGTGCGGGAAAAGAGGGGCAGGGCTCACAGCCCAACCAGGTGACGGACAGAGTCTGGCCGGTTTCCGTGGTGGCGAGCCAAGAACGGAGCAAAGACCAGGAGCCAAGTGACAGTACAGGCTGGGGTCTAAATGAGAGCCACTGAAACTGGGAAACATCGTTCTCTTGCCAGTACCTCGGTCTGTAAAGAAAATAACTATTACCTGTCTGTGTACCTCCTAAGACTATGGAGAAGATGCATTAACAGCTATAGTGCTGGCAGGGAGGAAGCTGTCCTTTTGCAGTTGAGTATTGCAGTCGCCCAGTCTGGGGGGGGAGGGGATTTCAAGGTTTGGCAGCTAATTACTAGAATAAAGTCTGATTTTGGGGGTGGCTGAGGAGTTCCATCTCGGAATGATAAGGAGTCAGACATCTCTTGAAATACATGAAGAGTCAAAAAGGGACATATTCTCTCCCCCCACCACATCCTGATCTCAAAAGAACTGACCCAGCTCACACCTGCAAACAGGACATACAATCAGCCTGGGGTGACGGGTAGGCCACAAAAGTCCCTCCAGCATATTCCACATCAAGGTGTCAGGCTGAAGCTTGAACCCAGTTATCTGGTCACAAAGATAAGCGGCAACTGATTAAGTGAATTAAAAGTAAAGATTCTTATTAGTAAGAGCCTTCTCTGGAAAAGGTCACCACACGATCTCGTGTGTCAGGCTGCAAAGCGCCTGCCCGGGTTTTCCTCTGCACCCTTTCCTGGGTGTCCTGCTGAGGAATAACACCTGCATAGGCCTGCTTCCTCCGGAATCAATCTCCGTTCTGATCAGATGGAGCTGGAATCATGGTGATGGGCTATGTAAAAGGACACTCTAGTGAGCAAGTATTAGGACCAAGGCTCCAAAATAAGCTCTTTTTCATAGCAGCTTTCAGGTTCCAGCGCACGTTACATGTAAAAAAGAAGATGGTGATTCTTGGTTACAAATAAACCGGGTCTTTGTTTCAGCATTTTGGTTCAAGTCCAGAATTGAAAATACCTATTTTTTCATTATACTTCCACAGACTTATGATGACTTATGTGTAGTGGCAAAATACTGACCAGTTCTAGAAATTCCTACGCATTTAATGGAAACAAACAGTGAGCAACTAGAAAACAATGCCAAACCTATCTAAAAATCTCTTAGCTAAAAATCTGAAACAGGTAAAGCTTGTGATGATTATATAGAGGAAAGAGATTAAATTTACCTTTATTTCCCCCACTTGATTCAACACTTAGCTATTCTAGCAATGACTGAACATTTGATATACTTCTCTTTAAGCTCAAATATATTTGCTTTCTCTTGGCCATCCCCTAGTTGTGCACACATACATTACATCTGCTTGTGTTCGGTAAATATGTACATCACATAGCCAATCAAAAATTTATGATGCTTCAGTGATTAACTCGAGATGCCAAAGTATTTTAATTGCTTTATATGCCCAAGGCTTCAAGCTCACTTTAACAAAACAAATTAAGGCACTGGCATAACATTTGCCAGCACAGAATAAATAGACGTAAGCACAAATAGCATTCATTATCAATCATTAAGGTGAGGGAAATGGTGTCAAATTTGGAGTACAGATGGTGTTCAGAGCAAGAGGTACCAATATTCTGTCTTAGCTCTCAGCCCCCACACCCTGCCAGAATTATAAAGGATAGAAATCCACAAGAAACGGTAGCAAATAGGAAGCAAACAGCTGTCATTAAGTGTGTTTGTGGGCCCAAATCAAAGGTGAAAGCTTGGAGAAGTTGGTATAAAAATTAATTCCTCATTGTTTTCTCTTTGAATTAAGCCTAAATCGCTTTAGACTGAAGCAAGCTGACCTACCAACATAGGTGGGAACATAGTCAGAGACAGACAACAAGAAGCAGCGACTTTCCCTAGCTCTTAGCCCAATAACTGCCCCAAATCTGACCACTGCCCAAGGGAAAAGAGAATTAAAGGGACATAAGACAGCTCAGGCTTGTCCCATTGAGGAATGGTCTTGGACTTTATAGCTCAGCTCTAATATGAAAGAAATAGGAAACAGTAAGCTACAATCAATGGCTAAATGTGATACTGACTACTATTTGGGTGAGCCAAAAATGCTTTCAGCTAACACTAACAGGAAACCCATTTAACACCGACTCAACTAAAAGCATGTTTTCCTCTCGAAAGAAGTCTGGACACAGGCAATGATTAGCATAGGTTGACCAGCTCACAGATGGTAGAGCCCACATCTCTGCTATTCTCTTGGTCTTTTTCTCAGGTCAGCTATCTCATGGTTGCAAGATGGCCATTGAAATCCTGGCGAGAATTAAAGGCCAGAAGTAAGGGAAAGGGGTCTCAATATCCATGTACCTATATTCAGGACGTGAAACTCCTCCCCAAAACTGTCAGCAGAGTTTTGTTTATATGTAATTAGGCAAAACTGTGTTATATGGCCACTCCTGGCTGTAAGATTATAGGAAATGAGAATTTGGGGTATGGGAAAGGGAGCTCTGCTCCTCCTTGGGGGGAACAAGGGATGGGGGCAAGACAGAAATAAGGAAATAAGAGTTTTTAAGGAGATGACATGAATATCTGGCACCAGATTTTGAGGAAAGATTACTAGGAGTGAGAAAGAAACATTCCTTTATTTCTCAGACACAGGAAAATACTTCACCAAAGAGCAGAACATTTCATATTAGGTTACCCTAACAGGGGGAGCACAAATGATTTCCTTGGACTAATGCAACCAAAAGCAGGACCCGGAACACGTCTGGCACTTCATCACACCTGACAAGCAACTATTTACACTCTTTAGTGTTTTTATCTAGCAAACAACAAGTAAAATGAGGAAATAATGTTAAACCAGGATACAGAATAATCCCTTGCATCAACAGTGCATGGCCTGGTTTTGAAAATGCCAAAATAAGTGAAATAATTGATAAATTTAACTTTAATGTAAATTAAATTAAGACCATTTAAATTTACCACTTCTAAAAGAGCCCCAGAGACATAAAGATTAGAGATGGAATGGGAAAAAATAGATAAGGACCTGTAAAACATTTCTAAAAACTATTGTAAGATGGCAGGGGTGGGGTCGGGGAGGATGCTGTTTTGGTGCAGAAATGGTTTTATTTTCCCCCCAAAGTATGTGAAGATCTACTTTGGGGAAAATATTTTGGCCAGGAACATAATTTCACAGTACGTATTTTAAGCTAATGAGGCAAACATATACTACTTAGATTTTAATGTGCTTTGATATCAAAGGGCTTTGAAATGGTATATTTTTCATTTACTCAATTAGTAAAGTGCTTCTATCAACTTGCAGATGCCTTGGGCCCCCAACTCCCCAGATATTCTGATTTAATTGGTTTTGGGGTAGAGCTTGGGCATAGGCTTATTTTTTTCTGTTTGTTTAAAGCTCCTGGATTGATTCCAAAGTGAAGCCAGAGTTGAGAAAAACTGGATCAAAAAGATAATACTCCATGACATTGAGGGTACAGGGAAGTCAGACCACACATAAACACTAACAAGTGACAATTAGCATCATCTGTCTAAAATACAATTTGGCAATAAGTCAGATGCCTAAATAGATTCCCTTTCTAAGAACATGTCCTAAAGAAATGGGCAGAGAATCAAAGATTAATATACTGAAATGTCCCCAGTAAAATTAGTTATTGTTGACAATATTCATTAATGAATACAATTAAATAGCCTGACACATTTGTGTTAAAACATTTTCAAAAAGAAAACTTCAGCCCTAGTGGGTTTGGCTCAGACTGAAGGCTCTCGGGTTCCATTCCGGTCAAGGGCACGTACCTCGGTAGCAGGCTCAATCCCCAGCCTGTCGCCGAGGTACATGCCCTTGGGGTGCATGAAGGGGCAACCAATCGATGTGTCTCTCACACTGATGTTTCTCTCTCTCTCCCCACTCCTCCTCTGCTCTCTGGAAAACAATGGAAAAGATATCCTCAGGTAAGGATTAAAAAAAAAACAACTTCAAAAATGAGAACGTACTAATGAGATATATGTAAAGGTAAGATGAAAGTGTATGCATTATGGTATACTCCAAATTATGTGAAACAGGCACACATACAAAAATGAAAGAAAGCACACTGAAGCACTAACAGCAAAATAAACTGATGAACAAAATAGATCCAGAGACATGGAAGCATGCAAGAGACTGACGATTCTCAGAGGGAAGGGGTGGGGAGGGGGGTGGGGAGAGATTAACCAAAGAACTCATATGCATATATGCACAGCCCATGGACACAGGCAATAGTGTGGTGAAGGCCTGGGGAGGGGGTGGTAGTGGGGTGGAGGGGGCCAATGGGGGGGAAAGGGGGACATCTGTAATACGTTCAACAATGAAGATGAAAAAACAGCAAAGTATTAATAAGTCTTGTGGTAAGTTTTTATTAGTAATATGCATTTCTTTATACTTTCCTATGTTTTTTCAAATAATCTATGTATATGTGTTAATTTTACACTCAGAAAAAAACTTTTTCCAAAGTCTTTGGTTGTAATATTTGTGGGACCCTTATTTGGTTGGAAAACCCAGTTCTATTGCCATATTAACTGAGTATATAAGGGTTTCTAGAAAACTTGGTTTTCATCCTTAAATGATCAATTAAGTTGGGAAAAAAGTACTCAAGATACTTTTTAAAGAAAGCTATCATAGTTCATTTTTAAAATTAACTCTTCTATTTTGTAAAAAGTATAATTTAATCTTAAAATGTAATTTTAAAGGAATACAACTATATATAGTCAGCATGTATAATGAGATTAAACCATTTTTTTACACCATTGTTGTCAAAGCTATTAACCTCCAAGGAGAAATTTAGCCAGAACTTTTTCTTACTGTGTTAAACATACTAGATAAAGTATGATACAATAAGCAACATGGGAAACCTGTGGATATTCATTTATAAAGGTGTTTTCCCAGACCTAGGTACTCTTTTTTCATTCTTCCTTTTGAACATTTCTCTTTGTCCCCATGATCCTTCCTCCAAAAAAGAGAGGTTGTCCATTGCCCCTCTGAGCTATAATGTTTATAGTATTTACACTTGTAATATTTAGTTTTGCTTCGTGGAAACTCAGCTGATCCGAGCACACTGTAGCATTGGTTTCCAATTTTACATTCCCCAGGGAAACAGCTGGCTTAATGTCATGGTTATTGAGTTAATTACCGTTTTGATGACTTGAGGTAATGACTTGTGTAACCCCCTAATTGAAACCATTTCAGAAAATGTGCACAGGCTCTGTTGGGGATGGGTAAGGGTCCAGGCTGAGCCACTACGCTACAGAGAAGGGTGGCTGCCATGCTGGCTGAGAAGGTAGAAAGAGCCTGGCCATGCTGCCATGCTGCCCGTGCTGCCCATCTGCCCGTGCTGCCCGTGCTGCCCGTGCTGCCCGTGCTGCCATGCTGCCCGTGCTGCCATGCTGCCGTGCTGCCCGTGCTGCCCTGATGCCCGTGCTGCCCGTGCTGCCATGCTGCCCGTGCTGCCCGTGCTGCCCATCTGCCCGTGCTGCCCGTGCTGCCCGTGCTGCCCGTGCTGCCCGTGCTGCCCATGCTGCCCGTGCTATAGGGTGAGGACCCTTGCTATTGGCTTATCTTGCATGGGCGAGGAAAAGAGCTCTTCTCAGTGCTTTGGCAGAACCAGACTTGAGCTACTGTTCAAGTCACGAGGTTTGAAAACACCAGAGCAGGGGTGGGGAACCTTTTTTCTGCCAAGGCCATTCGGATATTTATAACATCATTCTCGGGCAATACAACATTATCAACCTAAAAATTAGCTATGGAAAAACTCTTAGATTTATTGAATTTTGAGTTCCTCTTGTGATTGCCTTGGCAGGGCCAGACCAAATGATTTCTTGGGCCATATATGGCCCGTGGGCTGGACGTTCCCCACCCCTGCACTAGAGGGAAAGAGTGTGTAGTTACCACTGGACTATTACAGCTTATATGGATTAGATTCAGCCTAACCAGTGCTTTGAAGAAGCCAAACTAAGAGTGTCTACGTTTGTTAAGGGCAAAGACAATGGCTGTAGATTGTGTCCTAGGCAGCTCAACAAAGGCGCTGAATGTAAATGAGCTCCATAAAACCTATAAAACAGGCAGTTGGACGTTGGGTCCTTCCCCCCTGCTCTACACTCTGGTGCTGACTCTGCTCCCCAGGACCCACCCCAGGTCCTATCTTTGCTTTCAAACAATTGTCAGTGAATTCCCACTAAACCCCAAATCAGCAAAGGGACAGGCTGGCTGGCAACACCACAAGCAGTGACCTTCCTTGAGTCTATTTATATTCTGGAGGGACAGGAGAGGGGAATGCAGAGAAGTCCAGAAAAACAAACATTTTTTCCTTGCAGGGCTAGCAGCTCCAATCCTTCTGACCCCTCAAAAGCAGCTTCTGGGAAGGCGGCCTAAGGCAGCTCCATTTCTCTGACATCATCTTGGTGTGTGTGTTGGGCATACTGTCATTGTCATCATCAATTTCTAGATACAGAAACAACCTCAGCAAGGGGGAAGGTTTTGTCCCAAGTGACAAACCAAGAATGGGTGGCCCAGGGGATGGGAGGGAAAGGGCAGGAGACAGAGCGAGAACAATAATTGTGGGTCAGCCACACTTGGCTGACTCAGTGCCCACCTCTTTGCTAAGCATCTTCCATACACTACACCTCTGCTTATGACAACATCCTGAGATAGGCTTGTTTCCTCAACTCCTATTTCACACATGAAAACTCTGAGGTTCAAAGGAGTTAGATGATTTGTCTATGGTCCTCCAGCCGGTAAATGCTGGAGCCGGCATTAGAATCCAGACAGCCAGAGGCCCCAGTGTCAATGCACCCAAATTTCTTGCTGCTGTCAGGAAGAAGCACTTACTGAGAGCTCTGGCTGTTAATTCAAATATTCAGCATATTCTAATTTCTAGGAAATTAGGAAAATTTTGTTTTGTGTGATGTTTTGTGCTATTTGGTTTGTTTTCCTTAAAAAGCATGAAAAGGGAACAGGTAAGAGGGTCCTCAAACACTATACCTCAGCCTTGAAGAGAGATGGTGGATTGCAAGTTTAAGCATTGGGGTTTATAAGACCAATGGACACTAAAAATGGTATATGTAAAAATAAAGAGTTGTTCTTGAATAATACTATCTTTTTATAGACTCTAAGTAGAACTGCTCCCCCCCCACACACCCAAGTCAATACAATCTACACCATGAGTCCTGAATCTTAGGCACTTGTTGGAAATTATTACCCAACCATATTATTTCCTCCGTATTTGATGGAAGCGAGAAGTGAAGATGAAAAATTTGGCAGGCTTTACACAAGGCTGATCAATAGTTTCCATTGCCTTATTTATGTGCCACTACAATTTACCAGCTGAGAGGACAAGTTAACTGGATACAGCATGAGAGAGGAAGCCAAGCAGACCCGTAAGTCAATGCAAAATGAGAAGGAAAAAATTAAAGAAGCTGGAGAGAGAAGGGTGAGAAGGAACATGACAGCAAGAAGCTCATAAAAAGCTTGTGAACTGACTGCTTCACATATAAAGAAGGCGGCAGAGTGAGTGAAAAAGTTCCCTATGCACACCCAGCAGTAGCCTGGCATTGTCAGTCTCCGTCTCCATGTCACTGTCAATAATTCCTGGAGCTCTGAAAGGAAAGAGATTCGATCTCAGTTTTAATACCAAGATGGGACCTAGAAGAGAACCTTGGAACTATGGCCAATTTCAACATCCACTCACTCCAAGATCTGTCTCGTTAGGCTGCAGGATGCCCATTCGAGTTGACGTTGACAGCTCAGGCTCCAGGCTCCCTGACACTGCTGTTTTGGTGCCCTGCTTTCCAGGTCTCTACTTACCCCCAAGGACTTGAGAGTTGGCAGGAATGGAACAAAGCTGTGCAGATCTAGGGGCAAAGTCAAATCTTAGCCAGGTAGCTTACCAGCCCTTACCTATCTCCTAGCATGTTCTGGTGGGTTAGGATGAAGAGACTATCTGAGCCCATGGCTGCGTTTCTTCAACTAAATTAGAGCTAGGGGATGGGGTTAGATTTAAGAACATCAATACCAAACCACACACATCCATGGAATCAGAAAACAGTCATGAGGCCAGGGCTAGAAATGTGGACTCAGAATCCATAAGAAGCCATGAGAACATAAAGAAATGCTCACTCTCCAAGTTAGGTTTGCTGGAAAAGAAAGGGGAATAAGGAACAGTCACAAAGGACTTCGCTGCTTAAACAGATGGGAGACCACGGAAACTGGACTCCAACAAGAACAGGTCTTGCGGCTGGAAAGAAACTGGCTGCATCCGCTGAAGTCTCCTGCACATTCTTCCTCACGAGCTCACCCCATAGGCCGCTCCGTCTGCTGATTTCCCCACCCCATTTGGGTAAGAGTGGATGTTTATTAAACTGCTTCTGGATACCCACAGGCCCCATCTAGTGCACAGCCCCCATCAACATGTAATCAAGTAACGGCCCAGGGCAAGAGGACAGCCTTCTCTGGGGCTCCAGTTGACATGGTCGTGCAGCCCAAGAAGGGCCACGAGGTGAGTCTCTGGCCTAATGGGATACACAGTTGATGTGGGTTATCTCTTGCAAGGGCAAGGGAAAATATGAGTCAAGGGCATCAAAGAACTTTAATTGTATCTATAGTGTTTTATTTTCAAAAATCAAATTTGAAGTTTAAGATGTTAATTATGAGTTTTGCGTAGTGGAAATAAGTTGTTTGTTACATTATTGACTGTGCTTTTCTATATTTTTTAATATATCAAAACAAAAAGGAGAAACCCAAAACACACTGAGGCGAAGGGAGGGGAGTAGAAGAGAGAAGTAGGACTAGAGGGGGAAATGAGAGGACAGGGGCGAATCCATGGGAACGGAAGGGGGAAACGGAGGAAGCCTTCATGTTGAAAGGCTCCATGAGGCTATCGGCGAACCCCGTGGTACAATGATACTGAAACCAGCTCTACGAGGTACTTACAGGTACCCTAACTAAGGGAAAAACAAAGTTCTAAAAGCCATGAATAGAGACAGAACTGCTTAGGATCCAAGGAAAGACCAAAGAAGTCCTTCTGAGAACAGTGCTACCCAAGGCCCAAAGGAGAGAAGAGAATTATAGTCAATAGGCGAATTCCATCGATGTTCCCAGAATTCCAGGGACAATGTGAATTCATCCATATAGCCTAGCATGGCAGTGTTTCTCTGGCTTTAAAATAGAAGCCAATGAGAAAAGAGAATCCACTTTACAGTGAAATTCTGAATCAATCTGTCAGGGAATTGACCTCTTCTATGATGCAGAGCTATATTGCATTTACATGTCTGAAAGAGAACTGTGGCCAGTAAACATACCGCCTGGTGGTTGCCTACCTGTTGTGCTAGAAGCACAAAAATGCATTCCCTTTTGATATTAACAAAGAAAGCAGCAGTTTTTATTCTTATAAGACTTTACTATCCAGTAGCAAAACTAGCAGCTTATAAAATTTTCAGTGTTGGAGAGGAGATGAAATTCCAAACATGTATCGATTGCTTCCTTTCATTAACTGAACACTAGGCACTGGAGGAGGAGTCCTAACTGCAGGCAAAACACATCCTCTCATTAATCCCAGCTGCTTAATTAAATCAATCCAAAGGTTCTAATTTCATTGTGTCTTTTCAGATACATACACTCGTTTGTCGGGAAAGGAAGATTTTAGATGGCTAAAGTCACATTTCATAGGATTTCCTCAGGAAAAAAATGGGCTGACTACAAAAGGGGTTGTCTGAGACAACCTACTGACACATTCCCTCCCCATCTTTTTAACCTGTCAGAGAACAAAGCGAAAGTGCAGTGGGACTGATTTCTAGAAGTCACATACGATTAAAGGAAAAAACATTGAGCCTCCCCACTTGACAGCCACGTCAGTCCCTGGGGAAGTGGGATTTTACCACAGGGTCTGGCCAGCAGAAAAGGACCACAGTGTAAGAAAATGTACTTATGCATCCCTTCCTGAAACAGAAGAACTAGAGAGTGGCACATTTCAAAGCAATACAGTAAGGGGAGAAAACGTCTGTACAAGGCCAACGCTGGAATCAGAACCTAGAGGTCACTCAAGACGACTTCAGTGAATTTGAATTTGCGGTTGTATTTCTGTTTTATTTCTGGGAAGGGAAAACACAAAACTGAACAAGTGAACAGTGGATTATCGGAAGCATTTGCATTTGGGAACTAGTTTGAATGTAAACCCCAGGCTCTCCCTCTATAATAAAAAATGACTTTTTGTACCTCCCCGAAAGAAGAAAAATTCTTGACCATAAAAAAAGTAACTGCTGGAAAAACTCTGGAACAGAGAAAAACCTTGCCAAATAGTACCAGTATTATATCACATTATTTGACCCATCTAATGTTCTATTTTTACCTCTTTTTATGAAAGGGCAGATCTTATTCATGTTTATATTTTTTAAAAACATTATAGGAGGTATAGTTGCTTCATCTTGAGATGCACATGAAATTAAAACCCAAAACCCATCCTCAATGGGGTTATAAATCCCCAAAGGGTTATACATCCCCTAGGGGCTTATGCTCTCACAGTCATTTCTCCTTCTGATTCTCGATTTCTGTTATACTCCCCCCACTCAGGCCTCCCCCCACCCCACTCCCACGACCCCTCTGGTCTCTTTACTGATCACCAATCCATTTAAGGAGCCTCTTGCCTTATTTTTCACAAAAAGTTGTGTATTCATGGCGTGTGGTTATATTACACTCTTCATGGAAGGGCTGCTGCCATGGTGGGAATCCCATCACAGCACTCACACACCAAATAGTGTAAAATACATTAGCGTATTTATGCTGCTTAAAGAAAAATGATATAAAACTGTATGCAAATTATGATTGTGTTTACATTACCTGCTGGGGGGGAAAGGGTTAATAGCAATTACCTTAAAGCTGCGATTTTCAACCTTTTTCATCTCATGATGGACATAAATTAATTACTAAAGTTCTGTGGCCCACCAAAATATATGTATTTTGCCGAACCTAAAAAGAAAGGTATAATTATCATTCATTCACACTGGACCGCTATTGTTGTGTTGGCTGTTGTCATTTTTTAATTTGACAATCTAAGGGGAAAAGAGGTCAGTGCCCCTGACTAAACAGTCGAGTTTTGCATGTTTTTAAACTTCTTGTGGCACACCGGTTGAAAATCGCTGCCTCAAAATAATAAAATTATCATTCACTTTCTTCTTCCCTTCCCCCTCAATTTTCTACATCTTCTTTGATGTACTTGCCACTCACATGCAGAAGTGGGCAGCCTGCTCTCCCAGCTTCCACACCTGCGGGTTTCACTTTTATGTTCATAAAGGAATGTCATTTCCGCCCCAGCGTATGGAACTGTTTCAAGCCTGTGGCTCTGCATTTTCCCTTTTCCAGAGAATTGCATTCCAGGTACTTATCAAAGATGACCTCTAACTCATTGCCACTCGACATTTTGCAAAAGTTCAGTTGAAAATCGATAGTATAAATGGAAAATCGCCTGGAGGTTCTTTCTCTACCTCTATAGAATTAAACTTCGGCAAAATGCCAACGGTGAGGGCTGCTCTATGGAGCAGTCCCACATAATTCAGCAGCAGTCACTGAGGGCCACTGGAGGGAATTAATCATCAGAACTCAAAAATGCCCTCTTCATGAGTGTCACTGCGAAAACTTACTTCTGTTCTCAGTGCCAGGCACAAGAGAGTTCATCCTCAGCAACTTCATTTTTAAAAAATTATGTATCCAGATGAGATTTTCCTCTTTGCCTTGGTCACTGGGAAGCCCAAAGCCAAATTTTTGCTCTACAGGCACACATTTTCTATGCCCAACTTTGCCTTATTTCTCTATCCCCTTAGCCCTCATTATATTTTGTATTCTTGTTTTTTAACTGCCCTAAAGTCTTTATGAAACAAGACCGTGTTTTAAAAGGCACCAGTGTTAATGTTAGAAAGGAAAACACATTTGAAAAAATGCCCCCAGACTGATGTGAGCATATGACCAGAACTTCCTTTTGCTCTGCAGTGAAAAAGACGGCCAGCACCTTCTTCGGCAAAACGACATTGAGAGAGAAAAAGAATTCTCCAACTTCGAAATTTCCTCTAAGAATCCTGGGCTGTTTTCCATAAGGAAGCTGGATCTCTTTTAGAAGTTTCGAGCTAGGAAAATATTTTCATTAAATACCTTCAGTTTTTCTCTGGCTTGTCCCAGGAAAATGTGTGTGCACAAGCGAGCCTGGTTGCTCGTTTTGCATGAGCATAAGCACACATTAATATTCACTTTTTAGGAAAAAAGTGTAGGTAAGGGAGAATCCCATGGGTTCCTGGTCCAGGTCCTTCCACAAAGAGTAGTAACAATAGGTGCTAACTCTGTTTAGCTGAGGAGAGTCCAACATAAGACAGCAAACCTGTAATTTTATGGCAGCCATTGAATATACTTCCAGTTGTATAAAGATTATTGTGTGATTGTCATAATTCCTTAGTTACTCAGAGGTCCCTTGGGACTTAGTAAGACATATTAAGAGGGGGTACCCTTAAGTATTAAGGGTCAGAAGGAAGCTGTTTGCTTTCATGTTTAAAGCACCCCATTGAATCTGAATCAGAGCTGGTTTGTTTTCCCCTTACATCACTTTCTAGAAAAATTTCTACCCCTTTTTGCTCAAACAGAGCTGTATCTTGTCACAGGGTTGTTCTATGTATCCTCAGTTGTGACTAATGCCCTTCCCACAAAAATAAGTCCTCAAACGATGATTGTATTACCAAGAGCAACCATAGTTCAGTGGAGTGAGTTCTTACCATGTGCCTGGAACCCTGTAAAGCTCTTAATGAAATATCTCATTACTCCTCACCACCAATCTTCAAGAGAAGGCTACCCCCATTTTTGTGTTGAGGCTCAGACCACTGATAACTTATCCAGGGTCACAGAGCTAGCTAACAGATGACAGAAACAGTATTCATGCCCAGATTTGTGCAACTCTCTAATGTATGCTCCTAAACAGGACTCGATTGAAACTCTACTTGTCCACAGGAGCAAAAACTCTAAATTCTCTTTCCAGGGTCTCCCCACTTCAACAGATCAAAGAACTCCCCAGATATTTCCTCATGGACAAAGGGTCTCTTAGTCCTTGCTCCCAGTTATACCTTAGAGCCAGAACTCAGATCTGCTCCTTCACCCCAGAAGATCATGATAGTTGCCAACAGAAGATGGTTGCCTTAGAAAACAAAGGTAGGGCAGAAACCTGGCATTATAGAATGAACGTTTGTGTGTCTGCCCCCCCTCCCACCCTACCCCCCAAAAAACTCATATGTTGAAGCCCAGGAGGTGACATCTTGGGCAAAAACTAGGTTTTGATGATGACATGAGGGTGAGGCTTCCATGATGGCACTGGTGTGCTTAGAAGAGAGAGAGAGATCAGAGCATTCTCTCTGCCATGTGAGGACACAGCGAGAAGGCAGCCATTGGTGAGCCAGAAAGAGAGCCCTCACCAGGAACCAAATCATCTGGCACCTTAATCTTGGACTTGCCAGCTTCCAGAATTGTGAGAAACAAATTCCTGGTGTTTAAACCATACAATTTATGGCATTTTTTTTATGGCAACCAAGTGTATTTTGACTAACACACTTGGTGATCCATGAAGTTCGAATAAGTCTACTGCAGCTATCACTACCTTCATTGGAAGGCATGGTCCATTCCAGCTGTGTCCAGAGTGGTGTGGGTGAGTCTGGGCCTCTACCCTAGTGCTTACCTAAGAGAATGGTGTCACCTCCAGAGGGTGTTTTGGAATCAGAAGGGCACATTTTGGTTGTCACAATGACTGTAGGTGTTGCTGGCTTTTGGTAGTCAGGGCCAGAGACAACCAGGCATTAAGGGTTTCTTCCCTGTTTATAATGATCTGAGCCTAGATCCTGATTCTGTTTCATATACATAAGCATAAAATGTCTTTGCGTGGTTTTAACATACACCAGACTTTCCAGGAATGCAACCACTGTGTCAGTGAAGGGAAGATTGTTGTGGATTTTGTTTGGAAGATCACTAACTGTGGCTCACCATTTCAGAAAGCCTTATCACTAACAGCTGCACCACTTGTGATGTGAGTCTCCAGCCCATGACACCCGTATCAGTTGGCCTATGTGGCCATTGTGTTCACAGAGCTTCTGCATGTGCAATCTCTGACTGCTGCATTGTGTCTACTGGGAGGTTGGGCCACATTGCTTTAATACAAATTGTTTTCCATTCCTTTTTCCTTTATGTTATACATAGGGCATTATTTTGATTATTTTTGCAGATTATATATGTATGTGATATTATCTATGATTTTCATTTCAGGATAGAGAAGGAGCATTTCCAGACATTACCATGTGAAGGGGGCAACTCAGTGTTGAGAACCACTCTACTCTCCCACCAAACAGAGTACAAACTCCTGTCTAAGCAACACGGATTTTCAAGTAAAAAGGATGGTCCCTTACTCAGTGGCATCTCAACTGAGGGTGCCCCATGTAAAAAGTGACTTGGGCTCCCAACTGCCATCTCTTTAGATTCACCCACTTGAGCTGTTAGCTCAGGGCTGAATCCTTTGGTTTTCTGGAACAGGGCAACATCCAGCACATCTTTCTCTCCTGAGTGCTTTTATAGAGGTCTTTTTATACTCCTATCACAGTGGATCCCCCAACCCATCCTGAAAGTTTCTGTAACCTGAATTACAAGGAGAGGGGAATGAGATTTTGGTCCCTTCCTTCCCAGGAGGATCACTAAAGTCCTTATGCACATTTACTTATCCCACCCTCTCCTTCCCCTGTAATTCTAAATTCTGACTATCAATATACTGTCACAGCAAAAACCTCACTGAGTAGTCCATGAAAACCACCAACAATCACTTATATGTACAGTCTCTCTTTGGAGCGAGATAAAATGCTTTACAATAAGAGATAGGTAGGGCAAGAACTATCTCCTTACCCAGATGAAGAAAGTGAGGCTCAGGAGGAGGTAAGATGCCTTCTCAGGGACCCAGAGCTTGTGAGTGGCAGAGCCTAGACTCAGCTCCCAGTTTTTGAATCCAAATGCCAGCACAGGTCACATAACATTAAAGTGATGAGAATGGCAAACGTTGCAAAGCCACCCCAGAGTCAAACGAGCCGCTTCTACAACATCCCTTTGAAAATATATTCTCTCTTTCTGGAACAGGTAACCAGAATTGCCCTCTAGACAAGCAGAGAGGATAATATTTACAATTTGGACAGTATTTTATCACCAATAGGGGCCAGAAATTTTTTTAACAGACATACCCTTGCACCCAATCTCCCACCTGCTTCTTCCTCAGCTGTTTATTAAATGGGACATGTCCACGCAATTTAAAATTGTATCTAGGGCCTGCAAGCTTCCTATTGGAATTATCAAAATACATTGCTTACTATCCCATGTTCCTAAACTCAAAGGACCTACAGAGCCTAGGGAAGAGCAAGAAGTTCAAGAGTGTCACTTTTGCCCTGGCCGGTGTGGCTCAGTTGGTTGGGTGTCATACTGTGCACCAAAGGTTGCTGGTTTGATTCCTGGTCAGGGCACATGCCAAGGTTGGGGGCTCAGTCTCTGGTAAGGGGAGTGTAGGAGGCAGTCAACTGATGTTCTGCTCTCACACCAATGTGTCTCTCTGTCTTTCCCTCTCCCTTCCTCTCTCTTAAAAAAAAAAAAAAAAAAAGAATCAATAAAAATCTATTTTTTAAAAAGAGTGGCGCTTTTAGTATGAGTTCCTCATCACAGCAGGAGAGCTAAGGTCTCTTTGTTCTCTAAAATCCCATGTTGCTAGGATAAGGGCCATTTTGCCTTTTCTTTGTCAACCATGGGCACCTCACTATTTCTCCTCAGAGGGCACCCCTCAACTGTGGGAGGTTCCAGTGGAGTAGCTCTCCTGAGCGCCTCCCGGACTAGCCTAGGTCTCTGAGCTGCATGTAGCTCTGTGAGTGAGAAAGGCTGTGGGCTTCTGGAACCCAGAAACCAGTGCATGCTACCACCAACAGAAGCATCTCCAGGCTGCGTGCATGGGACAGATGGGCACCCCCAATGCCCACCCATTGGAGCTCATACCTTAACAATGGTGCCTGTTCTGCATAATCCACATTAATGAACAAGTGCCATAAATCACATTCAGTGGTTAAATCACATACAGTGGAATCCCACTGTTCACTTCTTTCCATGAAGCAGCTTTAGTATAAGATACATTTCTCTTGTGTCCAATTCCAGACTCTATGCTGCCAAGTTAGGCAAAGATTCTGGTACACAGAGTCCCATCAATGAGAGGCCATGCTACGTGCTCCAAAGGACAGAACTTTATGAACGTTTCCAACACTCTGAGTCTGAGCTCTGATTCCAGCAGGAATATCAGGAGGTTATGAAATGTACAGTCAGTTCAGGCTGGGTACAGACTGTCCTCATTAATCACTGAAAGGGTATGTGCATGCTAGAGCCTTCTACTGTGAGCTTCCCCAAATTGTTGTGATCCCCACAATTATAGGAATGTCAATGCAGTTGAAAGTCTGGGCAGAGCCTTAAAAAGTTAAAAACAACAAAAGGAAGGCAAAATTACATGGCAAACAAATCGTCATGTTTTGTGATCCCCAACTGGATAGGACATGTATACAATGGCAAAAACTTCAGAGACCTGCTTTCCTCATGATACTAGCTCAAAGGTCAGCTATGAGAAAACACAGGACTACAGCAGGGGGTTCCAGTGGGAAGAGACAGAGATGGGTGTGGGCAGGAGGCTCCAAGTGTCCATACTGAGGGGGCTAGCCTTCCAAAGGAAAGACACTGGAAATTTCTCAGCAAGAGCAATGTGTTCAACAGGGAAAGTAGAAAAGATGAATTTGGCAGTTCAATTATAAATAAATGGCACAAATCTCATAGCCATCTCTTATTCAATGCAAAGAAGTCAAAGACTCCCACCAGATCCCCAAGATGATATTTTTAAAATTAACAAGGGAGTATTCGGGGAGAGAAACACAAAGAGCCCTCACAAATACCTAGGGAACCACTTGAAAAGGCATAGTCGGCTTGCTGCTGTGATTGTCAACCGACCATGTGCACTATCAGGCCCAGGCACAGAACAAGTATTTATCGCAGAGCAAGATTTAAACAGCCAGTGACGTTTCCTTCCAGAGATACTTTGGTGATTAATAAAATAAAGATTCTAATGGAAGAGCTACTCTATCTGATAGAGTATCAGACCTGTTGGTAGAAATACAGGAACTGAAGCCAGTTCAGATCAGCATCAAAGGAAATGGGAAGAGAATTTCACCTGATGATAAATAGTTCCTGTTTTTGCCTTCAATTTCCAAATAATCCTCGTTGCAATATTTCCGATAATTTCTCCAGTGAATCTTCCCCTAAAGTGGACTTGATTTGAGGAAATGATATCAGATCTACCAGGCACCGTTCCATCATTTCTCTTCATATCCTGTGAATTTTTTCCCATGGGCCGAACCTCCTGAGACTGTGGGGTTTTTTAATCCTCACCTGAGGATATGTTTTTATTGATTTTTTGGAGAGAAGGAAAGTGGGAGACAGAAGAAGAGGGAGGGGGGAGAGAAACGTCTATCAGTCTCCTCCTGTACGCTCCCGGGCCAGGGATCGAACCCGCAACCTAAGTATGTGCCCTGTCCAGGAATCGAACCTGCAGCCTTTTGGTGTATGGGACGGTGCTCCAACCAACTGAGCCACCCAGCAGAGGTTGTCCTGAGATTTTAAGAGAGCCAAGCAAAAGGCAGGGCAGGGACTGGGGGGAAGGAGTGGAACAAAGAAAGAAAACTAAGCAACTTTATTAGATGTGGTTTAAATTTCCTTGCAAAGACAGAAAAATAACCACTGCTTTTTTCCCCCTTCAAGTTATTAATAAAATTTCTAGTCACTGCACTCTGCCATGAGGTCCTAATTCAAACAGAGGTAGATAAGGTGTTTTTATTTCTCTCTTCAAGGAATCTTGTCTAAGACTCCAGGTTTTACCTGAGATGAGCCAATTTGGTATTGTCATAATATCACAAATACTACTTGGTGTCTTGGTATCTCTTGTTTTGTTCTATCATTTTATTTTTGCCTTACTCCAAAAAAAAAAAAAAAAAAAAAAAAAGCTAGATGGAGGCCAGCTCTAAGCATGGCCCTTTTGGAGAAAAGAATAAGAAATTATAAAAATTTACAGTGTGCCTTTTCAAAGCATGAGCTGTAGATCAAGAGACCGCAATTAGACTTCATCTAGCCATGTTTAGTATTAAAGTCCATCTTTCTGTATGTGAGATTTGGAACTCAAACTATCTGGGGACACTGGCCTAAACTCAGTAAGGACACTGATCTGTGCCTGAGCCCCTCCAAGCTGCTGGAGAGGGGCTGTTCTCCTGAGAGTCAGTTCACAGTCTCCACCCAGGGAGCAATGACATCATGTTTGCAGAGTACTTTGAATCTCCTCAGCAGAGGAGTGCGCAAACCCAAGACATTCCTCTCACACCACGTAAGACATAGCCATCATTATTTTTTTGTTTCACATTTTAAAAACTGCCCCGTAGTCAGGAGAGCTCTAAGGAGCCACTAGAGAAGTAAGAGAAGAACTTCCATGAATGACCTTCACAGGTTTTCCTGTTGAGTATTGTGAATAGTCTTTGTACTAGCCAGTGCTCTCTCCCTCATCTCTTTGTTCTTTGTTCTTTTTTAAAAATATGTTTTTATTTATTTTTTTAGGGCATGTACAACTTGGGAATGTGCCCTGACCAGACACTGAACTGGCAACCTCTCGGTGCATAGGACCTGGAGGGTGCTCAACCAGCTGAGCCACACTGGCCAGGGCCTCTTTGTTCTTTCCTAGAGTGACTGGCAAGGGGAGGAAGAGAGAAATGAAGGACCATAAAAAGAAAACTAAACAATGATCCATTCTCTTTGCAGTCACTTATTCCCAGAAGGGTGCCTTTCCCATGCTCGCTAAAAGAACCTGAGTAAAATATCTGCTTGTATGTTCCAGTTCAATTTTATACACACAGCAGGCCCTACAAGTATTTAAACCATCGCTTTTGCCCTCCAAGCGCTTAAGTCTTGTAGCAGGAAAAAAGTAAGTTTTTATTTCAAAGGACATTGGTGATGTTGGAGTGTTACAGATAAGAAGGTAAAAGGCAAGTATTAGGTTTAGTAGAAGTCTCAGGTATGTCTCATTTCTCAAACTCCCTCCTCCTGATCCCAGTCCTTCCCCAGCTCTATATCTCTGTGTAAGACGTCTAATCTGTGCTTCCAAACTACCTTCCCTCATCTTCCTCCCAAAACAGATCCTAAATAATTTAGGAACGAGGTCTGACTCAGGCCATTAAGAATCAGTCATCCTTCACTTTGGGGTTAATAAGCATGAACCATCCTTCAATTCTTGAAGGAAACCTCTCTCAGAGGATGAAGCTTTCTATTTCCCTCACATGCAAGAATTGCCCATCCAGAAAAACAGTCAGACCTAGAAAACTGCTGTGATAAACACACTTTCTGAGAGAGTTCAATTTCTCCTGGGGTGGGAGAAATAATCCTTAAGATCCCAAAACAGAATTCCAGTCTCTACTGGGCATTAAGTCTGTTGCCACCATGGTTTAACAAAAGCACAACCTGCACTGTGTTATCCTATCAGATGATCAGCTAAAATCACTATTTTCAAAACATACTTTTTCTCCCACACAACTGATTCAAGGGCTCCTTTAAGGTTTCAGTGGAAGACCCAGCTCCTGCTAAAAGTGCTCCTCCAATCACAATGAAATCCCCTTAACTCTTTGGTCTGTCTATCCATTTATTCCAGACTTCTGACTCTAGGAATCATTAAGTGGTCTTTCCTCTTTTAGATGGCAAACTCTGTCATGCCTCATAATTGAGTGGGCACTCGATAAATGAATGCTATAGTGCTCTGAGGAATAATACACTTCCTATTGGCAGCAAATCCAAGAGAAAACTTACAAGAAAGGACTGTCAATTACCACTTAACAAGCCTGATTTTGGCTCCTATAGAAAAAGCAGACAAAGCAATAACAATTTATTCTTCAACAGCAACCACACTGCTATCTAGTTGCTGCCCTCCAGTCACCTGGCAGGTGGCTGGTCCCACAGAAGGTACTCAACCAGCCCTTGTTGGTAGATTGATCTGTAAAGACATGAGATTGGTGATGTGTAATCCATCACTGATAGGTAGATGCCAGCTGGGTTCCTAACAGTCTGGCTGTGCAGAGTCTCTGACCACCCACAGTCCTTGGCTCTCTTACAGCTGAGCGATCTAGCTGGATTTGGGATGCTGAGCCAGGAGCAGAATTCACAGCTTGAGGAAGGGGAGACTATTCTGGATCACTGACAGGGGATTTGTTCTCACTTCTTCTGCAGCAGCCACCACAACTCCCCTGTCTCCATAGGGTACAGTCCATTTCACCTTCACTGCTCAGCTTGCCTTCTGTACTGCCCTGGCCCAGAGCTTCAGGCTTGAACCAAGTGGGTCACAGTTAGAACACAGATTACCTGGGAAGCTTAAAAATGCTCACACTCAAGCCCCATTTGCAGACATTATCATTGAATTGGTCAGAAGTGAACTCCAGTGTTGACAATCTTAAAAGCTCTCCTAGGAATTTGAATCTGCAGGCAGGGTGCAGAACCACTGCCTTCGGTTTTTCTAATCCTGAGGCTGTACCTGTAACCCCTTTGCTTGTCATTTATGTGGTGCCTGCTGATAACAACAACAACAATAGATGTCATTATCATTAAAAATAAGAGCTAGCAATTTCTGAGCATTTATTATATGCCGGGCATTGCTCTAACTGCTTTACTGGTATGAATGCATTGAATTCGGACCATTTTTCAGGTGAAAAAAACTGAGACATAGAGAGGGGTTAAATAATGTGCCTAAAATTTTACAATTAGTAAGTGAGGGAGCCTGGCTTTGAATCCATGAAGACTGGCTCCAGCACCTTCTCTCTCTATTTTAATTTTATTTTTCAATTACAGTTTACATTTAATATTATTTTGTATTAGCTTCAGGTATACAGTATAGTGCTTAAACAGTCATATACTTGACAAAGCGTTCCCCCCGTATTTCCAGTACCCACCTGGCACCATACATAGTTACTACAATATTATTGACTGCATTCCTTATTCTGTACTTCACATCCCTGTGACTATTTGGTAACTACCAGCGTGTACTTATCCCTTCACCTTTTTCACCCAGTTCCCTAACACCCTTCCCCTCTGGCAACCATCAGTTTGTTCTCTGTATCTATGAGTCTGTCTCAATTTTGTTTATTCATTAATTTTGTTCTTTAGATCCCTCATTTAAGTGAAATCATATGGTATTTGTCTTTCTCTGACTTATTTCACTTAGCACAATACCCTCTAGGTCCACCCATGCTGTCACAAATGGTAAAATTTCATTCTTTTTTATAGCAAGTAATATTCCATTGTGTGTGTGTGTGTGTGTGTGTGTGTGTGTGTGTGTGTATACCACAGCTTTTTTATCCACTTATCTATCAATGAGCACTTGGGTTGCTTCCATATCTTGGCTATTGTAAATAACACTGCAATGAACATAGGGGCAGCGCCTTCTCTCCTAACCATTAACCTACACAGCTTCCTTGCATTCATTCAATGCCTGAAGGCTTGCAGGTACCACACGGGTGCCTTCAGGATCCTGTACAAACAGAATAACCTTTTCAGACAGTCATACTTGTAAATACACATATCTGATCCCTTTGTCCCTTGATCAGAAACTTTCCATGGTTTACTGTTTACAGCATAAAACTCTCAACAATATTCAAACACCTCTGCACTTGTCCTCCCACCTTACACCCCTCCACCCTCCAGCAAGTCCAAATTACTTGTACTTTCTTCAACCCACCAGAGAACCTAAAAGTAGCCTTGAGAATGAGCACTTTCCTCCCCTATTCCAGATAGGCCCTTATCAGCATTGCAACTCCTCATAAATGTGTTTCTAACACAAGTTAGAGATGCTAAGACCAAAACCTTCCCAAACAGCCAGGTTTGAAGGAAGCAGATCCACTCAGAAACTCAGCCCTTCTGGGAGTGTGAGCAGTGGCATAATACAAATTTAAATCACACACATAACGAGTAAGAAAACACTGGATACATCAACTACCTGCTTCCACAAAACCCCTAGAAGTTTGAAAATGGAACTTTCATGGTTAAATGGTACATACATAAAAACTTGCCGCATTACTAATAACTTGCAAGTTGAAGTTCTTATGTCCTAAAATGCATCTGCACATGGCTAGCCCAGTAGGGGCCACAAAGCCTCCACATCCATAAAAACTCTGTGTTTTAAATGCTATAGCTCCCCATTCCATAACCTTCTGTAAAATGCATGTATGACAAGTGAGAACAACCCAATTTGGGGCCAAAATCATAGAAATTAATTATTGGAGTTTCTGGAAAGTAAAGAAGTTGTCCAGCACTTCATTTCTCATGGAAAAACAAGCCAAACAAAAAACAAAGCACACACTTTGTAAAATAAAGGACACCAGTGGGTTCACAAGGCCACCAGAATGTAGATGTCCTATATGGGTCCATTTCAGTTTAAATGTAAACTACTTGTGGTTTGCTTTACCTCTCCCAGATTTGTAAATCAACCCTGCCCTGATGTTGCATTCACATCTGCCATCCACTGGACAAAACTCTGTGATTCCTTAGTTCAGAGAGAGAACATCTTTTTATTGGGCCACCCAAGTTCCAAATACTGTCTCCCTATCCTTCTCCAGACAAAAAGCTCATCCCCAATTTCTTATAAGTCTAGACCAGGATGTCTCAACTGTAGCAGCACTGACATTTGGACCAAATACTTCTTTGTTGTGGGGGACTGTCCTGTGCACTGTGGGATGTTCAGCAGCAGCCCTGGCCTCTCCTTCCTAATTGCCAGGAACACCTCTCCCCAAGGCATGAACACTAAACATGTCTCAAGACACTGTCAAATGTTCCCTGGAGAACAAAACTGCTCCCAGCTGAGAACCACTGATCTAACCTCATATTTAACCCATTTTGAAGTTTCTCTCCAGCCATAAACTTTTTACCACATTTAGCCTTTTTTTTTTTTTCTGAAAATGCTCAAAACAGTCTGCCAAATAGTCTTTGGACTTGGGGTTTCAAAAAAACATATTCTTATTAGATCAGAACATTCAATAGGGGTCCATCAGTAGTAATAAGTACTCACTGAGCATTTGAGTTGGGGTTGAAGTAGGAGTGGAGACTTGCCTTTGCCAGGATGCAGAAGAAAGCAGTTGTTTAAAACAGTCCTTACTAACATCTGCATTCCCCTCCTGAATACTCTCCAGGAGGGGTCAGGCATGTTATTTACACTGGGTGGCCACATGTGGAGCTTTGCCCAGTGCTTTACAGTAAGCATGCTACATCCCTCAAGAGGCACCTCTATCATTAGGAAGCAAGTAACAGAAAACTCAAACCATAATGCCTTAAGCAACAAAAGGACTCTATTGGCTCAGGTAAGTGAGAAGCACTACAGAATGATCCTACTGAATCAGGATCTCCAAGGGAGAACCTGGAGAAGCTAACCTGGGCTCAGGCTCGAGGTCAAGTTTGGATGCCATTTCTCCAATTCTCTCAGCCCTCTCTTACCCGTGAGTCAGTTAGTCTTCATACTGGTTTCTTTCTTTCCTGGAGGAACAATGGCTACGACATTTTTGGCGTAATATCTATGCACCACATTGCTTAGAAGAGAGTGCCTTTCTAATCAAACAAAAGCCCCAGGCTTCATTGTAACCGGACCGACTTATGCAATGTGCTAAGGGCTGAAATATCCAATCAGTGTGGCCAGAAGACCATAGGCAGACTGGCTGAGACCCTTGAATCAATCACAGTGGCTGAGGGGGAAAGTTATACTGATGGGTTTAGGAGAGTAGTTCTCAAAGTGTATTCCCTGACCAGTGGCATCAGCATTACCTGGGAACTTGTTAGAAATATAAATTCTTGGGCCCACCCTCGACCTGGTGAATCAGAAACTCGGGGTGGGGCACAACAATCTGTGTTTTTACAAGCCTTCCAGGTGGTTCTTATGAAAGCTAAAGTTTGTGACCCACTGGTTTAGAGCATCAGGCCCTCCCCATGGAATCCAGAGTGGGGTAAATCCCACTCACTTCACTGGGGCTGTCACAAATTTAGAAAATGATGCAATGGAGGCCTAGAAAGTTACCAGCTACTACTTCAGAAGTGGGCAGCTCCTTTCACTTCTTACTTCCCATGGCGAGGCTATGGCATAGAAAACACGCTAATCAGTGCTTCACACTAGCATACTGGTTTGAAGATTACTTCTGCTGCCTGTATGTATTAGTCTTCAGAACTTAAGAAAAATGCTCAACATTAACCTTAGCATTTTCGATGGAGAAATTGGACAAATAAATAAATACATAATTGAGAGAAGAAAAGCTACATGGCAGTTAAAGCTGCATTAAAGAATTCTCTAAGAAAGTTTCTTCATCATGGCTAATCCTAAGACTCACTGGCAGTGCGGTTACATGTACAGCTGCTTGGGCAATGCCCTAGTCCTACAGAATCAGGGTCTCCGGGGGAGAGCCTGGGAATCTGCACTTTCAGCAGACATGACCAGAGACCCTGATGGATTGTGCATGTTTGGAAAACACTGCTCTAAGAGATATACCCAAAGGACTGGGGAGGAAAACTCATGAAGGAGTTATAGGAACATTTCTGACTGCAATAATAATTTCTTCCCTCCTTTCTTTATGCATTCGCTCACCACCAGTCTCTAACTGTCCTTCCTCTAGTTTTATTCTACTCTGCTTCCCAAATAAATCACCCTTCATACCACTGACAGAGTGAACTTTACAAAACACACTGGAGGTCTGTCCTCTGATCGAAATCCATCACAACAGTGGTTTCCTCCCGGGGTGAAGGCTAGGAGAGGGGTATATGGAGAAACATCTCAGTGGATGTGTTACTGTGAATATTCTATTTCTTGGGCTCTACTAGTGGGCTCATGGATAATTTACAAAAGCAAATTAACAAATAATTAAATAAATAAATAGAGCCATAAATTACCCAATTATAATAATGTCAATATAATTCTGTGACTTGAGGACAAAATTAAATACATTTTTAAAAGGAAAGAAATAAAGTATGTTAATATCTCTAGGTACTGAAAGTATGCTTTAAAATTACTTTATTTTTCTCTGTAGTTTATAATTACTCCACAGTAAATTGCATAACTTAATAAATTTTTTACAAATTAAAAAAATAATCAGAAGTCCTCACCATGGCCTACAGGATGGAGTCTGAAGTGTTAGCAGGACAATACAAATCTCCACATCATCCAGTCCTTGCCTGCCTTCTTCTGCCTTACTTCCCACCGGTGTCCCCTTGGCACCCACCCTTGAACCATCCTGAATCCCTTGCATTTTCTTGAGTCCTTGATGCTCTTTTGCTTTACTTCCTCCTTCACCCGATGTATCAGTCAGGTTAATGCCAGGTCATGCTAAGGTAACAAAAACTCAGTAGATTAAAAAAAACAAAAGTTCATTTCTCACTCAGTCTGTGTTAGGTGTCAGCAAGTTTTTTTCTCTAGAGACCAGGATGGTAAATATGTTAGACTTTGTGAGCAACATACAGTTTCTGTTGCATAGACTTCTCTGTTTCTCTCTGTCTCTGTCTCTCTTTTGGTACAACTTTTAATATATAACCTATTCTTATTGATAGATCATACAAAGCAGACCATGGCCACTTGCTGACCTCTACTCTATGTGATCATTGCCAGAGACAGGTAGACAGCAGAGAACTACTCTAGTCATTCAGACATCAGGCTAATGGAGCAGCCACCCCCATGGAACATCTCATCACCACGTAGATGAAGAGAGAGGATCTCATGGAAGCAGTTAAATGCTCCAGTCTGCAAGTGGCACCCTGTAACATCTGCTCACAAATTACTGGTGAACATTAATTTTTCAGTCCCACCCAACCCTGAGGAGGCCAGGAAGTGCAATCCTATCATATGTCCAGCAGTTAGAAGGATTGGTACTGCTTGGTAAAAATGACGACTCTACTCAGCTTGAAGACAGTTGCTCTAGAAAGCCTTTTCTGATGCCCTCACCCCCAGCCAGAATGGCTGCTTTTTTCCTGTAATCTTATAGCACTTCAAGCATCCTTGTGCTGTGCACAGGGTACTGCAATTGCCTCTTCTCTGCCTCCCCCACCAGATCCTGAGTGAACTTCCCGGGGTTAGCATCTCCATATGCCCACTGCCTAGCACAGTGCCTGCCTGCACTCCAGGGGTGCTCAATGTGTGTTCCTCCAACAGATAAATAAATGTGAATTGTGGGGAAAATGAGGTTGCGTATGCATTTACCTGGAGGCTTCTGAATCCAGTAGTGTCAAACCTCTCTAACCCCAGTTAGGTCAACCACACTAGACTCCACTCGATAAATTTATCTTTTTGGTCAGTTATTTTCTTTATTAATCAAATGCATTCCTTCTTATAAACCTGTTCTATAAGCCAATGCTTTACAGGGAGCTGGACCTTGAGGCCACAGAGAACTTTGATAGGACTGGTTTTCTTTTCACTTTACAGGTCAAAGGCAGGCACAGTGATTTTCCCAACTTACACAGCCAATCAGAGTCAGAGCCAAAAACGCTACAGGATTGGACATAGAGTTGCAACTAAATTCACCAACAGTTTATTTATATCCCTTGGAGAGATATAAAGTATAATACATGTTTGTCAAAGATGTCTTATACCATATCAATGTTTAACTTGTAATGCACATTTATCTCTGAGTAAAATATTAAAAACAAAGCCACGTGACTGTTTGTTAATGTTGTGTCTGCTCATATTAAGGCCACAGTTCATTATCAGATGGTCTTTCAGAACCCCGAGAATCTTGAAGATGCTATACACCTAATGTTTTATTTTCACACCTTAATGCCTATTAAGTGAACAGCACCTCCATGCACCTTCACTACTAAATGGCATAAAACAAATTTGAAATCAGTTTTACATGCAACATGTGTGTGTCTGCTGTAGGTCTGTATCAAACATGTAAACACAGGGTGGGCAAAACAGCATTCAAAATGAGCTGCTGTGCAAGACTCCACCAATACATCAAGTTAAGCCCTTTCCGGGTCATCAGTCACAATCTGGATATCCTCTGGTCCTACCAAAGTGTATCCTCCTAAAATTTTCCTCTCCTCTTTGTCCCCTGGATAGAGTAAGTTCCTCATAAACATCCCACTTGATAACCAGCCTTGACAAATGCCCAGGAGAACCGAACAAGGAGAGGTTAGCTAGGTAGTGCCGCCAAGTCCCATGTCAATAACAGAGCCATGCCAGAGCATGGTCCTATTGAAACCGGCAGAGTCTGAACATTCACAATAAAAACAACTCTTAAAAAATATATACACCCTTTATTTAGGAAGGTGAAATAGCTCGGTGTGCCCACCGCATCTTGTTAGATGCTTAACAGACCACAGCGAGGGAAAGTGTGTAAGAAAACTGAAGTGCACAAAAAAAGCAAATTATGGGCTCAGGACTGCCAGGCACAAAACAAGAACCAATCCTTTACAGAAGTCATGCCTTTGCTCCCTTTTTTCTTTCCTTGAGCCATGTAATTAAATATGACAAACTGTATCAAGAAGAATAAACCTAAGGGTTTCCCCTCCCCCAAACAAGAAATGGTTACGCTTTTAATTACAGGCCCCCAAACTATCATTTTGTGCAATTAGCAATTAACTTTAATGTTGATGAGAGAATGCAGAGCTGCGCTAGGAACGTCCCTGGGTTATTTTAGTCCGGTTCTGTAACAGAGCACAAGGCACCACGCGCACGCTCTCCCCCACGCTCTCGCACACTTAAAGACACATTTAATGTTTAGCAAAAACGTCATCTCCGCGTGCCACTGAGACAGACATCCCGAACCCCCAGATCAGTGCAGCCCAAACGTTCGGACCCCCTTCTCTTCATCACTTTCGCGTGGGAAGACGAGGCCAGAGGAAGATGCTACCTACCAGCCTCACATTACCAGTCTCTCTTGGGGGCGCAGGAGAGGGTGGTAGAGAGACGAGTGTTGCCCCTGGAAGCTGCCAGCCCCGTTAGTGGGCAGGCGGTGGCAATAGCAGCCATGGTTGCATCAGCGCTAACTGCTGTGCCACTGCTGCATTTGCTGCTGGCGGCTGCCGGGAGGGTACAGTAAGTAAGGACTGTAGGGAGCGCACGGTTGCTGCAGCCGCAGGTTCCCTGGAGCAGGAAATTAGGACAGGCACCGAGGATTGGAGGCGAGAGCTGCGCGCGAGCCAACCAGCAGCCGCCCCGGGCCCCCGTGAGCCCCAGGACGCACGGAGCAGTCGGGCCGCGCGAGCAGTCCGGGTGGCGGCAGCGCCGTGCCCGCGGCCACTCACGCCAGCACGCTCACACTCGCACACCCCCAGCGGAGGCACCTGGCGGCCCCAGCTCATAAGAGCAGCGCGGCGATGAGAAAGGAGGGCTGAAGCCGCCTCCCCCCCCCAACCCTGCCGCCCTGCTGACCACTCCCCCTCCTGACCCCTCTTCGCTCCTCACCCAGCGCTCCAGCAGTGGGTGCTCGGCTGCCGGCTTCTCTCTTCTGTCTCCTCCTTGGTTCTCGACTCTCCACCCCCTCTCTCCCCCTCCCTGGCTCTCCCATACCCTCCCCCCCTTACCCTCCCCTCTTCTGCAGCGCCTGCATTATTTTCTGCCCACAGGCTCGACTTGCACCGCTGCTGCAGCCCTGGGAGGTGGGTGGGTGGGTGGGCTGGCAGGTGGGGAGGAGATTGTGCAAGTTGTAGGAGAGGGGGTGTGCTCTACTTCCCAGCTCCCTCCCTCCCCCCTTCTAACTCCTTCCCCTCCTCCTTCCCCCCTCCTCTCTCCCTGCCCCCAACTCCTTCCTCCTTTCCGAAAGGCTGGTAACTTGTTGTACGGAGCAAACGACAGGCAGCGGCAGCGGCACCATCCAGGCGGGCACCATGGGCACGTCCGCGCGCTGGGCACTCTGGCTGCTGCTCGCGCTGTGCTGGGCGCCCAGGGAGAGCGACGCCACCGCAGCAGGTTAGTGAGGATGCATCCCTCCGTGGGCTGCCCGGAACCAGTCGGTGTCTGGGGGTCCCCAAGGCTCGGGTCTCCTTTTGCCCACCCCCCTCCGAGGAGGCGCCGCTCCGCTCTCCTCGCCTTTCCCCCCTCCCCACCCTGGTGGCGCCTCTGAGCTGTCAGCGTCGCGGCTACAGCGAGCCGGGCGTGGGGGACACTGGGGGGTGGGGTGTCCTAAAGCCTTGCCTGAACTAGTCTTCATTCCCTTACACTTCCTCCCACGGCTTTGCCTCGTTTTCCACCCCGCCTGGCAGGGACCGGGGAGTGTGGGCTTCTGGGCCATTGAACAATGGTTCTGCCTCCCCTCCCAGGCGGGGTGTTGGGAAGGAGGCGGAGGGCCGGGCCACGACTCGCGCCTCAGCCCCCCGCGGGCGCGCTCCTTGGACTTAAGGGCGGGTGGAGGGCGAGGGTGGGCATCTCTGGGGACCGGGGCGCAGGGTGTCGGCCAGGGCGGTGAGTCCCCCGGCGGGTAGCGCGAGCGGGCGCGCGTCCGGAGGCTGCAGCCGGAGTCTCCGCGGAGCCGCGATCGGTGCCCAGCCCGCTCGCCGAGACGGCGACTCCCGGGCTCGCCGCTGTCTCCCTGGAGTGCAGGCTACGGGGCGAGGGAGGCTGAAACGGGACTCCTCGCTCGGTGTTTCCCCCCTCCTGCGGCGTTTGTAAACCTCGCGGGTCTTCCGTGTCGCTGAACGGGGGAGGGGAGTGGAACAAAGACTTAATCAGGTTAGTTTGCGGATCCCTGTTCCGGTGAGATTTCCTCGAGAGGAATGGAGTCCTAAGGTAGTGACTGTAATTAGCCTTCATTTTAAACAATAGATCAAAGGGAGCAGCGCGGGAGCCCGCGCGGGGCTGTGGCTCGCGGAGAGGGCGGCGGTGCCTACCGTCGAGTCCCCCGGGGTCTGCGCGCTGGGCCCGGGAGCCCTGCCCTCAGCCCCCCTCCCGCGTGGGGACGCACAACTTTCCTAGGCAGGAGGCAGGAAGCCCCTCTAAGAGGATTCGGTCAGAATCCAGGCGCTCCGCCAAGGGGTCTCGGCATGACGCTAAGGGGGTGCTTGCGCGCCAGCTCTAGGGAGTGAGGGCGGAAAGCGGCCCGTGTCCCGAGGACCCACTCGAGTCCCTCGCTCCGGCTGCCAGGCGGCTCCGGGGGACCCGCCTGCCCGCAGTCACATGTCTCCTGAGTGAGAGCGAACTTGAAAAGCGTGGTCGGCCAAGCAGCCTCTCGGGCACCCCTCGGTGGTTTTTAGTCTCTGAGTGCCCCCAGCCCGGTGTCCCGAGCGTGAGAAGCTGGGACGGACTTCTCTGCCCTCCGCGATTGGCTGGCCGCCGGGTCACGTTGAGCTGGGTCACATGGCTCCGCAGACTCGCAATTTAGCAGCCTCAGTAGTGTTATCTTGAGGGGAATGTGAAAACTCGACAGGCCGAGACCCAGTGTTCTCTCAACTGCTGTCCCCTGCCTGGACTCCTCGGAAGGGCGAGAGTGTCCTGACCATGGCCTTCGATGTGTAACAAACCCGAGAGCCTGGCAAAGCCCTGCTCGCAAGTTCTCAGACTCCAACATTAATCATTAATGGATGAGCAGTACTAACTTATTAAACCATTTTTCAGAATAGTGCCATGACTTGCATTATACTTTTCCCACTATTTCAAAAAGACTAAAATATACTGGAACTTACTGATGTAACGGTCCAGGAAAGTAGGAGGAAAATATTCATTTTCACTCCATGTTCTCTTTGCTGCAGGTAATTCTCTTAATTTAACACATAACTTCACATTGGAGGCTAACTTTATCTTATAGAATGCTAGGAATGCATCTAAACTGTTGAGAATAGTTAGTTGAAGCCGTATATTCACCTTGTATTAGGTAGGTGAGGACCCTTTTGCTCCCCTAAGTCACTTATGAAATATGTGACATGCCATGAACAGTGGAAATAGAAGCCCATGCAAGACTTACTTAAATTCTTCAAAGGAAAGGAGGCACATCCTTCTGAACTGGAGGGAATTTAGGGTCTGCTGAGGCAGATGTTGACCCCAAGCCAACCCAGACTGGCTCCTGTCTGAAGTTCAAAGCCCCGGGGCATGTAGGCAGACTTTCTGGCCCTGGTCTTCTACACTTTTACCTCCCCCACCCCCACACACACTCAGGCACATACTTGCATGATGCTGTCTAAAATACTCTAGGATAGGCAAGGAAATTAAACCAGGCTAACAAGAGAAGTTAAAGTTTGGTAATGTAGTATATCTGATTGCAGGCCATTTTCCTCCAGCCTAGGGAGCCAAGAATAGGATCTGGGGTACCATAGATTTGTTAAGGCCAAAGCCTAGAAGAACAAAGGTTCTGTGAGAGCTATTCAGATATGGCTAGCAACTAGCAAAAGAGTACACAGAACTTTTCTTATTGTGGGGGTGGGTTGGTGAAATGGCAGTACTAATGGACCTGGAGGGATAGGAGACTGGAGGGCAAGGGCGAATAAACCTGGTTCATCTTGTAGCACCAAGGGACGGTGTGGCAATGATCGTAACTCTCATCTAGGCCAAAGAATGTGCATGTGAGCAGGGCTCTTTAAAGGAGGGTCACCAGGCAAGCCCATATTGGTAGTGACAGCTTCTTGAAATCTGGAGCAGCTTTGTTCCCCAAATTGCCCTGTTGGCCACTTCATGTGACATTTAGTCATGCACCTGTCCTGTGTCATTTTCATTCTTTAGTTTTACTGCTTGAATCCCCAGAGACCTAAAGCACATACAATGGCCAAGTTCATTAGAGCTGCCAAATGTTAAGACCTGAGTACCACAAAACTGCCTATTTTAATTATGGCAGCCTCCATGCTCAAAAGAAGTGACAGCCTGTTTGAAGTGTTTCTGCCTTTTATAATATTGGATAACCATAAACTCGATTTCACTTGAGAAGTTTTTATAATTCTAGAAAAGATGGAAAGTAGTTACAAGCCCCTTCTGTTACAGGAGGAGTATCGAACTGATAAGACGTAACAAGAACTCCTAGAGTGGATAGAACATGACCGTGAGATCAAGGGAACAGATAGCTCCCAGCCATATGGCTTCGGGTTTTGATCCAAAGACCAGAAGACTCAGAGCACAGCATAGATAACTCATTAAATATCTAGACCATTTTCCATTTCTCACAGAATGTGAATAAAGCTGTCCTTTTCAATAGAGGGAATAGTGATTTAGTCTGGGCAGTCACATATATGACTTTGAGTCATAATTAAATTTACTCTGGATGCTGACCGTTCTTTGGAAAGCCATCTTCACATACTAGCCTATAAGACATTAAATGCCTCAGAGGGCTATGATAAGGTCTGTGATGATGCTTATGATAAATGTACCTGCCTTAGGAGAGCTTCTGGGGTGGGCTGATACAGCTGCTCTCCAGATGGTTAGTTGATAGCCTCAAAATGGCTTAGGATGTTCCCATCTATGTTAATATCAAAAGAGTACTTAGGCCACAGCACTGGGACTACTTTCAAGGCAGAGTCCAAGAATACCTTCTGCAGAGGTGGTGGATTAGATTTACCTGTTGAGCAGAAGTAAGTGGACCAGGGACAATTTCTTTGCCCAGCTGAAGAGTTTTTAGCTAGGAAACCTAAGGATAGCTTTTCAGAGGACTTCAAGGAAGAGTATGACTTAGCTCTAGGAGACTCTGGCTTTGTAAGTGAAAATCATCTCAATTTCACTCTGTGCATTTTTCCATTTGAATTGGTATCTCTTCGCTAAGCTCTTCTGTTGGTTTGCAATAAAAATTCCAGACATCATTAATACCACCTAGTTAGATCCACTAGATGCATTGCAGGATCTAATGAGGTGGCAGGTGATACCTTATAGTTAGCACGTAACACACTTTTCCCTTCATGTGAAGTTGCCTAGGAAAGCTTGGGCCTGATGTCTATTTTGGGCTCTAAATTAAGCAAAAGAATGCCTGCTAGGTGCTGGGAGAGTAAGTACAGATTCTACTAAAAAAAAAAAAAAAAAAAAAGAAAAAAAGGTTTCATGTCTGCTTAGGAATCCTTTGCCCATTTTGTATCTCAGAGATGTTATATGGGTGGGTAGAGTGGGGGTGCAGGGAGGATATTCATGACCTTGTATTTAAGAGATAGATACCTCTCGGGACAGAAACTATAAGATGAAACCATTGGCTAGAATGGTTGATCTTGCCACCGACTTGGGTCGTCCGGGTTGGCCCTGCTGGCTAGTAGCTAGCCTTTATGTAACTATATGTGACAGTGGCAGTGGGGAATGGAGTGGGGCTTGAAGCTGCCAAACAAGGGAGGTGAAAAAACTTTGGCAAAAGCCAACTTTTGCAAGTTATTTCATGTGTTATAACTTAATACTTCCTCCAAATACTATGAGCAAATAGGGTTCCTATTTTACAAACTGCTTCTAATCTTTAGTTTTCCTAAGAAGCCTTCGCAAGATTTGAGCTACTAACTGATCCATAGGTTCCCTAAGTAGGTGGTTGACTGGTGCCGACCTTCTTTGTACATCTGCTTGAATGCACTCTGCCTCTTCTACTGAGCACCTACCATAGGGCATATGGCAGCAGGCATGGGGACACTGTGACCAGATGGTTGGTTCCTTCCTTCCTGGCATTTTATCTAGTGAGGAAGTCAACCCCGGAAATCAGTGATACAAAGACAGTGTGGAAGAGAAGCACTGGGCAGGAGTGAGCAGATCCAGTGCTTAAGACTTAATCATAAAGAGGCTGACAGCAGCTGAGAGTTGCTGGAGTTCCTATGTGCTACTTGTGTCACAACTTATGAAGTTTCCCAAAATCATTAAGAACTTAGACCGTAATGTGACATAGCCAAAAATTCTTCCATCTCTGCAGATGGTCTTATGAAGGTGATAGGAGACAAGCACAGTGGATTGCTGCCAACATTACCAAAGAGCTCTCAAACATATCAGAAGTAAAAGCCGGGTCCCACACATCCAATTTCCAACTTAACCAGTCAGCCACTGCTAATTTTCCCTGCATGTCAAACCTCTCTCCTCACATGGAAATGAGGCCAACTGGTCACGCTTGGTTTCAAGTTTAGAAAAGCTGGGAGGAATGCTTGAGGAAAGTCTATAGTTCAGACCAGCTTTATAAGTGAACTAACAAATCAACTACTGCATCCATGAATACTCACTAGTGCCGAAAGAATCTTTAGCTGCCAGACACCAGGGCCCAAATTACAAAGATAAGTTCCAGGCCCCGCGTTAGGGGAAGTCCATTTGTAGAGCTGGAAATGGTGGGTAAGAGCATCGCGGTACATGACAGCTGTATGACAGGCACAGGAGACTTCGGAAACGCAGCCAGACCACACCTGACTCAAGGAGGGAACTGAGGACCTCATTCAAGGGGTGATATCTGAGCCCACTCCTGGTAGATAAGGGAACAGGGGTAAGTAAGATGAGTAAATCAAGACAAAGCAACAGAGAGGGTGCAGGCCTGGGGAAGTGAGTGGGACACCTTGGTGTAGCCTGAGCAGATGGCAGGTGGTAATTAATAGGGAAAAGTCAGGAGGAATAGATCGTGAACTAGATTCAATTCTAGAGCCAGTGGGAAGCCTGGAAGTGATACCATCCTTGGCACTAGAAGGTGGCTTGAATCACCATCTTGATTTGGATACAGAATGTGGCAGCCTAGAGGCAGACGAACAGGAGACAAATTTAGATCAAGTGAGAGATGAGGGCTTGGACAGGCCAGGGCTTGATGGCAAAATGTCAGGGGAGAAGAATCTGGCCTCATTTTTGGACTCCTGATTTAGAGTAAGTGATGGGACCAATCACAGATGGGGCACGAGAGAGGAAGACAGATTTTAGAAGAACCTCTTTACAGTGCATGCTGGTTAAAGCATCTAGATAAATTTTCCCTACCTAATGAGCACAAAGGCCTTATGTCAAGCTGTCACCCTAGTGTATATATTGCAAGACGTATTTATCGCCAACATCCATCCAGTGATGGGCATGGGGGCTTATGGGGGGTGAGTGCTATGTATCCCAACCCTGAACTTGAAAGAGTCACTTCCATGCTAGGGAGAATCTGAGCTTCTCAACCTTCCTGTAGTGGTTTCAATGTGCGGGCAGGGACCCGCTGTGTCAGAATCATCTGGGAATTCATTACAAATGCAAGCGTGTGCCCCACCCTAGACCCACTGGATCAGAATCTCTGTGGGGTGGGGTCCAGCATTGTGCTTTATAAGCCTTCCAAAGGATTCTTATGCAAAGGAGAGCTTGAGAACCACCCATAAAACTAATAACTTCCAAAGAATATCGGGAAGGCCTTTGTTCTGACTTGACCAATGTGCCTTTGATGAGAACACCAATGCTGCTAGAGTATCCTCAGGCCTTTTCTTGTCCTTCTAAGAAAGGATACTCTAGCAGCATTTTTTTAAAAATTAAAATGAGAATAGGAGAAAGGGCTCTATCTCCACAATAAAGCTGTGTTAGGATAGTATCATTATGGCAAGTAAAACCACCTAATTCTGGGTTAAGTTGACTCTACTGCCCAAATTATAAGTCAACACAATATTCTAAAAAGAATTAGTCCTGAGTCAGATGCTCTAGTTTGTATGCATGCTCAGTAACACAGTATTTGGAGCCAGACTGCCCAGGTTCAAATTCTTGGGCAAGTACTTTACTTCTGTTCTCCAGACAGGTTTCCTGATGTATAAAAGGAGAATAGTAGTACTGACCATGTAGCATTGAGAAGTAAATGAATTAAGAGACTGAAGTCTTGGTGCAGTGTTTGGCTAACAAATAAAAGAAATTAAGTTAGTTGTCCATGATTCTTAAAATCATCTCAATCCGATGTAAATGGAAAAACTATTTTACAATTGAATTGTAAGATTCACTTATTTCAGTGAATCAGAAGGATTAGCCTAAGTATCTAACAGTTTTTAGTTGGCCCCCGCCTGTGTCTCAGAAGCTGACTTAAGGCCAGAACACATTTGTGCTTGATATCTCGGGGGCCCTCTCGCTTAGTCCCTCTTACCAACCTTCCCTGTGGGAAAACATTGCTGACTAGGATATCTGCTTGTCTAAAAACAAGCTTTCACCTATGAATAGAAAGACTGGCATTGAAGGGCCAAGCAGAAGCGAGTCCTACTAAAAATAAATGCCCTTGGCAGCCCCAGAAGTGCCAAAGCAAATGGACTGAAGAAATTCCAGTAGATAACACCCGCATGCTCAAGCTGTGAGGAAGGGGGTGAGAGATTTGAATACTTGGCCCTGCCAGTCCCAGCAGTGTGGTGGCCTGAGCCCCTCTGAGTAGCTTGAAGTTCATGTCTGAGCCTCAACATGAAACATCTCCATATTCTATGCACTGCTACTGGACATTCCTGCAAGGGTGCCGCTCCGAGCCCTGCAGGGAAATGTGTAGCCCAGTGTGAAGGCTTGGTATTTATTGTAGAGCCTATGCAGTTTTTCCTGAAGCTTACATATTGTTCCTCCATGTAACCCTTGCAGCGACAATTAGACAACGGCAGGCTGACTTCTATTTGCATTAAAAATCCTGAGTTTCTTGGAGCCAGTGACCTGCCAACATGTCTGGGTAGCAAAGTTAACTATTTAGGTAAGCAAGGCTCCTGGGACATAGGTGCCTTGAAGTAAGTTTACATAGTCTGATTCCATCTGTGTAAGTGATAGTATGAGAGAGTAATCCTTCGATACTTCTGGGCATTCATTCATTACAAATTTAAAGAGCCACATATATGACTAGGTACAAGTGACATACCACCCCCTGAACCAAAGGGGTAGGGATATTCATTCTAAGTGTTAGAGCTAGAAGGAAACCTAGATCTAGTCCAACAGTTTGATTTCTTAAAACAATAGAGCCCCTTTCAAATTCTTACACACAACGCCAAGTCAAAAGAAAGCCATCGTGCTTCAAGCCTACTTTTGCCCCACCCTGTACAGTACCTAGCTCTTCTACTTCTCAGGTTATTTTTTGAGGCATCAGTGGCTTTAGCTGAGCCTAAGAATTAAAAGAATCTTGGGTGGACACGATTTCAAACTCATCCCATTTCCTTTATGAAATCATAACACTGAACTTGAGACTTAACTGTCATGGATGCAAACAGACTACAGGTCCACAAGCCTGAAATCCCCAAAGCTTTGGAAACCAGAAGCTTCTTAGCTCATGTGGTGTTTTCAGTTCTCCTCGAGCTCTGTGCAGTCCCAGTCGAACACCAGAGGTGTAAGGTAGAATCTTTCAGAAACTTGGACAGAAAATCCACACAGTGTTACAGTCAGGTGGCCGAGGTCTCGGCACTGGGTTTCTTGTTTGAGCTCTGCCCTCTGCACGATGCAGGGAATTAACATAAGGAAGGAGCACCTTCTGCCCAGTAACTCTCTGGAAACAAAGTACTTAGGAAATCAAGAGACTCGGCCATAAAGCTTAAGGTCTTTACTCCTCGCTCTCTAAAGGGCCCTTTATAAAGCCCGCTAGCCTTACCCACCCCCACCCCATCTCACTCCTTTCTTAAACAAGCAGGGACATTTAGGAGCAGAATGTACTCCTAACCCTGGTCGTCCCTCCTTCTTAATAGAGGCTGTGCATGTGTCATGGTAAAACACAGCTTTATGACAGTCAGGCAGAAGCCTGGGGGAAGTGGAAACATCTCAGATAAGAAAAGGTAGAAGTTAAACTCCTTTTCATCTTAGACCACTGGAATAAACACTAAGAAAATGCTCATGTCTGCCCTGAGCCTGCTCAGTATGGACACTGCAAGCAGCATCGCTGGAATGTTGATGTCACTTGTTACTGTTGATAGTTTGCAGGTTACAGCTACATTCAGGGACCCTCTTTAAGGGTATTGGGACTAAACAAGAGCCTTAGGATATTCTGTGTCTGTATTTAGTCCCAGGACAGTTTGAGTGTCTATAAAATATGTAGCTTCCAGGTGACTCATTTTTAAGATCTTCCAGGTACCTAACCCTGAAGTGGAAATCCATCATTTGACACTTACTTTTATGTCTCTGTCCAAGACTGATTATACAGTTACCTTTTTGACAGTGTAGATATCAACGTCCATGTTTTTGTCTCATTTTGACTGAACAACATTAAATGACTACAACCTTTTAAAAATTCAGAGCCTTGTGGTCTGCACAGTATCCTGACAATAACCTGACTGTTCTTTCCAAGTATATTTATATCAGTGTACTCTGACTATAAACTGTTCTTTTTCTGCTTTTCAAATAAAGTACTCAAAGTAGATTCTTATTACATGGCCCTCAAACACAATGGGGATATAGAGCTAAAGCCAGTGGGCCCTGAAATATGTACTCCAGCACTGAGCATATTGAGAATATATCGAGATTAGGCTGATGATGGAGACGGTCGAGAGGCAGCCAGGTGCTTCCTATTTGGTTTAGCAATATAAAAACTAGCAGGTGAAGCTTCCTGGCAGCAACCTCTACCCTCCCCCATTTTCCCTTCTAAATCCCTGGTATCTTTACACCCAATAAAATATTTGTGGAATGAATGAAATGTATGTAGAAATGCAATCAGATCACACTGCTTTTTACCTGGGTCATAGCTTAACTAGACTCCTGGGAGCAGGTTTTAAACAAATACATTTAGTCCCTTAGAAGATAACCACACCCATATGGCAAACTTGACTTGGACCAAATTTTAATCTTCCTGGGAATTTGCCACAAAGCATAGAATCCTCCCAGACAGTGGGGAGTAGCTGATAGCAGGGAGGCCAGCTAGAGTATTGTGTACATAACACAAGAGTTCCAGTCTGTGCTTGTCACTGTAGCATCTGTTCTTACGCCAGCATGCCACAGCTGCAGATGCTGAGAGGTGGCAGGAAATCGGAAGGCCTCCCTAAGTAATCTGCATGAACTATATATGGCTCCATTGGGTTTCTCGAATATTTGCAGTATATTTGCATTAAGCAACCGGATCTTTGCCTTTTATCTCAAAGAAATCATATCCTCCAGAAGGACAGACCTGCTAATGATAGGAAACACCTGGATGTTAGTTGTCCTGTGCCAGGCAAAAAAACTAAGTGCCCTACTTACAAGAATTAGTTCATATTATTGTGTGAGTTAAATATCCATACATTGAGCATAGGAAAACTGAGGTTCTGACAAATGGAACCCAAGTCTGTGGCTCTACCTTACTTTGCTTTTCTCCAATCACTAAATTAAAAATGATTTCCATTTGTCTCTTAACTGTACCTTCTTGATGCTTTTTATCTTATCTTAGAGTCGTTTCATAAACCTGTGTTTTTTATAATCAGACTTCAAGTTCTAAGATGAGGAACCATGGTATTAAACTTCTATGTCTTTCCTTTCCTTGCTGACCTTTCTAAATCTCCTTCACTTTGCTTGTAATAGGAGCATCATTCATGAATAACAGTATGGAATGTGGACCAGAAATACCATTAAAGGATTAAGATTTGGCTGTGTGATTATAGCCACACAAGTGACTTTTAAACAAATGATAGAAAGAGTCCAGAGCCAATGAAAATGCCCCCATGTTCTCTGGGCAACTTAGGTTCCTTCTATCTTGGTCTGGCTGCATTGGCCCAAGATCAGTATTCCAATCAACCACCATGCCCAGTTTTCAGGAACCAGAAAGGAATAAAGGGAAGGAAAATGGATCCCTTGTCCCTTTGAGGATATTTCCCAGAAGTTGTATATACCAATCCTGCTGACATTGCATTAGCCAGAATGTATTCTCAGAGAGGCTGGGAAATCTAGTCTTATCTAGACAGCGTGTGCCCAGCTAAGAACTTAGTTACTGTCAGTCATTGCCCCAAGACCCATCCAAGTCTGCCCCCCCCAGAATGTGCTGGCCTGCTGAGTCTGCAGTTGTCCTTCTCAGAGGATCCCTGCCCATAGGTATTGGATAACCTGAATCTCTAACTAATCACCTTTGGATCCCAAGTTTAGTTAAGTGTTCCCTCCTGATTTTAGGAAGAAAAGCCAAATGTGAACCTTCCCAATTCCAGTGCACGAATGGCCGCTGTATCACACTGTTGTGGAAATGTGATGGGGACGAAGACTGTGCTGATGGCAGTGACGAAAAGAACTGTGGTGAGTAAAGAGTCTGACAGTCTCACTTGCCACCTCACTGGGACTTATGCATTTTATTGAGAAGTAATAATGTTACCTTGGTTTCTACAAATGTATCGAGATTCTGAAAATGGAATCCATTCCTAAGACTTCCTATGAACCAGAGTCCAAAGATTCTGTGCAACCTGGTCTAGAGGAACCTGATTGAATGTTTGACAAGGGGTTATCATCTTGAGCACAGAATGTTGAAGATAAAGTGGAGTTCCTTTCAAATGACAGGACCCGGTTTATCTTAGATCAGGCAAACATTTGGTGTAGGAAGCTAGGAGAAGAGAGGGGAGGACTAGAAGTGAAGACAGAAGACTGCTTAGAACAGACTTTCTTTGTTAAATTTTCAGATGGCTCCAATTACCTCCACCCCCCAAAAGAAAGTCACAGATAGTAAAAAAAAAACAAAACCCTAAAGCTGCAGAGGGTCAATTAACTCCTAGCACAGTAACTACAAGCCAGCACAGAGATCAGATAATTCTCTGCCTGCAATAAATGCTAATCCTAAAGCATTAGGCAGGGTGGAAGACATCTCCCAAGACATTGGGGATATACCATCACACCCACTGATCAGTGTCTGTCAAAAGATCATTGTGAGAAATGCCTGTTTATGCAATCTGTATAGCTTCATATCAGCCAGAACAGCTGAGAACTACACGTTCTTATGTAGGTACCTTGACCCCTTTGTTCTGTGTTGTAAAAATCCTAAAACAATGTTGTGTGTGAATGTCGGTGATAACATTGTCATTTGTCTTTTAGTAGATGTTATTATGAGATATCCAAACTAGAAACACAGAAGAAAAACAGCTTAATGTAGATTTCATCAACTGCCATCTTGTTATGCCATTACCTACTTCTTCATGCATCATTACTAAAATGTTAGAGTGTAAACACTGTGGCTGACTGTCCTATGTTTAAGCTCTCTGGGCAATACTATGGATGGTTTTATGCCATTTAAGAGATTAAGAGCTTATTCGGAAGCATAGGAAGTCCATTCTACAGTCTCAGGGAAGAAACTTCTCTCCAATCTCAAGACCAAACATAGTTCTCCTGTGCAACACTTTCCCATCACTTGCACTCTAACACTAAGACTTTCATCTATTCTATAAGACACTCAGTTCCATGCTATTTCTGGGTTCCTTAGGTAATATAATCCCCTCACTAAATATCCCACTAGTAGGACCTCACTCTTGTCAACTGTTCTCTTGGTGTAAGTAACAGTTCTGCCTCTAGTCTAAACTTATATATTTGACAAAACCTACTGTTTTTTCTTAGAAAGTTTTCATGTTTTGGAAGTCTTTTACCATCTGACTAACTCTAATGATACGTCAACTAAAAGCTGACAATTTGCTGAAAATTTGAAAGGGACAGCTTCACGTCAGGGGTTTAAACTAGGTACAACTCTCAGAGTTTAGAGTGTCCTAAACAAGAGGGTCACTCTGGTTTAGCTTCTGATATTGTAAAGGGGGAAGACAGTGATTAGAGTCAATTCCAAGTAGAAACTAACCTGGGTCATCTTAAGAGTCATCACTGGCTTTTCCTAATACAGTCTTTGCATAAATAACGTCTAGCCACATGGCAGGGGGGTTTGGAAGAGGTAAGTAGAAAGATGTATATACAATCAAGATCACACAAGGTGGGGAAAATGAAGTATTTCTTGACCAGACTTTGTCTCTGCCTCCCAGGTATGAAAGTCGAGAGGGAAAGTGGCAGCAATGCTCAGGGGAGCTCTGAGTGCTTATATTGAGATGTCCCAAAGGGAAAAGCTACACAATTACTTGAAACTTATAAAGCCAATTCCTATTTTTCCTGTCCAACCTCTTAGTATTGAACTTGGTTATAGTTTCAGTGGGGCTTTCTTTCAAGCATATCAACTAGCATATTTAGTCAACTTCAGCTTGAATTCCACAAGGTAATGGGAATATAGGGCTCTTGGGTAAGTGACTTCAACTTTAACCCTGCAAATAAACTTTTGTAGAGAAGAAGACGTGTGCCGAGTCTGACTTTGTGTGCAACAATGGCCAGTGTGTCCCCAGCCGATGGCAGTGCGATGGGGATCCTGACTGTGAAGATGGCTCTGATGACAGCCCAGAACAGTGCCGTGAGTGTGACTTGCTTTTAGACTTGCACTTTTCTAAGCTGTTCCGTGTCTCATAGCTCTAAGTGTTGTTTAATGCAATACTCGGTGTCATTTTCCTTTGACCCCCTTAAAGTGTAGGCCAATTGACTCCAAAGTCAGTCAGGTCATTTACAGTTCATCAGTGTCCTTTAAAGAATGTTCTCCCTAGTCTAACAAGACTGACATTCTCTTGGGTAGCTTCACTGTTGAATATTTAAGACTGAAGCCAGCAGACTTCATTAAGAACTCCTTGACTAGGTGCACAGATTTCAAATGTTTGATAATGACGAATCTGAGCAGATGGTACTCTGGTCCTGGAAGCTAAGTCAAGATGGAAGGGTCTCCCGTAGGCCGAGTATAAGCTTTTACACACACAGCTTCTCGTGTTATGAAAAAGATACCTATTACTGAAGAGGTAAAGTGGCTAGAAGTAGGGTGATACAGTGATTCTGAACAAAAACGTAACTTGAAGTTATTAAAGTAGGGAACTTACAGCTTGTTCTTAAATAAGAGAAATTTCATAGTTATGCAAATGTATATCCAAGTTCTTAGGCTGACATTCAGGAAAAAGTCTATGTGATGATAGGACAATTTGGGATCATTTGAGTGTCAAGGTGAAGAAAGTCTTGGAGTTCATTTTCAGGCAGTAGAGACCTAATGAAGCGCTAAAAGTGGAGGACTAATGAACAAAATTTTGGTCTGGAAAATGGTTACAAAAGAAAATCAAGCAGAAAGGAAAATAAAGGTGCGATGCCAATTTTGTAGGCAGGAAGTGAGGGGAGTAATAAGAATATTGGTCAAGGCAGGTGAGCTACCATATGTAACGACAGGTTCCATAAAGATTCAGCCCCGAGTTTTGGTAAAGGATGACCCAGTAAAGTCAAAATGTATGGGATGTCACTACTCTGCAAGTGTAAATCTAAAGGCAGTTGTGAAGGAGGCCCGTAAAGGAACCTAGAAGCAAGACCTCATGGGTGTTAGACCACCTGGCCTTTAATGAAGTTGGGATTAGATATCTGGGTGTGCCACTTGATATCCAACAGATAAATAACGGTCAAGGAGCAGGCCAGCCAATAAACCTAACTATGCCAAGTAAAACAAAAGCCAGATCTGGGCATGCCACGGAACCTTGAAGGAGTAACATGGTCAAGGCTCTCAGGTGTACTGCCAGGTAGCATAGGTTGGCATGGCTTCTAAGCAATGGAGCTGGCAAAGGATCTACGCAGGCTTCAACTAGTAAGTCAAATTTCACCAGCATGCCAGGCCACTGAGTTTTAGATGTACCACTTCCAAGCAGCACAGGAGCAGCGACTTTGCCCTGATGAGTCTGGAGGCTCTTTTGAGACTGTATATCATCAACAGATATGAGAACATGCCGCACAAATGAAATCAGCTGTGGCGCCCATTCTACTCAGTGTATCCCAGAGTCCTGGAGATGCGATGGTGAAAATGATTGTGACAGTGGAGAAGATGAAGAAAACTGTGGTAAGAAGATCAGTGTTGAGTGGCTTATCCCAAAGACCCCTTTGCTCAAAGAAGGGTGGGCAGGGGAAGCTAACTTAGGCATGAAGATGCAATTACATTGACTCGCTTTCAGTGACTTTGCTATCTGCTCAACTACCTGTCCTTCATAACTACCCTAAAAGTCTGAAAGAAGCTCATATGGAAATTGACCATGTCTTGCTTTGGTGTTTTCTTCTAGACAAATAGAAATAAAAAGGTAAGTGATTCAAGGCACTTACATTTAGAAGTAGCTCAGTGAAGCACCAAGTGTGTGGACTTTTGTCTCTCATGACAATAATCCAAGGCCCTTCCTCACTCTGGCTCCGCACCAGAAGGGGAGCAGGGCCAGCAAACGCATTCCTACGTCTAAATTGGATCTCCTTATTGAAATAAAATACTTGAATATCATACAAGCATTTCTTAGCCCCCAAACAGATTCTATTTTAACCCTTCCAGAAGTTAAACTGGCACAGGAGTGTTCATTAACATCATGCTAGCAGATACCCAAAGAAAACTCTACCCAGCTGGTGGTAACTTTATCTTCTGTCAGTTTCTACCTATAAAAGCCAACTCTGTTTCATTCCCTTTCATGCTTCTGTTCTTGAAAAGTGTGTAATAAATGCTACACGTTAAAGGTGAGGCCCTGGGAAAATCTCGAGGCTGAACAAACATTGTTTTGAACACTCTTTCAAGCTACCGCCCTTTTTATAGGGCCTCTGTAACTACAGCTCCCCAGGAGCACAGTTCTCCTAATGCAGTAGTGTACAAACGAGTCCAGGGCACCTGCAGTTGAAACATGTCTTGTGTGTAGAAATTACTTTCTGAGGTCAATACCACTGCACCTAGTCTAATGAGTCTTGGCGTTTAATCCTAGAATTGAGCTTTATGTATTGGTAAGCCCTGGAGCTGCCAAGTGTTTCCCTCTTAAATCTAGATTTGGCTTCCCAAGAGAGTTGTGGTCTCTACTCTAATTACCACCAAATTGTGACCTTAATTCATTTGGCCGGAATTTGAATCACAGTACAAACTGACTTATCTTTGACTCTGACTAGCTTATCGTTACTATCATACCTGGCTGCTAAATTGCAATTCTAGCCCTTGAAGTGACTTTATAAAACTAAGTATTTAGGACCTGTTATTTGTGATCCTCATTTGAAGGATATAAGGAGGAGCCATGTATGGTGGTATAGCATAATGGCTTCTTTTGGGGGATAGTGTCATAATGCTTATTATGAGTACGTTTGCCTGAATACCTGAGGCATGATAGTTTCAGCTAATGATATGGTCTGGCCTGATAAGCACTATGTCCATTTAAAGATAACTCAGTCTCTGCCTTCCAGAATGAAACTCCCCGTTTAAGTTATTGATCACTTCCTGTAAGAGTCCTTTGTGGTGCTCATCTCAAATTAATTTCTGGTCTTCAGCTCTTTTCTCTGTCCTTTATTTCTGCTCTTATTCAAGTGTCCCTGCATCTTTTACATGGTGAGACTGTTCCCAGTATCCCAGGGATTTGACTATTGATATAACTGCACTTCAGCTTTTAAATTAAGCTAGAAAGCTAGGATTCATGATCAAAGATCTGTAGGTTAGACTTTGGGATAAAAGTGTTGAAAGGCAGTTCTGATGCACTTTCAGTGGGGCGTGCTCTCTCTCAACAGGCAACATCACATGCAGCTCTGACGAGTTCACTTGCTCCAGTGGCCGCTGCATCTCCAGGAATTTTGTGTGCAACGGCCAGGACGACTGTAACGATGGCAGCGATGAGCTCAACTGTGCCCCGCCGTCCTGCGGTGCCCACGAGTTCCAGTGCAGCGCCTCGTCCTGCATCCCCCTCAGCTGGGTGTGTGACGATGATGCCGACTGCTCCGACCAGTCTGATGAGTCCCTGGAGCAGTGTGGCCGCCAGCCAGTGATACACACCAAGTGCCCAGCCAGCGAGATCCAATGTGGCTCTGGCGAGTGCATCCACAAGAAGTGGCGATGTGACGGAGATCCTGACTGCAGGGATGGCAGCGATGAGGTCAACTGTCGTACGTAGCGTTCTCATCAGTATGGCACGTTCGGTTCCCTTCCATGTAGTCACCGGGGACAACTTGGCTGGCTTCAACCCATGGTGTTCCCTCCCTTTGTAGCTTCTCGAACCTGCCGACCTGACCAGTTCGAATGCGAGGATGGCAGCTGCATCCATGGCAGCAGGCAGTGTAACGGTATCCGAGACTGTGTCGATGGCTCTGATGAAGTCAACTGCAAAAATGGTAAGGGTCTCTTCACGTGGGTTTGTCAAAGGACTGCTCTGATCAGACCCACTCATGGAATCTGTCGTCTGTGTTTCTCTTTGTAGTCAATCAGTGCTTGGGCCCCGGAAAGTTCAAGTGCAGAAGCGGGGAATGCATAGATATCATTAAAGTATGTAACCAGGAACAGGACTGCAGGGACTGGAGCGATGAACCCCTGAAAGAATGTCGTAAGTGAAGGAGTTGCTTGGGGACAGAGCTGGGATGGTTAATTAGATCTGGCTTGGCTAATGGTGTTTGGACCCTGTATAATATCTGGTTAAACTATGTACTTTTAATGAACTAAGTTCAATTGTTGGACTTAAGAGTGAATTTTTAAAAAAGAAAATATATTTTTATTTCAGAGAGGAAGGGAGAGGGAGAGAGAGAGATAGAAACATCAATTATGAGAGAGAGTCATTGATCAGCAGCCTCCTGCACACCCCCTGCTGGGGATCGAGCCCACACCCCGGGCATATGCCCTGACTGGGAATCAAACCACGACCTCCTGGTTCATAGGTAGACACTCAACCACTGAGCCATGCCAGATGGGCAAGAGTGGTTTTTATGACTTAAGAGCCCAAGCAGTGACAAACTAGTTCCTAATTTACCTCCTTAAAGATAACTGATCAGTAATAGAGAAACTTGACTGAAGCCTGGTTAACCAAGTGGCCAAGGAGATGGGGTCTATTAGTCCCCCAGTATACTCTAAGATGCATCTTTATAGGAAAAATTATTAGAGCTTGGAAAAAATCATAGGTTTGACCAGACTAACTAGATAAGAAGTTATTGCACATAGCCTGGATTTTAAATGTTAATACGACAAATATCAATTTGAAATAAGTTATCAAATAACTCTACTTGGCATTGTTATTTCAGATGTAAATGAATGCTTGGTTAATAACGGTGGATGTTCCCATATCTGCAGAGACCTAGTTATAGGCTACGAATGTGACTGCGCAGCAGGGTTTGAGCTGATAGATAGGAAAACCTGTGGAGGTGAGTCAAAGAAGAGAGCCTAAGCCCTGGGGGTGATGGGAAAGGACAGTCTATCTCTGTAGGTTATCCAGGAACAGCAAGATTAATTCTAATTTCCCTCCTAGATATTGATGAATGCCAAAATCCGGGAATCTGCAGTCAAATTTGTATCAACTTAAAAGGCGGATACAAGTGCGAATGTAGTCGTGGCTACCAAATGGATCTCGCGAGCGGTGTGTGCAAGGCTGTAGGTAAATGGACTTGGACTGGTGTTGCTCTGGTACCTTTATGAGTAAATGCTTATGAAAGGTACAGCCAATGACTATAATAGTCAAACTAAATATGAAATCAAAATAGTGCCTGAGAGCAATGCTACTAAACTCAAAGTGCATTCTCTGTCATAGGTTAAATAGAGTTCATTTGCCCAGATTCCTGCCTTGGTCGATTCCTTTTGCACATGATACCATGAGTACCTGCCAGGTTTGCTTACTTTCTGCTTCCGAAACTGGAGTGCAATTCAAATAAGTAACTTATTCACCAGCTGCCCTATTGTTGAATGCTGAGACTTCAGAACTGCCTTCTTAAGCAGTGGGAAGCACTTGCAGGTCTCCGGGGCACTGGCTCTGACACAAGTACTCCTGAGGTGTTCAGTAGTGGCTTCCCTTTTTAAGTGCTGCTCTGTTGGGGGGAGGTAACTTAGAAGGCCCTTGCCCTCTTACAGCAAAACTAAATAAACTTGACTCGTGTCTTGCAGGCAAAGAGCCAAGTCTGATTTTCACTAATCGAAGAGACATCAGGAAGATTGGCTTAGAGAGGAAAGAATATATCCAACTAGTTGAACAGCTAAGAAACACCGTGGCCCTCGATGCTGACATTGCTGCTCAGAAACTATTCTGGGCTGATCTAAGCCAAAAGGCCATCTTCAGGTAACTTTCAGTTCCATTCTTGGTGTCTTGGCCTAAGTCATTGTCACTTGTCCTTTGGGAAGGTTTGGATGAATTGCTCTTGTCTCAATCTAACATCTAATTAGCTGGAAATAGTAAATCTAAACATGGATTCTTTAACTTTTAAATTACTATCAGTTCCTCACTGGAAATGAACAGTTACCTATGAAGCAAAAGATGGCTACAGCCATGAGTATAACATGACATTTTAATTTCTCCTGTGTATTCCTCTTTCTCTACGGTTAATTGAGAACTGTTTATGGTTGCTACAAATAGAAATGGTAGTGCAGCTTTTTTCTTTTTTTTTTCCTTCTTGTTTGTTAATCTTCACCCAAGGATTTTTTTCCCATTGATTTTTATTTTATTTATTTGTTTGTTTGTTTATTTATTTATTTATTTAAAATATATCTTCATTGATTTCAGAGAGAGGAAGGGAGAGGGAGAGAGAGAGAGAGAAACATCAGTGATGAGAAAGTCATTGATCGGCTGCCTCCTGCTCGCCCCCGTCTGGAGATTGAGCCCAAAACCCGGGCATGTGCCCTGACCAGGAATCGAACCGCATCTCCTGGATCCTAGGTGGATGCTTAACCACTGAGCCACACCCAGCTGGGCCCCATTGATTTTTAGAGAGAGTGGAAGGGAGGGGGAGAGAGAAAGAAACATTGATGTGAGAAAGACACATGGATAGGCTACCTCCCAATGTACCCTGCTCTATAGGCACCCTAATCTGGGCCAGAAATCAGACCTGCACCCAGGCATGTGCCCTTAACCAGGAACTGAACCCTTTGTTGCATGGACTGATGCTCCAACCACTGAGCCACACTGGCCAGGGCAGTGCAGCTTTTTCTTAATGGGAACTGTAGAAACTCAGATGATGGGTACTGAAATCAATAGCTTCACTTAGAAGTGTGTGGGTCTTGTATATAGAATACATACAGCAACTAGATAACCTACGTTATTGTTAATTTAGTATCAGTGAGCAGCACGATTCAATCAATTGAGTGGTGAGCAGTGTTACTAGGGTTCTTTCCAAACAAAGTTGTGGACCATTTTGTAAGCAGAAAGTCTGTTCTCCAGGCTCCGATGGTGTCAAACTCTGAAATTTCTTGTGACCTACTCTGTTTCAGTGCCTCACTTGATGACAAGGTTGGTAGACATGTTAAAATGATCGACAATGTCTATAATCCTGCAGCCATCGCTGTTGATTGGGTGTACAAGACCATCTACTGGACTGACGCGGCTTCTAAGACTATTTCAGTAGCTACCCTGGACGGAACCAAGAGGAAGCTCCTGTTTAACTCTGACTTGAGAGAGCCTGCCTCCATAGCTGTGGACCCCTTATCTGGGTTTGTATTCTGTATTTTGCACTATATAACCTTTTGGATGCTGTCTGCATTGGCCAGGAGCTTTCCTCATGCCTGAAGTAGAACTGAAATACCCAGACATATCAGCCACCCACAAGAAAGAATTGTCTGGCCCAAGATGTCATGGTGCCACCTATATGACAGGTCCTCCCAGGGCAATATGAGTGCTGGTTAAGGAAACAATGTTTTTGACTTGATGTACACCAAAAGGTGTATCTGAGCCCTTGTACCCAATTAGCTTCTACATAAGGAAATTTTTGCCTAAATGCTTTGTCAGGTTAGCTCTTGGTAATCAAACCTAAGTCTTAGCATGAGTTGTGAGGATTTTGTAACCACATTACCCCAAGACTTTTATCTAAATGTGCAAGTTGTCCAAAAGTGCCGCTGAAATCAACAGACCTCGCTAGAAACATTTCACTGAGGGGTTTCATAAATTGCCACTAAATAACATTAAAAACAACAACAAAAAAAAGGTAAGGAAGCTAAGCCTGAGGTAATCAAAAATGGCCCCATTGCAACCTCACCAGCACATAATCAGCTACCCCTGCTATAAAATTTAACAGTCATCTTCACTCCTCTGAAAGAATCGGCCTTTTAAAAATGGAATATATAACCTGTGACCATTGGCTGACTTAAAAACATCAATATAGTGAAAATGAGCTTGTAGATTCTCAATGTTAATTTTGTTTATACAGAACATAATTTATAGCCTAAGGAGTGATTATTTGTCATAATCAATCCCTAGAGTTTTCTGTTCACTCTTTGAATGTTTGTCCTAAGCTACAACTTTATTCATTCTAAACCACTGAGGCTTGTTTCTAATTTAATTCTTCCCAGATTCGTTTACTGGTCAGACTGGGGTGAACCAGCTAAAATAGAAAAAGCAGGAATGAATGGATTTGACAGACGGCCACTGGTGGCAGTGGATATCCAATGGCCTAATGGAATTACACTTGGTATGTATGTTCTTCCTACATCGACCACCAATTCTACAGCCTTCATTGAACTTTAATTGATCTCCATAGTTAATTCTGGACTATAGCAGACAATCCTACAGCAGTGATTTTGGATGGAAATAACTGGGCAATACAAATGGAATGATGAATTTAAATTACATACTGTGTAATTACTAGCTTTTATGTCCATTTGGGCCTAATATCTACATGAATTCAGTGAATTGTGGGTCTTAGGGACTCTCACTCTAAATACTCCTGGCCCAGGTGCCTTAGCATTTCCTGAATTGCTGGGCTTATAACAGTTTTCTTCTGGCTCATAAAGAGAGAGCAACAAAATGATAGCTTCTTTTAAAACTTCTATCATGTGAGTAACATTTCTTAAGTCAGTTACTTTGAGAATATTAGGTACCCCTTTCGTTTCCCAAAATCCATGTATAGATTTGCTATGCTGTTTCACAAGATTTGTGGGATCCCATTAAGAATCCCTGCTGGAGCAGGAACCATGAAAGTTGAATATTGGATTCCTTCGATATTTTAAATGGGAGCCAGAGCAATGCTGACTTACCACACAATGAAATTCTTCTCCTGCCTAGACCTTATAAAGAGCCGTCTTTATTGGCTGGATTCCAAGTTGCACATGTTATCCAGTGTGGACCTGAATGGCCAGGATCGTAGGATAGTGCTGAAGTCTCTGGAGTTCCTAGCTCATCCTCTTGCACTGACGATATTTGAGGTAAGACCGGTGCCTCACGTCTAAGTTATAGTTACTGTAGCCCCTTGGGGAGAAGGAGAAGGCATGGGGGAAGGAGGGAAGGGCAGAGGAGCATGACCTGAGAAGCTGCTTTACTTAAAACCTAAGTTAAATGCTGAGTCTTTGTAGCACTTTAAGGAACCTGCACTTGCTTCTCTTATAGTTTTACACTGAGTATCCCAGGCCAGCCTTAAATAAACTTGGCCCATTAAATTGCCAGTAAATAATAATGACCTTAGTTAGATAGAGACTTGTGCTAATCTTACATGTATGTGCTAATTTGGGGTTTCTATTTTAGGATCGTGTCTACTGGATAGATGGGGAAAATGAAGCCGTCTATGGTGCCAATAAATTCACAGGGTCGGAGCTGGCCACTCTAGTTAACAACCTTAATGATGCCCAAGACATCATTGTCTATCATGAACTTGTACAGCCATCAGGTAACCTGGGGAAGCAGGACCCTTCGTGGCTACTTTAAGGGCAGGAGCATGACACAGTACCTGCCGGGTATCAGTAACTCTTTAGCAATTCAACTTGCTCTAAAATGGAACTTTTCCCTTCTATACTCTACCAAACACTTCACACCTGGTGTTTGGTATATTTTATTTCTGACTTCCTAGTAAAAGAGCTTCAGGACTTCAGCTCTTACCTTCCCTCCCAACCCTCCATGTTCAGTCTTTTATTTCAATCTTTTCCATATACCCTTGGCCTTCCTTCCCTCTTGCTAAGACTATGGCACTAGCCTCCAAAGCGCCACGAACTTTCCCTTCCTCCATCCCTATGACACATCTTGTATAGGATTGTGTCGATGCTCAGACACATCTGGCCATACTGTCTCCCCAAAATACTTGACTGGTTCTATCTAAATGAAACTTTTAACATCAAACTAGAGAGTTTTTGCACAGCAAAGGAAACTGTGAACAAAACAAAAAGACAACCTACTGAATGGGAGAAAATATTTGGAAATGATACATCCAATAAAGGGTTAATATCCAAAATATATAAAGAACTCGTATAACTTAACACCAAAAAAACCCAAACAAAACCCAAACAACCAAATTAAAAAATGGGCAGAGGCCCTCGGTAGACATTTCTCCCAAGACAACATACAAATGGCAAACAGACATATGAAAAGATGCTCAATGTCACTAATCTTCAGGGAAATGCAAATAAAAATCCCAATGAGATATCACCTCACACCTGTCAGATGGCTATCATCAATAAATCAACAAACAACAAGTGTTGGTGAGGATGTGGAGAAAAGGGAACCCTTGTGCGCTGTTGGTAGGATTGTAAATTAGTAGAGCCATATGGAAAACAGTATGGAGATTCCTCAAAAAATTAAAAATAGAACTGCCAAATGATCCAGTAATTCCATGTCTTGGTATTTGCCCAAAGAAAACAAAAATACTAATTCAAAAAGATATATGCATCCCTATGTTCATTGCAACATTATTAGTAATAGCCAAGATATGGAAGCAACCTAGATATCCATCGGTAGATGAATAAAGAAGCTGTGAGATATCTTTATAATACCTCCCAAGACAACATACGAATGAAAATATTTGCCAACAGACATATGAAAAGATGCTCAACATCACCTTATTATGCTAAGTGAAATAAGTCAGAGAAAGACAAAGACCATATGATTTATATGTGGAGTCTAAAAATCAAAATAAATAAACAAACAGAAACAGACCACAGATACAGAAGAGAACAAGCCGATGGTTGCCAAAGGGGAGGGGGGAGGGGAGGGGAATAAATAAATTTTTTTAAATTCTATCAAGTGACAGGTACAGTTCCAGGCCTGGAGATATAGGTTGAAAAAGACTAAGCTTTAGAATCCATAGAATAGAATGCTCGCAGTTTCTAATGGCCCTAAAGCACATTCATTAAAAAAAAAAGAACGTAGAAGTAAATCTTTATGTCCTTGGGTTAATGGTTTCTAATATATGATACCAAAAACACAAGTGACAGAAGAATAGGTAAATAGAACTTCATCAGAATTTTTTTAAATGTTGAGATTCAAAGTAAGAGAACTTCATCAGAATTTTTTAAAATTTTGGGATTCAAAGTATGCTTTCAAAAAAGTGAAAAGGCAACCCAAGAATGGGAGAAAATATTTGCAAATCATAAAGCCAGTAAGAATCTATTACGCAGAATATATAAAGGGCTCTTTCTTACAACTCAAAAATAAAAAAGAGCAAATACTCCAATTAAAAAATATGTAAATGATTTGAGTAGACATTTCTCCAAAGAAGCTCTACATGTCCAATAAGTACATCAAAACCTTTAGGCATTAGGGAAATACAATGACTAAGCCGCAGTTCGGTACACTTCACAAATCTTAATATTGCTAAATGAAAGGAGAGTGTTTGAAAAGAACACATGCTGTGTAACTACATTTATATGACGCCTTGGAAAGGGAAAACTAGAGAGAGAATAAGCAGATTCGTGGTTACCAGGAGCTTGAGTGAGGAAGGCTGATTAGGCAAAAGAGAACCGTGTGTATATGGTGGTTGGGTGGGTGCATGTATAAAAATGAATGAATGAAACCCTTAAACTTCCATATAGCTGGGTTCCTTCCACTCTGTGGGAATGAGGCAAGACAAAGCCAGGAGAACATGCTCATCTCCTTCCTCTGAGCCTTTACCTTATGCTTTGAACCAGTAATTAGTGCTCCTCCTGGTCACTCGCCTCCATTCCCGCCTGCTCCCTCACCATCTGCTTAAGGCGTAACTCTTGCTCTACTTCCAAGAAGTTTCTTTGGATCTGTGGTGTCCTTAGAGCATGCTCTCTGTACCCTTATATTTATTCTTCATTGGTATCATTTTAACTTGAAGGTTGGGCAGAGCAGACAGGTTTAAGTTCCTTGGGGAAAAAGACTCATGTCTTCAGCATCTAGAACAGGACTTGATGTATATAACAGCCACTGGAGTACATATTTTAAAGGACTTTTGTTCCTGACCAGGTAAAAACTGGTGTGAAGAAGACACGGAGAACGGAGGATGTGAATACCTCTGCCTGCCAGCACCGCAGATTAGTGATCACTCTCCAAAATACACCTGCTCCTGTCCCAGTGGGTACAATCTACAGGCAAATGGCCGGGAGTGCCAAAGTAAGGCTTTTTACTTTTCAACCACCAGCAGGACATACAACAGGCAATAGAATAAGACACTAGCTATAAAAAACTAGCCTGAATTTTAAGAATTATGATTTAACTCTTGGAATAGCTTTGAGAACACAGCTGGTACTATTGCCTACCAGGTGTTCATGTCATTACTTCACAGTTGACTTTTAACTCATTTCAACACTAGATGAGTCTATAGATGACACTTCAGTCAAAGTATTAACAGGCCTTGTACTGATTTGTGCCAATTAGTCCCATAACAACTCTGAGCTAGCCAACTTGCAGATAAATAGAACAAAGCCTTAACATCTTCCTACAAAGAGAGAGGCCTGAAATTATGCTTAAAGGTGGTTATGGTTACAGGAAACCTCATGGCCCCAGTGGGTGACACCATCTTAAACTCGTGCTTAAATCAAACTTACATTTTAGTCTTCTGTTCTTAGCTTTTGATTAAGTGGCAAATTAAATGCGTATGTTGTGAGCAAGGAACTCATACTGTGAGGTTTTTATTAGTTTAATACTGAGTCCCTGCAGGGACTAGCTCAGTGTACTGAGAAAGTAGTTGCAAGACAACCTGGCGATAAGAGTAGTATGCCTGGTAATGTTTTCAAGAGCATTTCTTGTAACTTTCAGGAGCCTGGACATTGCCTAGAGGGGTTAGGAAGTGTGGCATCTTTTGAACTGTCAGATTTCAAATAGTGCCTCTTCTGCCCAAAGTCTCATGTGTCTGGTTTTGTCTGAAGACTGCTGTTTCTCCCAGTTCTGACACATCTACCATGCAACTTAGTTCAGCAGTAGTTTGTCTGTTTCTCATGGAGTTAAAATAGCCTATCCCAGGGCTTGTCTGGACTAAACAGCTAGACACTCTGGAACTTTGGCCTTGACCAGGTTCTTGGTTTTTATGATTCAGGTACTGCAACTACTATGATTTACAGTGAGACAAAAGATACCAACACAACAGAAATTTCACCAACTAGTGGACTAGTTCCTGGAGGTATTGGGTTCAGTACTGCAAACCATTAATCTCAACTAACAGCCACACTTTGTATCTGTTAATTAATATAGCCTTTAACTACTAGTTCTGCCCCAATTGGTAACCTACATTTAAACTTTAAAGACTAAGAAGCTGCAAGTCTTAGCCTGACCTGACTCACTAAGAATTGTGTTAGAGAAATGATAATGAAATGGCTATTACAGCATGTGACTCACATAGTTTTACATCAGTTGTTGCTGGTACACAATTGTAGTAGATACTGAACAATGAGTGATGGATGCAACCATGTGAGGTTCTCTACCTGACGAGAACATTTCTAAGTCTGAATTCAGATCCTTCTAAACTGATTCTTTTTATTCCCCTGTAGGGATCAATGTGACCACAGCAGTATCAGAGGTCAGTGTTCCCCCAAAAGGAACTTCTGCTGCCTGGGCCATCCTTCCCCTCTGTAAGTAGATTCTTTATATATCTGGATCCCGTGAACTTGTTAGACACCAAATGGGCATTTGTAGTTAAGTTAGAGTCACCCCTCCCATGGCCCCTGGTACTGTCATAGAACTCATGACACTGAGTTACACTGGCTCCCTCCCCAACATGGTACACTGAGTTGAGAGTCCATGCCTTTCTCTTCAGAGGTATCCTTCACGCAGTGACTGGCAGTGATAAATTATGTTCAACTATTACATGAAGAAGGGTGCTTATTGCTTTCTACTTCAGAGTGGTTAGTCTGACTTACCCCCTTTCCCAGTAAGCTCCTTTAAGTAAAGAGCACTGTTCTATTCCCCTTTGAAATATATAATGCTTCATACAGAGGAGATACAGTACTTAAATGCTTTCATGAAGAACTATAGGACTTGAAGGGAGTAGATTAAAAATAGTTAAGAATTTTCAAACTCAGGAAGATGAGCCTCTAAAGCTACTAATTAGGGATGTGAATTCTAAGGCACTATGCTATAATGGCCTCTTATCCTAAATTACTGGATTCCAAGCTGAGCTAACAGAGTAAGAGGACCACTTGAAGAACTCTCCGGAACCTTCTGCAATATTAATTCAGTCAGCTTGAGCAGGGGCCCAAGACACTACATTTGCCCAGACCGATGTGCAGAACTCAGCACCAGTCTATGGAATATCACTGAACCACTGGTCTGAGCTTGTTTCAAGCTCCTGGCTCAATTATATTCTAACTTCTAGTTATCCCAGCTTCATAAAATGAGAAAGTTTTACGAATGTCAATTATCATGGATCTGTGAACATGATCTTTGTTCTGTGTTTTGAGACTAAACCTTGCTTAGTGACCTTTTGATTTTTTCAGTGCTCTTAGCAATGGCAGCAGCAGGTGGCTACTTGATGTGGCGGAACTGGCAACACAAGAACATGAAAAGCATGAACTTTGACAATCCTGTGTACCTGAAGACCACTGAAGAGGACCTGTCGATAGACATTGGGAGACACAGTGCTTCTGTTGGACACACGTACCCAGCAGTAAGTCAGCTGTGTGTCTTTTGGTGCCATGGCTTGCAGTACGACTGTTTGGAAAAGAGACTTCAGACTCAAGCTATGGGCTGCCTGGGCTAGGAAGAGCCAGTAGAATCCTGGACCCACCAAATATTTCATTTACTGGAGATTAGATAGTCTAGCCTCTTAGAACGTAAGTCAGTCAGTTGATAAGCATCTGCCCCATACAGAATGACAAGTAAGTCAACTTCAGGTCATCACTACACTCTTGGAGATATTTTTGGTTATAGAAACTATATGTAAATATTTGCATGAACCAAGTAGCTCCTTTTTGAACTGTTATAAATAAGTAAATTAGCATATCATATATAGACAAGTTGGCTTAAAGTCAGTAGACTCAGTCACTTGTTCTTTAGTTGAAGCCCAAATGGAGTATTTGGCCTTTGCTTAGGGAACAGTCTGAACAAAACAAGGGCTTGAGCCCTTCCTCTCAAGCTCTCTGGTAACACAAAGAATGGGAGCCAATTCATGGCACATGTGTGTCTTTTCATATTTTTCTCCAGGACTTAAGATCATTAAGCAGAACAGGCAGAATCAGTCACACTATTTCCTCTATCAAATAGATACAGTTAAATTCAAGTTAAAATGCATTACTGACACAACTCAACACTATTATGATCTGACTTCCCTTCTGTGCACCTTTGATTTCTGAATGATCAACTCAAAAGCAAGGCCCATTTTAGAGACAAGAGTTGCTACCAATGAGTGATCACCAAGCTCACTCTCTATTTTTTTCTTTTCCACAGATATCAATTGTAAGCACAGATGATGATCTAGCTTGACTTCTGAGACATGTCTCGACCTTTGAGGTCTAAACCAATAATTCCCCAATTTGGAATGGTAACCGAGCCAGCAGCTGAAGTCTCTTTCTTCCTCCAGCCTGGAAGAACATCAAGATATCTTTGCGTGGATCAAGCTTGTGTACTTGACCATTTTTATATGACTTTCATAAATACTCCTGTCCACATTCTGCTTCAGCTTTGGATGTGGTTACCTGTAACCCTTGAATTTCTAGACAGTATTGCCACCTCTGGCCAAATATGCACTTTCCCTAGAAAGCCATATTCCAGCAATGAAACTTGTGCTATAGTGTATACCACCTGTATATACATTGTATAGGCCACCTGTAAATATCCCAGAGAACAATCAATATTCTTAAGCACTTTGAAAATATTTCTATGTAAATTATTGTAAACTTTTTCAATGGTTGGGACAATGGCAATAGGATAAAACGGGTTACTAAGATGAAATTGCCAAAAAATTTGTAAACTAATTTTGTACCTATGAATGAAATCTTTGACCTCAATGGAGGTTTGCAAAGACTGAGTGTTCAAACTACTGTACATTTTTTTTCAAGTGCTAAAAAAAATTAAACTCAGCAGCTTAACCATGGTTTGTGCCTAT